>NW_024545895.1:600000-975749 GCF_018152505.1 Drosophila elegans | reverse complement strand
AACCATTACTATATCTCGAAGAACTAAAAAAAAAATTAAAAAACACAAAAGTTATAATTTTTTTTTTTTTTTTTTTATAATTGTTCCTATGGGAGCTATATGCTATAGTCGTCCGATTTTGAAATATTTAACCATTATTATATGTCGGAGAACTAAAAAAAAATTAAAAAACACCAAAGTTATAATTTTTTTAAATTTATTTTTCCGATTGTTCCTATGGGAGCTATATGCTATAGTCGTCCGATCCGGCTCGTTCCGACTTATATACTACCTGCAATAGAAAGACAACTTTTGGGAAAGTTTCATGCAGATAGCTTTAAAACTGAGAGACTAGTTTGCGTAGAAACGGACGGACAGACGGACAGACGGACGGACAGACGGACATGGCTAAATCGTTTCTCCTAGTGATGCTGATCAAGAATATATATACTTTATAGGGTCGGAGATGTCTCCTTCACTGCGTTGCAAACTTCTGACTGAAATTATAATACCTTCTGCAAGGGTATAAAAATTCTAAAGCCTTCGCTGACCCAGACGAAGCTCTACCTTTTAGCATAAACACTATTGCCACAATAAAAACAGATGGGGAATCTGTGTACTCCAAGTCGTACCCGCACCCCATGGATGTGAAATAATTTGTAAACGCAGAGGTTAAACAACTTCTAGCGGACGGCATCGTGAGGCCATCTAGATCACCCTACAACAATCCAACTTGGGTCGTGGACCCCTTTTTGTCCACCGACCAAAATGGGTTAAAAAAGAAGCGATTAGTTATTGATTTCAGAAAATTAAGCCAGAAAACAGTAGACGATAGGTATCCTATTCCCGCGATTTCTACCATATTGTCAAATATGGGCAAATCTAAATTTTTTACAACACTTGATCTTAAATCAGGCTTCCACCAGATAAAACTGGCGGAAAGGGATAGGGAAAAAACGGTTTTTTAAGGGACGCTTCAGGTCTCGGTCTAGGGGCGGTATTATCCCAAGGGGGACGCCCTATTTTCATGATATCTCGCACGTTACGTGATAACGAAAAAACTTCGCAACAAACGAACGCGAGCTACTTGCCATAGTCTGGTCCCCAAAAATCCTCCGCAACTACTTATACGGAGTAAAAGACTTACGCATTTATACTGATCACCAGCCGTTAACATTCGCTGTGTCGGATAAAAATCCCAATGCGAAACTAAAACGCTGGAAAGGTATTATCGACGATCACGGAGCTAAGGTAATTTACAAACCAGGCAAGGAAAACCTTGTAGCAGAGGCATTGTCTCGCCGAAATATAAACGTCTTACAAGACACACCAAAATCGGAAGCGGCTACACATAGCGAGCAATCGCTTTCTTACACTATTGACACGAACGACAACCCGGTCAACTGCTTCCGAAATCAAATTATAATTGAGGAAGGAGACAGTTCGTCTGTAGACAACTTTATTATATTCAAAAACAAAATGAGACACATAATAAAGTTCTCGGACCGAAATAGTCTGATTAATACAATTCAAGATGTAATAAATCCAGTGGTAGTAAATGCGATACATTGCTCTCTCCCCGTCCTAGCTTTTATTCAGCATATGATAATCGAGGTATTCCCAGGCACAACATTTAAATACTCAAAATAATAATATTTAATATTTGCATCTCAAATGCACCCCCTGCACAGCACTTCAAATGGTCAGGTGCCTGAAACTGGAAATTAAATTAAACGACACTACTGAAATCATTTTACTGGCACTAACAAACAGGAAACCAATAGAATTAATACATTCGACACCCACAGAAGTTGAGAAAGAAATTCAAGAAAAAATTCAACAGGTGGGAGACAAGGTGTTCCTAAAGGCAAATAAACGTTTAGGAAGAAACCATTGAAGCAGACCTGAGGACCACGGTTCTCATTAAAGGGAGGGTGGTCCATAAGGACAATTTACGATAATGATTATCATAAAATTCTAAAATTACCCTTTTATTTTTATTTTGTTAGGTTTAAGAAATACTTTTTACTACTTACACTAACAGTTGCCATGGCGAACGCGACAGTCAAACTTAACAACTATACGAACGCGGACTACATCCCCATAGTGGACGGTGACATTGTAATTTGGTATAGTTACGGATACCTACGACATTCAACGAACTTGACATCGTACGCGGACTATGCGGACCAGACAGAAGCAATGACAAAGACCTTCACGAACGATCACAAGACGCAAGTAATAACCACTGACTTAGGTCACATTCGTAAATTAGTTGTTACCCTTAAAGTCCACCACAGGGATACTAGGAGCATTAACTAATCGGAACAGCACTTAAAGTCATTGCAGGAACGCCCGACTTTAATGATTGGGAGCAAATAAAGTTTAATCAGGAACAATTATTTAACGCTGAAGAAGGACAATCTGAGTTAAATATTAAATTTCAAGAACGTTTAAATGCACTTACTAATTCTATGAATCAAATTCAGAAAGTAGACAGAGATGAAGAAACCTACCTTTTAGAAATCATTTTAGCAAAAAACAGAATTGTTATCACAGACTTAGAAAATATTTTGATGGGCCTAACCCTAGCGAAACTTAACATCGTAAGCCCGGCTATCCTGGATAGCAGCGACATAAGCGAATTCAAAGACAAACAGCCTACTAACATAAGCTTAGTATAAATATTAGAAGTATCTAGCATAAGCGTTTTTCAAAATTCAGAAAAAATCCTCTTTTCTCATTAAATTCCCCTATTCTAAGCTAGTTTGTAAAAAGATAACAATTTACCCAGTTCAGCACCACAACAAGATTCTAGACTTCGAGAATAGAGACCTAGTCGCCGATTGCGCAGCACGAATTGTCAACATCGGGGACTGCAAAGCTACAGTAGGCGCTACCTTCTGCAAGGAACTTCAAGGCGACACATGCGCACAACAGATGGTGGCCGGGGTGACTGCACAATGCTCCACCCTACCAGGTCACTTGAGTCCAGTTACCGTAGTGGACCACGGTACCCTTATCATCAACGACGCCCAAGTGGTCATCATCGACGACCTCGGTCTAAAACAAGAGATATCTGGCTCATACATTGTAACCTACTCTAGCAAGGTATCACTAAACGGCTCCTGGTACATAAACCAACTTGGAACTTCGAGGAAAAAGCCTGCAGTCTCAGCCATGACTCTGGTAAATATCGTCGCTCATCAGAACCGACTCCGCCTCCCGTTCCTTCACGAGCTGAGTCTGAGAAATCTCCACCACATTGGGACCTTTAAAGAAGAATTTATCGCGGGTTCCTTCCTCAGCTACTCCGCCCTACTTGCCTCCTTCCTATTGTGCTCTACCGTTTGGCTAGGATACCACGCTCTAAGGACTAGAGAACAAGGCAACCCAAGAACCAATGGCGACGTAGAATCAGCAGGTCACCGGGACGGCGACCACTTAAAAGAGGGAGGAGTTAACACGCCCAGTTCCTATAAGCAGAATGATCGCTGGATACTTAGTGGTGACCTTGCATTTTGGCCTCAAGCTGTGGCCGGATCAGAACCTTAAGAACCTTTGGTACCTAACCCTATATAAATTTATCTAACCCTTTGCCTAAACAGGCTTGGGAGTAAAAATAAAAATAAACAAAAATACAAAACGAACCAGAAGTAATTTACACACTGACAAGTTTCGCCGTGCAAATGACTCACACAAAGAAGTGCCGACATGGAAACAATAAAAAAAATAAATGAAAAAATAAAATGTTAACTTCCCCATTATTAATTTTTTTTGTAATTCTTTTGGACATACTAAAGACTTAATAAATTAGAAATACGCAATATATATTATAATTAAAACTATTTGCATACAAAATTGCAATCAAATTACAGACAACTACATTTTGTATTTATACCTTCTAGTTTGAAAAAATGAATTTAATTTTTATCCCAGGAAAAATTGTTCCTTGCAGCATGTCGACTGACACAATTGTCACCCAATATGATGTTGTTAACGATCCAGACGAATTTCTGAAATTATTGGATTTCTCTGGATTGTCGGGAATACTATTTACAAGTAAGGGCTGGTACCACCATTATAATGCTGTTATTTATACCTTCTAGTTTGAAAATTTGAATTTAATTTTTGTCGACTGACACAATTTTTAATTAATATGATGTTAAAAATCCACACGAATTTCTGAATTTATTGAATTTTTATAGATTATCGGGAATACTATTTACAAGTAAGGGTTGGTACCACTATTGTAATGCTGCGGAAACCACGACTTTTCAATGATGCAAGACTTGCTGTAAAATTATAAAACTGACATTGGACTGATTTTATAATCTTTGATAAGAGGGATGTTAACAATAACATAGGCCAAATAAGACAACTGAACATGTGAGTGAACAAAGTGAGTGACTTTGCGCACTCAATAAAAAGTGAGCAACTGAACTTGTTAACCAAAGTAAGTGAGCTTACCCAACATTAGTATGTAGTGTGCCCACGAGTATGCAAACCATGAAACCACCTTATTGTACCGCCGGCAAACCAAAGAACGTTGTTAATCACAAAGCATTGCAATAAATAAAATATGTATTTCCATCAAAATTTAATTGATGGATTGTTTTCCCAAGTTAGGGATGAACAAGACACTCCGTGGGTTATTAGAAATAAGTAAATAATCCAAATTATATGATTTTATGAGCTCTTTGCTTTCAATCGATCAAACCTGCCTGGACACTTGTAATCTTTAAGTGCAGGCCACTTGAGCCTCCAAATATTATCACTTAATATGTTGTGCGGGGGTCAAAATATAGCTCTCCCGCTTAGGGCAAACAAATGCAGTCTCTACGTAGGTCATAGATAAGAATAGAATATGAATCACACCAATGTTATTTGAAATAAAACAGTTTGAAATTATAGCTCAGCAAATGAAGACGTATCATTATTTGGGGCTTCTTTTCAATTAGAAGGCAGCAAAGCCTTATTTTATGCTATTCTAATTACTAATCATTGAATCGAAGAGATTTGTATTTTTGATGAAGCTGGTTTGGCCAACCCGATTCAGGTATGCCAAAGCGTTGACCTCAACGAGGAGAAAATACTTTCTAAAAATTACAATTTTTGACAGGAAGGTCTGAAAAACTGAACTTGCTGAAAGAGCAAGTGTTTTATATGTATGCACGTCGGAATCCGGATGTTTTCTATCTGGCCATCTATTGGTTGGTTTTTAAAGTATTTAAAAAAAACCGACGATATAGCTCTCCAGGCGTCAGTCTTAATGGTAATCTAAACAGCCCCCAAGAGGCGTATAGCAGGCACATCACAGGTATGCAGCACTCTTTCAGTACTAAGGTTACTTGGATGTCATGGCTCCTTGTACCACGCAACTCGCTATTACTTGGCTGCAAGGTCATTACTTACTAGGCCATACTATCGCCCCAAAAGTTACCTTAAGAAGATCCGAATTATGTAAACAAAAGCTCAAGACTGTAACTGATTAGAATAAGCTTAATCATGGGTAGATGTGGGCTAATAACTAACAGACATTTACATTTTAATTACATTAAAAAAATATACATATGTAAAAAAACAGTTGAATAACAAAAAATAATTTATTTTTATTGCGGTGTATTTGTGGAAAACCACTGCATTCTTATACCTTCCAGGGAGGTCTTGGTCCTCAATGACGACTTCAATATCGTGTTTTTGGGGTCGCCAATCGGCTCTGGATAGTTTACATTGCACTTATCCTTCACAGCACCATAGAAAAAAAAGTCCAACGGAATCAGTTGGCTTCGCCTTTTCGGCTGATTATTCGATTTTCGAACGTTCCACGCATACGTTCGACTATGAGGCACCACTATACAACATATACAGGCCTGTTCCAGTTTTCACTCGGAAGTGAATTCGTTAACATTGGCGGATTTCCCTTTAACATAATCAAAGTTCTCTTGCTTGCTAGCAAGTTTCCTAGGGAAATTATTATTTGGGGGGGAATAAAACAGCTGACTACCGCTACTGCTCTTAACAAAAGCCTATGATTTGCCTAAGTTTTCCATGCAAATCTCTGATCAACATTTGTCTCGCTGCTGCTCCTAAGCTTTGTGCATTATTGGTGCTCACATTTAATGTGTAAAATCAGTCAAAAAATCATTAATATCCAAAAATAACAAATTTTACTTATTTTAAAGGCAGTGATGGAAACTGAGCAACAAAAGTGTTGAACTGCTCGTGTCGAAATCAGCCGTGTTGCCCGAAATAATTTAAAGATTGTTGGTATGATTTTAACTATGTTTTTGCAACTTTTGGCAAATAACGAGTTGAGAAGCCAACATTAGGACATTAACGCAATAGCCGAAATTTAAGATACAATGCCAACATTTTTTTTGGCAGATCGCCAGTAAGTAACTGTTATTACAAAATTACTTTAATAACTGAAATCTTTGCAGATTTTTGCAATCTTACCGGATTGACAAATATCTATTTATTTTCCTTATTGAGAAAACTGGACCCGACATAGGGCATAGGGCATTTTGTGCGTGAATCAGCTGCTTGACACCAGTGTTGCAAACTTTTCACCTCACAAGATAATAAAATTTTATTTCGTACCATGACAACCCTTGCTTTGTTTCTATTAAATTCGTTGGGAAATTAGAACAAAATCATTTTTAAAAAGTCAATCATGTCACTATTTTCCAAATCTGTTATGCAACAATGTTCTTAAAACATCAAGGAATAAGGTAACAAATTTGATTTGCACTTTAAGTTATCGCAAAGTATTTTAAATGAATTAATTTTTATTCTTGGGGATCTGAATCCGTCAGTCTAATGCTTGGCAAAAAGTTTCCGTGCGTTTATTACGGAAGTTAACAGAGAGTTAACAGAGGGATCTTAGATTCCGTGCAAATCTTCCGGAAGTGAAAATTGGAACAGGTCTTGGAAATTCGAATCCGTGTAAATCTTTCGGAAGTGAAAACTGAAACAGGGCTGATAGACTACTCATTTCATGCAACGAAAATGGACACAACAATTTCTTAGCGACAGGCCCCAGGGGCTCTTAGCAGCAGTTCCCGACGCTTCGTGAGCATTCGGGTTTTTTACTCTCTCATTCATATTGTCATTTTTACGCTCGCGCACTCATTGCACGAATTCGGTCGTTCAGTCGCAGAGAGTCGCATTTTAAAGAAGGTTGCCCGCCCTGCTATTGGATTGGTATTTGATCATGCATTCTCATACACGGGTGCATGTGTGCGTTTATTTCATTCCGACACGTAAATAATATTTTGTCTTTTGATCATTTTCAAACTTACCACCTCAACAATAATAACAGAATAATGGTTTCCATATATGTATAAATTCGAATTAATAGAAATATCCATTTTATGACTTGCCTTTTTATTAGGGCAATGGTTTGAGCGGACAACATTTTCATTAACTTAGCTGCTGCTCTCGTTGCCGTCTTCGATGATTGATTGTAGACGATGACGACGTTGATCCTCGCTGATGTTTTTGTTGTTGCTGCAGTAGTTTTGTCCTGTTGTCTTTGTTGCCGCTAGTTATGAATCCACACCTGGCCGGACCCATGGTCATGGATCCGCCCCTGGGTAACTCCATTTCGTACTAAGCTTCCGGGAGCATCGACCAGCAACGCTAACACCAAAAACAAGCTGACACCGCTACACAAGCATTGACCAGCAGCATGCTCGTGGCGGATGCAAGCCAGCCGCTGCAGCGGCTAGAATGGCAGCTGGCCGATTGATTCAATTTGTAAATTTCCAAATAATTTTAGTTGCTCTGCTGCGACAGAGCTTAGGTTCCTTTTAAGACAATTTAAAAATATAAAAGCAGGCTGAAAAATCGCAACTGCAAAGAAAGAATACGTGTTTTATTTATATCGAACCTTAACTAGCGCAGTCGGTAGTAGCCGCAGAACTTTACAAAAAATACCTAAACAGCGACTCCTGGAAATACAAGTGACACACAACGGAAATATAAAAAAAATTAATGCAGTTTTTCCCAATCACAAACATTTTTAAATCAAAAACTTATTACAAAACTACGTGCAATTTTAAATCAACGAAAAATTGTTTTGAGCGTTTGTGTTTTTCTTGAAATTTTGTGACGCAGAAATTACAAAAATGTTAATTAACACCAAGAAAAAATAAAATAAAAATTAATATTACACAAAAAAACCCCCATAAGGAAAATTAAGTATAAAAAACAGTGATAGTGATTCAGACACAAAAAAAAAAAAAAAAGATATATCTGGAAAAATAAGGAAAATTCTTGC
This sequence comes from Drosophila elegans, assembly GCF_018152505.1. Classification (NCBI taxonomy): domain Eukaryota; kingdom Metazoa; phylum Arthropoda; class Insecta; order Diptera; family Drosophilidae; genus Drosophila; species Drosophila elegans. The sequence goes on along the minus strand of NW_024545895.1, from coordinate 967,486 downwards.
TACCCCAAAATTAGTTTTGTGTTGGAAAAAAGGAAAGTTAGTTCAAAAGAACAACACAACAAAAAAAAAAAAGCAAGACACCAATAAAAACAAAAAACATTGATCTCATGGGAAATCAGCAAAGGAAATAAAACAAATGATGTACCTCCTACCCTGGGCAACGTAAGTAACGCATACATACAAACATAAACACAAAATTTTAAACTGATCGGCTAGGAAATTGAAAAAAATAAAAAGAAACAGTTTAAGTACACTTACAAAAAATTTTTTTATTATCCAGAACATTTTTATAAAATAAAATTCTATGTCCAAACTTACTTATGTCCTACCTTAAAGAAAAGGAACAGGCAATTTAGTATAAAAAGAAACATAACGAGAAGGAATTAACAATGGTAAACCCAAACTTCAACCTTCAGGACCCCAAAAATTAGCTGGGAGTTCACTTAACATAAACCCTCCTTTACCGCCCTTGATAAACTTGTTCAACTAAATGAGAATCCCAGAACCAATTACAGAATTGCTGACATTCCCGGGAGTTGCCGATATACACCCCATTAATTTGGGATGAAGTAAAAAAGAATGTAACACAGTATGCAACTTTCATATTCACATTAGGGAATTTAGACAAGGTAGACTGACGTTTAAAGAATTTCATAAGTAAATCAAAACTACAAGGCAAAGTCTTAATAGAAACTGACCCTAGTGCGACACTATACAAAATGAATTTTTTTTAGTCAACTATGTTTGGACAAATTCTTAACAGGCCTTAACGATCCCATAGGATCAATTGTAAGAGCTATGAAGCCCCATGGCTTGCAATAGAGAACATGAGAGTAGGACAAAAAACGGGGAAGATAGGTAACACGTACGATCTAACACTACCTATGGTCACCAAAATAATCATACACAAAGATACAACCCTTTAATAATCGATACCGTAGTAACCGCTTTGAAAATAATAACCAATATAGTAGGAATTATTAAAACCGTTCAATCAGCTATAACCAATCATCCTTTAATCGCAATACAACCCAAAATAATCCTACAGCAGCAGAAATAAAATCGACCCCAAGCTCCAGGGCCTTAAAGCCCTACAGAGCCTCAGAAATTCTTAGGACTGAAACCCATGCCGATAATAAAAGAGAACTAACAAACATTGACAGTACGTCCCAGTTTCAGGATTATTAAACAGAACAGAAAAAAATAAACACTAAGGCCAGCTTACGATTGGTTCGAAGAATTTAAAGTTAAAGGTAATTGCGAATTTCTCGCTTTTGAATATCTTAACTTCTTCGATATACTTATAGGAATGGACCTACTTAAACAGCTAGGTGCCAAAATTAACCTTTTAAATTTAAGTCTGACTACTCCAACGGCAACTCTCCCAATTCTTACTAAAATAGGTATCACCGGCTCAGTTAACATCATCGAAGAAAATAAAAGCAATACCGGTAGACCTGGAAAATGGAAACTTTCTTTGTGACCCAATAAAAATATCAGAAAACCTACAAACTGAACGAAAAACAAGAAAGGATGCAACCTTCGGCAAGGCGAAGTTCATATACCCTTGCAGCTATTACAAATATTTAATATTTTTGAAAACATAAACATTATGATATACTTGCGTATATGTTTAAAAACATTGAAGCTATGACGATACAGCTCAATTATTCGATAGTTCCTATGGCAGCTATATGATATCGTTTTCCGATTTTATTAAAATTAAAAGCGTTGTTCTGAACTGCCAAATTATTAAAAGGTCAAAAAATATTTTTTGTTTTTAATTTTTATTGTTTTTATTGGAGCAATATGATATATGTTAGTCCTCAGATTTTGATGAAATTTAAACCGTAATTCTGAAATATTTAACCATTTCTTTATGTTGAAGAACTAAAAAAATAAAAAACCGTAGTTATAATTTGTTTTTATTTATTTTTCCGATTGTTCGTATGGGAGCTATAATATAGTCGTCCGATCCGTCTCGTTCCGACTTATGTACTACCTGCAATAGAAAGACAACTTTTTCATGGAGATAGATTTAAAACTGTGAGACTAGTTTGTGTAGAAACGGACGGACAGACGGTCTCTTCTAGTGATGCTGATCAAGAATATATATACAGTATAAGGTCGGAAATGTCTCCCTGTCCTGCGTTGCAAACTTCTGACTGTAATTATAGTACCCTCTGCAAGGGTATAAAAACCAGTTTCTGATAAATATTCAATGCCTCAACTCTCGACAGCACAGGAGCCCTTGGTGCAGTGTGAGGGGACATCTTAAGCGATTCTATTTTGTAGCTCAATGGGCCTGCACTTACAGATTACAAGTGCTATGAACATCACCCTTGTTTTGTTTCGAGTAGCATGTCGTATATTATGGCTCCACAGCTCATAAAATCTTATTCATTATGAATCTTTGTGTTCTTCTGAACAGCTCCCCTATTGATCCTGATCAAGAATATATAGATAGATTTATGGGGTCGGAAATGTCTGCTTCACTGCGTTACAAACTTCTGAGTTAAATTATAATACCCCTTGCAAGGGTATAAAAATGATAACCTATTTGTAACGAGTTTAATTTGTTAATGGAGACTGTGGTATATAGTTGTCTGATTGGCAAGAACTTTTACCCTGAGAAAGGTATACATAAATAAATTAGATTTGCATACTTTCATGTCAATAGCTTTTATACATACTGTAATAAAAAATAGAAAAAAGATGATATTTTCAGAGCTTTAAGCAATTATTCCTATGGAAGCTATAAGTTATAGACGTCCGATCGGCAAGCGCTTTAACCCTGATCAAGGTATGCGTAAATAAATAAGACTTGGAAAAATTGAAGTCTATAGCTTATACACTGCGCGAAGTATCCTGAAAAACATCAAAGTTTGACCGATTTCACACTATTATTCATATAAAAACTATAGAATATAGACGTCTGATCGGTTTGCCTTTTTACCCTAATCAAGGTATGTATAAAAAAAATACGATTCGGAAAGATGCTTGTCAATAGCTCATACACTGCGCGAAATATCTTCAATTCTTTGCAAGTTAGATCTGATTGCTCCTATGGGAGATATATGATATAGACGTCCGATCGGTACGCCTTTTAACCCTGATCAAGGTATGCATAAATAAACAAAATTTGGAAAGATTCATGCCAATAGCTTATATACTGCGCGAAGTACCTTGCAAAGTAAAACGTTAAGCGATTTTGCAATGTTGTTTTTATGGGAGCCATAGGATATAGACTTCCGTTCGGCACGCGCTTTTACCCTGATGAAAATATGAATCAAAAATGCGGTTGGAAAGATTCATGTCAATAGCTTATACACTGCGCGAAATATCTTCAATTCTTGCAAGTTATGTTAGCTATAGGAAATAGACGTCCGATCGGGGCGCTTTTTATTCCCTTGCAGAGGGTATTATAATTTCAGTCATAAGTTTGCAACGCAATGAAGGAGACGATGCCGACCCTATAACGTATATTTATTCTTGATCAACATCACTAGGAGTGTTGGTCTAGCCATGTCCGTCTGTCCGTCTGTCTGCCGTCTGTCCGTCCGTTTCTACGCAAACTAGTCCCTCAGTTTCAAAGCTATCTGCATGAAACTTTCCCAAAAGTTGTCTTTCTATTGCAGGTAGTATATAAGTCGGAACGATCCGCCTTAGCACGCTTCCGGAACACATTTGACTAACTAAATAGACTTTTTAATTGTTTCCATTCGGACCGCTTTATACAGGAGTTTTACCTACATTGGTATATTATTCATTACGATCGGACTATCACAGCAGATTTTCACTTTTGAGGCTATATAATAGTAGTCTCCTATGCACACGATCTTGGTGCGCATCGTCACTATATATACTGTCATCCATAGTCATACCTTACCAATCAGACAGCTGCCATTTAAAAATTAAATTGGTAACGTATCGGTAATCTTTTTTTATAAAACTATTGTACATAAATTTGAATTTATATTTAATTAGATATACATAGGTAATTATTTTTTATATTCTTTTTCACAAGTCTTTTTATGTCTTCGTATTGTTTATTTATTACTGTAACTATTTCATTAAAATCTTTATTTTCAATTACTTGATCTTGTAAATTTTCTAATTTATCTTCTAGCTCTTTTTTATCGTCTTCTGTTAATGTTCCAAAAAAGTATTTATAAACAGTTCCTACAATATTAATTAATCCTCGTTTTTGTCTTTGTGTAGAAATAATTCCCTTGATTTCATGTTTTAGTTGTTTTAGTGCTAAGGCAATATCTGGTACGTAATTAAACTTGTTTTCGTATTTCATAAAGTCCTGGAATGTTTCTAATATTTTGGTTTGATTAATCTGTATCATATGATGTTCGTAACTTAAAGGTATTTTTTACAATCCCTGTGTTCAGAAGTAAATAAACGTTATTTGAAGTGATAGGTGTAATACTAATTTGTTGAGCTGTTGTCGATGTTAAATTCGTCCACGTCATTATCATGATCATTTTCAAGATCAGAGTCAGTTTTGTCAGATTCCCTGGAATGATTAGAGAGATTTTGCGCTTAAGCTTTTTTAAATTTACTTATGTGCTTTATTACTTTACTTTCTTGCCAATGCTTTTCGTCTTTCTGTTCTAGTGCTCCTGTCTTTTTTAATGGGTTTACTAATTTCGCTCTACGTTTCATTTCTTTTTCAACTTTGGTATATCTAAGATCCACTTCATGTTCCTCACGATTTTTATTAATTTAATCTATTTTCTTTTCTTTTTGTTTTTGCATATTTTTACTCGGTTCCATACCATAAAGAAAGATTTGAGCAGGGGTTTTACCAGTGGCATCATGGGTTGTTTCGTGATTGTAGACATACGTTGCTTTTTCTGTATTCATTAATTTATCTTCAGCATCTAAGAGTGTATTTATGATTCTAAGTTTTTGTTAATTGTTTTATTAATTTTTATTTTATTTCGTTAATTTTTCTATGTCAGCTATACCGTTTTTACTACTAGTGATTTCAATATTGATATTTTCTTTCTGTAGCCAGTTTTGTAAAGATTTGATTACTAGGCCGGGATCTTGATCCATTTTTTATAGTTTTCGGCTTACCTATCATACTAAAAATTTTAAGTAATGCTTTTTTACTTTCAATCCAGTCTGTGGTTTTTGTTTCTATAATAGAAATGAATTTTGAATGAATGTCAATACATGTCAAAAATTTACGTTGGTCAATAAAATAATAGTCAATAACATATTTATCACGAATATTTTGAGTTTCAGGAGTCTTTTCGAAAGGGAGTGCAACTTTTCTGTGCTCTGCTTTGCATAAATTACAAGCCTCGCATTTATTTATAACGTGTTGAATAAGTTTTTGTGCGTCTGGTAATTAATATTCAGTTTTAAAGTCGTTAAACGTCTTTTTAATGTCTTGATGTATCGTCTTTTCATGTATTTTTCGTGGAAGTCTGCATATGTGGGCAAGTTGGGAAGTATTACTGAAGTTTTCATTAATTATACCCTTGCAGAGGGTATTATAATTTCAGTCAGAAGTTTGCAACGCAGTGAAGGAGACATCTCCGACCCTATAAAGTATATATGTTCTTGATCAGCATCACTAGTAGAGTCGATCTAGCCATGTCCGTCTGTCCGTCCGTCTGTCCGTCTGTCCGTCCGTCTGTCCGTCTGTCCGTCCGTCTGTCCGTCTGTCAGTCTGTCCGTCTGTCCGTCCGTTTATATGCAAACTAGTCTCTCAGTTTTAAAGCTATCTGCATGAAACTTTCCCAAAAGTTGTCTTTCTATTGCAGGTAGTATATAAGTCGGAACGAGCCGGATCGGACGACTATAGCATATAGCTCCCATAGGAACAATCGGAAAAATAAATGAAAAAAATTATAACTTTGCTGTTTTTTAATTTTTTGTTTAGTTCTTCGACGTTTAGTAATGGTTAAATATTTCTGATTTACGGTTTAAATTTCATCATAATCGGACGACTATAGCATATAGCTCCCATAGGAACAATCGGAAAAATAAATGAAAAAAAATTATAACTTTGCTGTTTTTTAATTTTTTGTTTAGTTCTTCGACGTTTAGTAATGGTAAAATATTTCCGATTTACGGTTTAAATTATATCAAAATCGGACGACTATAGCATATAGCTCCCATAGGAACAATCGGAAAAATAAATGAAAAAAATTATAACTTTTTTGTTTTTTAATTTTTTGTTCAGTTCTTCGACATATAGCAATGGTTAAATATTTCAGAATTATGGTTTAGATTTTATCAAAATCGGACGTCTATATCATATAGCTCCCATAGAAATAATAAAAATATATAAAATAACTATCAAATAATTGAGTTGCTAATCATCATAGCTTCAATGTTTTTAAACATATACGCAGTAAATCATAATTTTAATGTTTTCAAAAATGTTAAATTCTTGCAATAGCTGCAAGGGTATATGAACTTCGGCTTGCCGAAGTTTGCTTTCTTTCTTGTTTTATACCAGTGTTTGGTTTAATTAAGTCCATATAAGCTCGTTGAAAGATAGCAAAGTCTTCGTCATTATTAATGAACATAACAAAATTGTGTCCACATATGCATTTTATAATTATATCTTTTGCTAAACAGTCAGTTATTTCACTGTAAATTATTTTGTTAATAGTTTTGTTAATGTAGTGAGTTTTTTTGCGAAGTCTTTTATAAATTTGCGATAAAATCCGCAAAGGCCTAAAAACGATTTAATTTGTTTCGGATAGTTTGGAATTTTAAAATCTTGAATAGCTTAAATCTTATTTGGATTTGCTTTGATTCCTTCAGTTGTAATTATATGTCCTAAAAATTCAGTTTCTCTTTTCATAAACTCACATTTATCTACTTGCAGCTTAAGAGTTGATCTGCGAAGACGTTCGAATACTTTTCTTAGAGATTGAATATGCTCTTGTAAAGAGGTTGAAAATATGACAATATCGTCTAAATACACAAGACAATGGGTACCTATTATGTCGTATGAAATATTATTCATGCAACGCTGAAATGTCGCGGGGACATTTTTTAGACCAAATGGCATCCTAGTATACTCATAGTGACCTTTCTTGGAGTAATGCAGTTTTTTGTATAGATCCTGGGTCCATTTCAATTTGATCGAATCCTTTAGCCAGGTTGTAAAGTATTGACATTTACCTAATTTATCTAATATTTCATCCATGTTTGGAATGGGAAACTTATCATTTATAGTTATTTCATTGAGTCCTCTGTAATCAATGGCCATACGAAACTTGGGAATGCCCGATGCATCCTTTTTCTTTGGTACCATTACAATAGGAGATTTTGATTTTCTGATCCTACCTTAATTTATCATTTCCTCAATTTGTTTTTCTACTTCTGTGTTATAAATGTACGGATAACTATATGGTCTCCTATAAATTGGTTCTTCATGTTTGGTTTTTATTACGTGTTTGATTTCGTTCGTGAAAGTTGAATTGTTACCTTCGCGATACTGAATATCAACATGCTTGGACATTAAATAATGAAGTTCAGTTTTTTCTTCACTATTTAAGTGATCGTCTCTTAAATAATTATTTGTTAAGTCAGTTTGCATGGCATAAATATATTCGTCATCATTTATTATACTTGAAAAGGGGAATTGGGAATTCGTAATTATTTAGAATAATAGTGTTTCTCATAAAATCAATTTTGGCTGAGGTTTCTTTTAGAATTTTTCTTCCTATAAGAATATCATAATGATTTGAAAAGTTTTTTAAGAAAAATGTTTGATTAGATGAAAATAATTTTGGAATACTAAATTCGATATATTTCTCTAAAGTTGCTGATTCTCCTATCGTTTGGACTTTTGTTAAAATATTTTTAGCTGGATATTTTAAAAAGTTTTCGTTTATTAAATGTATGCTTGAGTATCAATAAGACAGAGGCATAGTTTGTTTTCAATTTTAATTTTTATTGCGGTGGTGTTTCTTCCGAGGCTGTTGTCTGAAAATTTTCAATTGTGTCCATTGGCTCAGTTCTACGTGGTTGACCTGAATCTGAGGTTCGGGCACGTTTTTGGGGAATATTAGTACTCTGAGTAGTCTGGGTATTTTATACTTAATTGTTTTGAAAGGATCTAGAATAATATTGATTACCAGAAAAATTATTTTTATAACTGCTATTATTACCCCATTTCCTATTAGAGTCGAACTTGTTCTGTCTCTGTTGATTGTTGTTATATCGATTTTGGTAGTTATTATTTTGGATTCTTTTTCCTTGACTATTATCTGACTGATTATTTGGGTTTAAGTTTCTTGATGATCTAAAAATGGATATTCGTCGTCATCATTAGAGTTTTGAGATGTATACGAGCGGGTATTTAAAGGTTTATCTACAAACAATCCCACAGCTTGGGCAGCTTGCTTTAATTTAAGAGGAGTTGATATATAAAATTTGCTCAACGTAATATATGTTTGTACTGGCAATTTTTCGCGAATCATTTCAGCAATGTATCATTCAAAGTTCTTGAAACAAAAACCGTGTTTAATGGATTGTTATCTAAGCTGAGTTTACAACATATTTTACTTGTTTGTTCTTCTTCAACAAATCTACGTAAATTATTTTTATATTTAGTCTCACTTAATTCCATAATCATTCGATGTGGAGGTGTTGCGCTGTTGTATTCGCTGATAAGTAAAGTCCTTAATTCCTTCCATTCCTGTGGTACATTTCTCATCAACAATGTTCGGGCTCGTCCTTTTTGAAGGTTTTGGATGGCTGCTTGTATAATTTGATGTTGGGCTTCTGATGTTGTTTGATAATGGTAAGCTAATTCGTCAACTTCCTTTAGGAAGAGAGCCAAGTAGAGTGGGTCTCCATTAAATTTGTTTATCTGCTTAAGTTGCAGAAGAAAATGATTCATGGCCACGTCTGTAAGATTTTGAGTTGCTTTTGCGGCTGTAGCTGCGGCTGATGTTTATGGTAGTTCCATTTTTACATTTAAATTTTTATTTTTTTTAATTTAAATATTTGTTTACACGAAATATATCAGCTATCAGGTTATTATCGCTGAATAAGACACTAGAAATCATCATTCGTGATTTGACTAATGTTGTTGTTTTATTTTCACAATAATTTTAATTAAGTTCGTTTTGCGGATACAAATAAATTTATTTTCACGGGTGATTTTTTAAAGTCCTTTTTAGGTAGTCACTCGCGAGGATATTACTTGTGTCCTACCGGCTGCGCCAATTAGATTTTTAACTTTGCGCTATATTAAAAAAAAATATATATTTTTTAATATACAGTGGAGTTTTATTGGTAAAGTCTTTATAGTTAAATTCCCAAAAATTTGTTAAATTTGGATTGGTCAAAGCTTTTATGCTGATGAATGGGTTCTCATGCTGGACCCTTTGTTTAAAAGTTTATAATTTGTGGCGTGGAAAATGTTTATGTCTAATGGGAAATGTTTATGTCTGATTAATTTGAATAACTCCTATAGTAGGCTCTGAAATGTTATGTTTGACAAATGAAGTAATGGGTATCTCGGGATATACAGGCTGGGTTTAATGTTATGTTTGACAAATGAAGTAACGGGTATCTCGGGATATACAGGCTGGGTGTTAATGTTATGTTTGACAAATGCAATACGTCACTTATATATTTTTGATCAGTAACAATAGAGGAGTCGGGATAGCCATGTCTGTCTGTTTCAATACCGTTTGCAATCTGAAACAAGAAAGGAAGCAAACTTCGGCAAGCCGAAGTTTATATAACCTTGCAGCTATTGTAAAAATTAAATATAATTATATATAATTAGTCAAAAAGAATTTCAAAAAAAAAAATCACAAATTAAAAAGGTTAAATTTGAAAAAAAAAATTGTATTTTATTTTTATTGTTCCCAAGGGAGCTTTATGTTATAGTCGTTCGATTTAACTTAAACCGTAGTTCTAAAATATTTATCCATTACTAAATGTCGAAGAATAAAAAAACAAGAAAGAAAGCAAACTTCGGCAAGCCCAAGTTCATATACCCTTGCAGCTATTGCAAGAATTAAACATTTTTGAAAACATTAAAATTATGATTTACTTGCGGTATATGTTTAAAAACATTGAAGCTATGATGATTTGCAGCTTAATTATTTGATAGTTATTTTATATATTTTTATTATTTCTATGGGAGCTATATGATATAGTCGTCCGATTTTGATAAAATTCAAACGATAATTCTGAAATATTTGCTATTTAAATATTTAACCATTACAAAATGTCGAAGAACTAAACAAAGAATTAAAAACCAGCAAAGTAATAATTTTTTTCATTTATTTTTCCGATTGTTCCTATGGGAGCTATATGCTATAGTCGTCCGATCCGGCTCGTTCCGCTTTATTTACTACCTGCAATAGAAAAACAACTTTTGGGAAAGTTTCGAGCAGATAGCTTTAAAACTGAGAGACTAGACGGACAGGCGGACATGGCTAGATCGACTCTACTAGTGATGCTGATCAAGAATATATATACTTTATAGGGACGGAAACGTCTCCTTCACTACGTTGCAAACTTCTGACTGAAATTATAATATCCTCTGCAAGGGTATAAAAATTTAAAAACAGCAAAGTTATAATTTTCTTCATTTATTTTTCCGATTGTTCCTATGGGAGCTAAATGCTATAGTCGTCCGATTTTGATGAAATTTAAAACGTGTTTCTGAAATATTCAACCATTACTAAATGCCGAAGAACTAAAAAAAAATTAAAAAATAGCAAAGTTATAATTTTTTTATTTATTTTTCCGAAAAAATTGAAGATATGATGATTTGCAACTTAATTATTCGATAGTTCCTAAGGCAGCTATATGATATTATTTGCGGTTTTAATAAAATTAAAAGCGTAATTCTAAACTGTCAAATTATTAAAAAGTCAAAAAGAATTTAAAACAAAAATTACAAAATAGAAAATTACATTCAAAAATTTAATTTACAACACATCAGCCAGTACTACTGTCTTAATTATTCTGAAAGTAAAGATAGACGGCTGCTAACACAAAATATGCATATACCACAAGCAACCAGGTAAACTTTAAAGATTTTCTCAGTTCAGTTAAAACTGTTTTCTTAAAAATGTTGTTTTATTCGAAACGTATGCTGTCGAATCATTCTACAACCCCTTAGTATTGTAACTCAACTATTTGTAAGCCGATTCTTAAACTTAAGCGGGAAGGCAATATCTGAAGTACTTGAGCTCATTATTAATTTTATTTGATATTTATACAACTTGCTCTTACATTCCACCTAGATCTGGTACTTCTCTCTATTTAACACACCTGTCTGCCATTCAATTAGTATCCTCTTCTATTGCCGATGAGGACCACCTTATTATAATGGGCGATTTTAACATATCTAACGTGTCTGGGATTTCTTTATTGGACTCCAATCTCCTTTTTGCCGAAAGCCAGCACGACTTTATCGACGGCCTCACGGACTTGTCTCTGGGTCAGATAAACTTTGTTAAGAACCATATGGATAGACTTCTTGACTTAATATATGTTAATAACGACACTCTCGCAAATGTCCACAGAAGCCCTTCCTTTTCTCTGCCTGAAGACCCCTATCATCTAACCTTGTTGTTGAATGTTGAGATCGTTGCAGAAATTCTGACTAAGGCGGCCTAACGTGTAAAATGTTTCCGCAATGCCAATTTTGTTGGTTTACACCAGCATTTGAGTGCTATTGATTGATCCTCCTTAAAATCATGTAATGACCTAGAGGGTGCAGTGTCATCCTTTAATTTGACATTGCAGTCGTCGATCAATCTTTTCGTTCCTGAGGTATCGGTAAGTGATACATCTAAGCCCCCATGGTGTAAAAGGCACTTGTCTTACCTCAAAAACAAAAAATTAAGGTTGTATAAAAATACTTAAAATCCAATTCAGCGGTGGCTTTTTCCAATTATGTCATGAACCGTGCGCTGTCTATTAATGCTACATGAAAGCTACATCGCTCAAAGTAGAGAAAACATTCGTAATGTTCCGAAAAGTTTTTACTTCTTTGTAAACTCCAAAAGAAAATCAAACGCGTATCCCTCAACTATATATTTACACAACCAAACTGAATCATCTTCTTTAGACATTTCTAATGTTTTTGCAAACATTTTTCAGTCAACCTACTCTCTACTACCTGTGTACTAAGAAACTGTGCCGAAGCTCTGTCTTTGCCAATCACTATTCTATTTAACTTATCTTTATTATCTTCAGAGTTCCCGAGAATTTGGAATGAAAATTTTATTATTCCAATTCATACAAAAGGCTCAACGTCCGATGTCGAAACTTATCGTGTTATAGCCAAACTTTCTGCCATACCTAAGGTTTTCGAGCAGTTAGTCACTCAACATATGTGTGCCTCCAACATGTCTCCCGCACAGCATGGCTTTGTAAAACATCGGTCGACTACTACTTATCTTCTTGAATTTTCTACTCTCATCCACCGTAGTTTCTTAAATAAATGCCAAACGACGTTATTTTTACTGTCTTCAGCAAGGCATATGATTCAGTAAGCCAGAGCCTTCTCCTTCATAAACTATCTCTTTTGGTTTTCCACCTAATTTACTTAACAGGATTTCGGTCTATCTTTTAAACAGAACTCAACGCATTCTCTTCAATAAACAACTTTCCTCCGTCGTAAATGTTTTTTCTGGTGTCCCCCAAGGAAGTCATCTGGGGTCACTACTTTTTTTTTTTTATTAATGATCTTCCAAAAGTAGTGTCATTTGCCTCTACTCTAATGTATGCGGGCGACGTAAAAATTTGCCTATCATTCTCTGACCAAATGTCATACCTTCGCCTACAGTCGGACATTGATCAATTACAATTATGATGTTCCAACAATGTGTTGCTTCTTAACCACGCTAAATGCAAATATATGTCCTTTTACCGGAATTCAGCCCCCATACACTCTTATCATCTTGGAAATTTACTTTAGAACGTATTACGCAAGTAACTGATCTAGGTTTCCTATTTGATAGCAAGTTATGTTTCAAAAGCCATATTTCTGTCATCATTGGTAAAGCTAATGGTGTTTTAGCCTTCATAAAACGTTTGGCAAAGGAGTTTAATGACCCGTATACAACAAAGACTCTTTACATTTCCATGGTTCGTCCTATTTTAGAATACTGCTCATGTGCATGAAGCCCTCTATATATTAATCAACAAAAATTAATCGAGTCAGACCAAAAGCAATTTTTATTATTTGCTCTTCGACAGCTGGATTGGGACCCGGTGAGGTGTTTGCCACTTTACTCGTCAAGGTTAATGTTAATGGATTTAAAGTCTTTAAAATATCGTAGAATAAGCAGCGCAGTAATTTGTTTGCATAAGGTTCTCCTCCTTAGCTATATTAACATCGCTGTTCCCTTAAGGATTACTCGTACTTTTCGCCCTATTCACTTGCCAATTTATAGATCCAACTTTGCCCTTCATGAGTCCTTTCGGGTGCTTTGTTCAAATTATAATGCAGTATATCCTGTAATATCTTTGGAAAATTCTATTGATCGGTTATCATCAAACTGCTTTTCTCTAATCATGTAATATTAAGTTGTTTAAGTTAGACTTATTTTACCATATAGTTGTAAGTTAGCAGTTCATTGTTAAGTATAGATAAATAAATCAAATATGTTTAAAAACATTGAAGATATGATGATTTGCAACTTAATTATTCGATAGTTTATATGGCAGCTATATTATATCGTTTTCCGATTTTAATAAAATTAAAAGGGTAATTCTTAACTGTCAAATTATTAATAAGTCAAAAAGAACTTTAAAAAAATTACAAAATAGAAAAGTTACACTTTAAAAAAAAATGTATATATTGTTATTGTTTCCATGGGAGCTGTATGATATAGTCGTCCGATTTTGATGAAATTCAAACCGTAATTCTGAAATATTTAACCATTACCCTATGTCGAGGACCTAAAAAAAATTAAAAAACAGCAAAGTTATAATTTTTTTTATTTATTTTTCCGAAAACATTGAAGATATGATGATTTCCAACTTAATTATTTGATAGTTCCTATGGCAGCTATATGATATTATTTGCGATTTTAATAAAATTAAAAGCGTAATTCTAAACTGTCAAATTATTAATAAGTCAAAAAAATTTAAAACAAAAATTACAAAATAGAAAATTACATTAAAAAAAATTTTGTTTATATATTTTTATTGTTTCTATGGGAGCTATATTCAAAAATTTCAAAATTTCTAGTAGTAAAAGAAATCCAAAATAAATTTAATATCGAAAACAAAGTAATGGAATTACTTAAACAATTTCCACAAGCCAAAGTAATAATGACCGGTAATGAACCAAGCTTTACCTCGGTCCAATTTAAATCTTTTGCACAAAGGTGCGGTTTAATTTTATATACGCAGACCCGAGGCACAGTACCTCAAACGGACAAGTTGAAAGGGCACATTCTATATTAACAGAATTATGCTCGATGCATTAAAGAAGAATTTAATTTAACTGACTATTCTGAAATAGTAATTAGAGCAGCTCAAGAATATAATCAGAGCATTCATTCATCAACGAACCAAAAACCATTTAACGTGCTATACAATAAAATAGAGCACGAAAATATTCCTCAAATTTTAAAAAATACACAAGAGAAAATGTTAGAAACACGTAATGATAACAGAAAAGAAAAACAATATCATGTAGGACAGGTAGTTTATGAAAAGAAACACGGGGAAAGAAATAAACTTAAGACTAGATATCAAAAACAAGTAGTTAAGGACAATGTACCTAACAAACTAATAATCCACAGTAGAAAAAGAATTATTCACAAAGACAATATAAAGTTCTATATTTATATATTATTTTTTTTTTACCTTTTCCAGAAAATGTTTTATCAGGTGCTCATACTACACCTTATTTTATTAACAAAATCAGAAATAATTGACTTTACAAGTCACGAGTATGTTTTATTTAAGGACAATAATGACGTATTGACGTATGATTCATACGTAGATTTATTTCACGTAACTAACTTAAGTTTTTATAAAGAAATAATAAAATTGGAATCAGATAATATAAAAAGGGATACTAATAAAAGATCACAATGGGAAATTAAATATGACTTAGAAGTAATCGAATTAATTTTATCACAATAAATTTCAACTAGATCAAAAAGGGGAATTAATGAGTTAGGCACTATGTGGAAAGGGTTAGAATAGTACAGAATAAAATCAATGAATTAATTGAAAATAATAATAAGCAATCTATTATCAATTTCAAATTGTTCAAATAGAATCTCTTTCTAATGATTTTAAAAATATTTTTATTGATCAAGATTTACCATTGCGAAAACATCGCTTACGATTATAAACATTTGATTTGGAAATTGAATTGATAAATCATACTTGCGAAAATTGATTTTATTGATCAAGATTTACCACTGCGAAAACATCGCTTACGATTATTAACATTTGATCTGCAAAATTAGATTGACACAACCACACTTGCGAAAATTGACGTTTTTAATACCAAAATTTTAAACAGTGATGACATAAAGGAAATATTAAAACACGAACAAAAACCACAAATTAACGCTGACTTAATAAAGAACTTTTAATAATTTATATAAAATACCAAATTATAAAAAAACAGATGCGAAATATATCACGCCAGAGCGATTTCTCAAATCGATGTGAAACTAGTATTAAGCAATCAAGTCACAAAATGCGCAAATATGTTTTGTGAAATGTCTAACTTTAAGAATGAACTTTTTAATAATTATTGCACTTTAATTAAGGACATTTTTTGTTTTACCCGATTATTAAATGGTGATAAATCAACTTGTAAAAAAATAAGAGAAAAAAATAGACATCTACAAGATGGTGCCATTCTTATAGTTACAATATTGTTAACAACTCCCATTTAAACGGGTCATATTTCATAAAATTTAATGGTACAACCAAAATTAATACTATCTCGTATACCAATTTGGAAAACAAAATTCTTGACTACATAACTACGAACCACTTCAAAAATGATGAAATATCCGATTAAATTTTATCAAATAATTCTGAACTCTCTTTAGAAATAAATCCTTTCATTAAAATCAATAATACTTAAATATCACTTACCTTTATATTATTAATTTTAATCATTTTATATTGTAAGAATGCGATTGCTCGTGTAGCCGCAGGAAAAACTAGCTAAAATTACACAGGCCGCGTAGTCGCAGGGAAAACTAGCTAAAATTACTCATTCCGCGTAGCCGCAAGGAACCTTGACCAACACTGACATCCCCGCGTAGCCGCAGGGAAAGCCGCAGGGAAAGAAACAACCCAAGAAACGATTATTGCTTACAGAAAATCAAACGCGTTTCCGAAAAGGGAAATTTAAATTAGGAAAAGGGAACCACTACCACTTTCACATCAACCATTTAATCAAACACACCAACCACAAACATATTAAACATTCGCCGATTTTGCAGTCTTAACCCAACCACACCTGATATAGAAATTGATAAGCCCATAACCAAAATCGAGTAAACCATTGCTCTCCAATCACTTCAAGGCACAACACCAGGAGTCAATAGAATCTCATAGCCCATGAAAAAAAAAGTTCAGCATCAATAAAAAGTAGAATACTTTCTCACTTCAATCACATATTCAACAACTACATACCTCAATCATACAGAACCAGCCTGATCATACCAATTCTAAAACCTCAAAAGTATAAAACCGACATCCCATCTTACCAATCTCACTTAACTGTTGCTTGAGTAAACAGACAAAATAATGGTTAACAGACTATGGTGGTGCCTTAGGAACGACAAACTTCTACACCCACATCAATTCGGTTTCAAAAAGGGTAAATCGACTTCGGATAAATTGCTCTATGCAGATTGCATCATCACGAAGTCGTCTTGACTTTGAAAGAGCTTTCGATCGAGTAGGTACTCACTCAATTATCGACCAACTAATAAAATGGAAATGTGGCCACAGAATAAGAAATTACATTATAAACTTCACCAAAAACAGAAAGATAACAGTCCGTAAAGGGACACACAACTCAAACATTCAACCTATGGAAAACGTAATCCCACAAGGATCCCCTATTTCAGTAGTACTATTTCTAACAGCCTTCAAAAAACTAGCCAACATCCTGGCAAGATATAAACAGATCAAATTTAGCACATATGCTGCAGATCCTTTTGCTGGAGAAGTATACTCAGGCGCATCGCTGTAACAAACTAAATGTGAACATCTCTAAATATGTTGAAAACACCGATGCAACTGCATAATTACATTACAGAATTCTAGCATAAAAATTCACTCAAAACATTCGGACTAACCATAAACAAGAAATGCAACTGGAACTCACACATTGACACTCTCCAACAAACTAAATACAACAAAATGTTTGGCCAGCCCCCAAGTTTAACTGCAACACAAACACTCTACTAAACACTCATTCTTATTCTCATTTTTATGCTTGCGCACTCATTACACGAGTTCGTTCGTTCAAGAACGAACGAAGAAAGAAGCGCAATTTTAAGAAGGCTACCCTGCGCTTGAATTTGTCTTTGTATGTATGCGTGATCATGCATTCTCATTCATTTCGATGCTTCAAGAATATTTTGTCTTTTGCTAGTTTTCAAACTCTGTACCCTAAGAATACGGGAGATATTTGCTATGAATATTATATGTTATACATTTTTAATATTTCAGCATACAATAATTTTTGTTAACAAATTCCTATCAGAGGTAACAGTAAAATTTTGTATGTAGAAATTAGTCTACTGAGATGGTAACAGGGCATTCTCCGGTCTGGAGTGCGAAATATTGAGCGTATGGAATCTTTATACTTTTTGCTTTGAGGCGTCTCAACTGGGATGCAAATCTTATATTACCTTCGTATTCTTGAATACTATTGATTAATTTACCTCCCTAGACAACCGTAGAACGTTGCTTGGTTCTGTCTTTATCTATAACCTTACACGTGGTGAGATTGGTAGCCCCGGTTTGATGGGTCGTCTTCTTAAATTTCTTAAAAAGTCTTTTTTTAGCTGATGGGCAGCCGGTGAGAAACATCTATCAAGGAAGCTGAATGTACAAACAACTTAAAAGAGGAGTAATAGTACTTAATAGTACACTTTAATTTAAATTTAAAATTTTTGTTCTGTAATAAACAATATAATTTTTCATGACCTTATAAATAAGCAAAGCCTCACATTAATCATGCGATTTTGGTCAGATATGCGCCGTTTTGTTCGGTGACTAGTTCCCAACGAGATGCCAACTTCAAAATGTCCCTCTTATAGAAGTTCGCTTCTCTATTGGCACACAATTCGGAGACCCAATTTTAACAGGCCTATACTATTATAGGGTAGATGCAAAAGAACCTCCCATCCGAGCAACCGGAGCTTCTTGGGCGGCTTTGTCCTGATGGAAGATAATTCGGATGTTGATTAAAGATGACCACTTCTTCATAAATGCTCCCTTAATGCGATCGAGTTGTTGGCAGTACAGGTCCTAATTGAGCGTTTGGCCATAGGGGTGCATCTCATAGTGGATGATTTAATGCCAATCCCACCAAACACACAGCAGAACCTTTCTAGCCGTCAACCTGGGCTGGCCACCGTCTGGGCTGCTTCACCGCGCTTTCGAAATGGTCAAAATGTTTTTCTGCGTCAATTCGTGTGGCACAAATAGAGCGAATCAAATATATTTGTGAGTCCAAGCTTTTTTCAAATAGTTAATAACGGTCTGATGACTCACGAGCAGCCCTTAAACGATTCTACGGCGGCTACTATTTCAGTTTCTCTCGACCAAATTAAAGATTTTTTCGCAATTTTTGACGACAGCGTGGCGCATCTTGGGCCACCTCTACACCAGAACGAAAACGTTTAAACCATCGTTGTGCGGTGGTAACGGAAACTGCACAAATTTTATTGGCGGCTTGAGATTTAATTTTGTCTTTAACGTAGTAGACTGTAATATATGCCTTTATGTGGTAGCGGATCCTTTCTTGGCAATAACAACTGATCCATTATGGATTGAAATCCATAAAATCCATTCAAATATTTAGACTAATTCATAGTAGGAAAAGCAATCACATAAGAATACACTACACCCTCCTTGCTTAATGATTTTCGTGGTGTACTGGGGCTTGAATTCTTTAGTTCTTTAGTTTAAATGTTCATTGGAAAGCTTTATGAGCTTGGGCTGAAGACTTTTGAGTTTTTTGGCTTTTATGTGCGAACTTTTTTTTTGCTCTGTCGCATTAAATGGGTCAGAGATTGTTTTCGTCGTTTTTCCTGATGATTTATGGCTGGGGTGCCCAAGCCCATTGCTCATTTTTCCTCTTTTGAACATCCAAACGATTGACAAACTTCTCAATAAAAGTTTTCTTCCAATATGAAGTTATTTATTACTTCACGCTCTTTAATAGTGAATTGATGAAACTTAAATCAAATCTACTAAACACTTTTTTATTTTTTTCCAGAAAATTTGACCATATTTGGAATGTTCTTTAAAAACGTGGCATCGGACTATATTTTTTTGGGTATTTTAAAGAATTTTTTCTAAAAAAAAATATGTAAAATTAAAACCTTACAGGTGGGAATTTGAAAAACAGTAGACTTTTTTAGTATTGGGGGAATACTAAACAGTATAAAAAATGTATTTTCGATAAAAATCACCAAAGTAGTTTTTTTTTATTAATGACAACGCTATGATTGATTGATTTTACAACTTTATATACGTTCAACCATATGACCATAGTAACAACGGAAATTAAGTTTTTCCGAATTCAAACTGAGATATATCCATAATACCATTAAAAACAGCGGGGCCGTCGTGATAGTCTTTAACTCTTAAAATTGGCACGCACTTGGCCAATCCCCGTGAGTGAGCGAGAGGACGAAATGATCGCGAGTTTCAATGGTGAATAACTAATGGAAAAGTACGCTTGCAAGTAACGGGGCTGCAATTTTTGCGCAGAAGCCTATTGGTACTGTTTGTAAATTTCTCTCCGATACGATTTTCTGTAAGGTGACCCTGGCTAGACTGAGTCGACACAAGCCTTTGAACTCTGCCTTACAGATGGCGCCCGAACCGAACCATTGGGCTTACGAATTTTAGATGAATGATAAATGGCCTAAAGACCAAATTTAAGTATTTTTGTGATAGGAAAATTTTGGTAAAGTTACGCGAGCAAAAATTTATTCGCCACACAGAAAGAATCGAGAACATTTACGTTCCGGGAGGAGTTATATGAGACATAGATAAACTAAAATTTAAATAAGAGAAATCAAGCATGTCCAGCTCAGAGAAATATTTAGCTATATTAACATCGCTGTTCCCTCAAGATTTACTCGTACTTTTCGCCCTATTCACTTGCCAATTTATAGATCCAACTTTGCCCTTCATGAGTCCTTTCGGGTGCTTTGTTCAAATTATAAGGCAGTATATCCTGTAATATCTTTGGAAAATTCTATTGATCGGTTATCATCAAACTGCTTTTCTCTAATCATGTAATATTAAGTTGTTTAAGTTAGACTTATTTTACCAAATTGTTGTAAGTTAGCAGTTCATTGTTAAGTATAGATAAATAAATCAAATATGTTTAAAAACATTGAAGATATGATGATTTGCAACTTAATTATTCGATAGTTTATATGGCAGCTATATTATATCGTTTTCCGATTTTAATAAAACGAAAAGGGTAATTCTTAACTGTCAAATTATTAATAAGTCAAAAAGAATTTAAAAAAAATTACAAAATAGAAAAGTTACATTTAAAAAAAAAGTATATATTGTTATTGTTTCCATAGGAGCTGTATGATATAGTCGTCCGATTTTGATGAAATTCAAACCGTAATTCTGAAATATTTAACCATTACCCTATGTCGAGGACCTACAAAAAAATTAAAAAACAGCAAAGTTATAATTTTTTTTATTTATTTTTCCGAAAACATTGAAGATATGATGATTTCCAACTTAATTATTTGATAGTTCCTATGGCAGCTATATGATATTATTTGCGATTTTAATAAAATTAAAAGCGTAATTCTAAACTGTCAAATTATTAATAAGTCAAAAAGAATTTAAAACAAAAATTACAAAATAGAAAATTACATTAAAAACTATTTTGTTTATATATTTTTATTGTTTCTATGGGAGCTATATTCAAAAATTTCAAAATTTCTAGTAGTAAAAGAAATCCAAAATAATTTTAATATCGAAAACAAAGTAATGGAATTACTTAAACAATTTCCACAAGCCAAAGTAATAATGACCGGTAATGAACCAAGCTTTACCTCGGTCCAATTTAAATCTTTTGCACAAAGGTGCGGTTTAATTTTATATACGCAGACCCGAGGCACAGTACCTCAAACGGACAAGTTGAAAGGGCACATTCTATATTAACAGAACTATGCTCGATGCATTAAAGAAGAATTTAATTTAACTGACTATTCTGAAATAGTAATTAGAGCAGCTCAAGAATATAATCAGAGCATTCATTCATCAACGAACCAAAAACCATTTAAAGTGCTATACAATAAAATAGAGCACGAAAATATTCCTCAAATTTTAAAAAATACACAAGAGAAAATGTTAGAAACACGTAATGACAACAGAAAAGAAAAACAATATCATGTAGGACAGGTAGTTTATGAAAAGAAACACGGGGAAAGAAATAAACTTAAGACTAGATATCAAAAACAAGTAGTTAAGGAAAATGTACCTAACAAACTAATAATCCACAGTAGAAAAAGAATTATTCACAAAGACAATATAAAGTTCTATATTTATATATTATTTTTTTTTTACCTTTTCCAGAAAATGTTTTATCAGGTGCTCATACTACACCTTATTTTATTAACAAAATCAGAAATAATTGACTTTACAAGTCACGAGTATGTTTTATTTAAGGACAATATGACGTATTGACGTATGATTCATACGTAGATTTATTTCACGTAACTAACTTAAGTTTTTATAAAGAAATAATAAAATTGGAATCAGATAATATAAAAAGGGATACTAATAAAAGATCACAATGGAAAATTAAATATGACTTAGAAGTAATCGAATTAATTTTATCACAATAAATTTCAACTAGATCAAAAAGGGGAATTAATGAGTTAGGCACTATGTGGAAAGGGTTAGAATAGTACAGAATAAATGAATTAATTGAAAATAATAATAAGCAATCTATTATCAATTCCAAATTGTTCAAATAGAATCTCTTTCTGATGATTTTAAAAATGTTTTTATTGATCAAGATTTACCATTGCGAAAACATCGCTTACGATTATAAACATTTGATTTGCAAAATTAAATTGATAAATCACACTTGCGAAAATTGATTTTATTGATCAAGATTTACCACTGCGAAAACATCGCTTACGATTATTAACATTTGATCTGCAAAATTAGATTGACACAACCACACTTGCGAAAATTGACGTTTTTAATACCAAAATTTTAAACAGTGATGACATAAAGGAAATATTAAAACACGAACAAAAACCACAAATTAACGCTGACTTAATAAAGAACTTTTAATAATTTATATAAAATACCAAATTATAAAAAAACAGATGCGAAATATATCACGCCAGAGCGATTTCTCAAATCGATGTGAAACTAGTATTAAGCAATCAAGTCACAAAATGCGCAAATATATTTTGTGAAATGTCTAACTTTAAGAATGAACTTTTTAATAATTATTGCACTTTAATTAAGGACATTTTTTGTTTTACCTGATTATTAAATGGTGATAAATCAACTTGTAAAAAAATAAGAGAAAAAATAAAAAAAATAGACATCTACAAGATGGTGCCATTCTTATAGTTACAATATTGTTAACAACTCCCATTTAAACGGGTCATATTTCATAAAATTTAATGGTACAACCAAAATTAATACTATCTCGTATACCAATTTGGAAAACAAAATTCTTGACTACATAACTGATGAAATATCCGATTAAATTTTATCAAATATTTCTGAACTCTCTTTAGAAATAAATCCTTTCATTAAAATCAATAATACTTAAATATCACTTACCTTTATATTATTAATTGTAATCATTTTATATTGTAAGAATGCGATTGCTCGTGTAGCCGCTGGGAAAACTAGCTAAAATTACACAGCCCGCGTAGTCGCAGGGAGAACTAGCTAAAATTACTCATTCCGCGTAGCCGCAAGGAACCTTGACCAACACTGACATCCCCGCGTAGCCGCAGGGAAAGCCGCAGGGAAAGAAACAACCCAAGAAACGATTATTGCTTACAGAAAATCAAACGCGTTTCCGAAAAGGGAAATTTAAATTAGGAAAAGGGAACCACTACCACTTTCACATCAACCATTTAATCAAACACACCAACCACAAAAAATATTAAACATTCGCCGATTTTGCAGTCTTAACCCAACCACACCTGATATAGAAATTGACAAGCTCATAACCAAAATCGAGTAAGCCATTGCTCTCCAATCACTTCAAGGCACAACACCAGGAGTCAATAGAATCTCATAGCCCATGAAAAAAAGTTCAGCATCAATAAAAAGTAGAATACTTTCATACAGAACCAGCCTGATCATACCAATTCTAAAACCTCAAAAGTATAAAACCGACATCCCATCTTACCAATCTCACTTAACTGTTGCTTGAGTAAACAGACAAAATAATGGTTAACAGACTATGGTGGTGCCTTAGGAACGACAAACTTCTACACCCACATCAATTCGGTTTCAAAAAGGGTAAATCGACTTCGGATAAATTGCTCTATGCAGATTGCATCATCACGAAGTCGTCTTGACTTTGAAAGAGCTTTCGATCGAGTAGGTACTCACTCAATTATCGACCAACTAATAAAATGGAAATGTGGCCACAGAATAAGAAATAACAATAAATTTCAACTAGATCAAAAAGGGGAATTAATGAGTTAGGCACTATGTGGAAAGGGTTAGAATAGTACAGAATAAATGAATTAATTGAAAATAATAATAAGCAATCTATTATCAATTCCAAATTGTTCAAATAGAATCTCTTTCTGATGATTTTAAAAATGTTTTTATTGATCAAGATTTACCATTGCGAAAACATCGCTTACGATTATAAACATTTGATTTGCAAAATTAAATTGATAAATCACACTTGCGAAAATTGATTTTATTGATCAAGATTTACCACTGCGAAAACATCGCTTACGATTATTAACATTTGATCTGCAAAATTAGATTGACACAACCACACTTGCGAAAATTGACGTTTTTAATACCAAAATTTTAAACAGTGATGACATAAAGGAAATATTAAAACACGAACAAAAACCACAAATTAACGCTGACTTAATAAAGAACTTTTAATAATTTATATAAAATACCAAATTATAAAAAAACAGATGCGAAATATATCACGCCAGAGCGATTTCTCAAATCGATGTGAAACTAGTATTAAGCAATCAAGTCACAAAATGCGCAAATATATTCTGTGAAATGTCTAACTTTAAGAATGAACTTTTTAATAATTATTGCACTTTAATTAAGGACATTTTTTGTTTTACCCGATTATTAAATGGTGATAAATCAACTTGTAAAAAAATAAGAGAAAAAAATAAAAAAAATAGACATCTACAAGATGGTGCCATTCTTATAGTTACAATATTGTTAACAACTCCCATTTAAACGGGTCATATTTCATAAAATTTAATGGTACAACCAAAATTAATACTATCTCGTATACCAATTTGGAAAACAAAATTCTTGACTACATAACTACGAACCACTTCAAAAATGATGAAATATCCGATTAAATTTTATCAAATATTTCTGAACTCTCTTTAGAAATAAATCCTTTCATTAAAATCAATAATACTTAAATATCACTTACCTTTATATTATTAATTGTAATCATTTTATATTGTAAGAATGCGATTGCTCGTGTAGCCGCTGGGAAAACTAGCTAAAATTACACAGCCCGCGTAGTCGCAGGGAGAACTAGCTAAAATTACTCATTCCGCGTAGCCGCAAGGAACCTTGACCAACACTGACATCCCCGCGTAGCCGCAGGGAAAGCCGCAGGGAAAGAAACAACCCAAGAAACGATTATTGCTTACAGAAAATCAAACGCGTTTCCGAAAAGGGAAATTTAAATTAGGAAAAGGGAACCACTACCACTTTCACATCAACCATTTAATCAAACACACCAACCACAAAAATATTAAACATTCGCCGATTTTGCAGTCTTAACCCAACCACACCTGATATAGAAATTGACAAGCTCATAACCAAAATCGAGTAAGCCATTGCTCTCCAATCACTTCAAGGCACAACACCAGGAGTCAATAGAATCTCATAGCCCATGAAAAAAAAGTTCAGCATCAATAAAAAGTAGAATACTTTCATACAGAACCAGCCTGATCATACCAATTCTAAAACCTCAAAAGTATAAAACCGACATCCCATCTTACCAATCTCACTTAACTGTTGCTTGAGTAAACAGACAAAATAATGGTTAACAGACTATGGTGGTGCCTTAGGAACGACAAACTTCTACACCCACATCAATTCGGTTTCAAAAAGGGTAAATCGACTTCGGATAAATTGCTCTATGCAGATTGCATCATCACGAAGTCGTCTTGACTTTGAAAGAGCTTTCGATCGAGTAGGTACTCACTCAATTATCGACCAACTAATAAAATGGAAATGTGGCCACAGAATAAGAAATTACATTATAAACTTCACCAAAAACAGAAAGATAACAGTCCGTAAAGGGACACACAACTCAAACATTCAACCTATGGAAAACGTAATCCCACAAGGATCCCCTATTTCAGTAGTACTATTTCTAACAGCCTTCAAAAAACTAGCCAACATCCTGGCAAGATATAAACAGATCAAATTTAGCACATATGCTGCAGATCCTTTTGCTGGAGAAGTATACTCAGGCGCATCGCTGTAACAAACTAAATGTGAACATCTCTAAATATGTTGAAAACACCGATGCAACTGCATAATTACATTACAGAATTCTAGCATAAAAATTCACTCAAAACATTCGGACTAACCATAAACAAGAAATGCAACTGGAACTCACACATTGACACTCTCCAACAAAAATAATACAACAAAATGTTTGGCCAGCCCCCAAGTTTAATTCAACACACACACTCTACTAAACACTCATTCTTATTCTCATTTTTATGCTTGCGCACTCATTACACGAGTTCGTTCGTTCAGTCGCAAAGAAGCGCAATTTTAAGAAGGCTACCCTGCGCTTGAATTTGTCTTTGTATGTATGCGTGATCATGCATTCTCATTCATTTCGATGCATCAAGAATATTTTGTCTTTCAAACTCTGTACCCTAAGAATACGGGAGATATTTGCTATGAATATTATATGTTATACATTTTTAATATTTCAGCATACAATAATTTTTGTTAACAAATTCCTATCAGAGGTAACAGTAAAATTTTGTATGTAGAAATTAGTCTACTGAGATGGTAACAGGGCATTCTCCGGTCTGGAGTGCGAAATATTGAACGTATGGAATCTTTACACTTTTTGCTTTGAGGCGTCTCAACTGGGATGCAAATCTTATATTACCTTCGTATTCTTGAATACTATTGATTAATTTACCTCCCTAGACAACCGTAGAACGTTGCTTGGTTCTGTCTTTATCTATAACCTTACACGTGGTGAGATTGATAGCCCCGGTTTGATGGGTCGTCTTCTTAAATTTCTTAAAAAGTCTTTTTTTTAGCTCATGGGCAGCCGGTGAGAAACATCTATCAAGGAAGCTGAATGTACAAACAACTTAAAAGAGGAGTAATAGTACTTAATAGTACACTTTAATTTAAATTTAAAATTTTTGTTCTGTAATAAACAATATAATTTTTCATGACCTTATAAATAAGCAAAGCCTCACATTAATCATGCGATTTTGGTCAGATATGCGCCGTTTTGTTCGGTGACTAGTTCCCAACGAGATGCCAACTTCAAAATGTCCCTCTTATAGAAGTTCGCTTCTCTATTGGCACACAATTCGGAGACCCAATTTTAACAGGCCTATACTATTATAGGGTAGATGCAAAAGAACCTCCCATCCGAGCAACCGGAGCTTCTTGGGCGGCTTTGTCCTGATGGAAGATAATTCGGATGTTGATTAAAGATGACCACTTCTTCATAAATGCTCCCTTAATGCCATCGAGTTGTTGGCAGTACAGGTCCTAATTGAGCGTTTGGCCATAGGGGTGCATCTCATAGTGGATAATTTAATGCCAATCCCACCAAACACACAGCAGAACCTTTCTAGCCGTCAACCTGGGCTGGCCACCGTCTGGGCTGCTTCACCGCGCTTTCGAAATGGTCAAAATGTTTTTCTGCGTCAATTCGTGTGGCACAAATAGAGCGAATCAAATATATTTGTGAGTCCAAGCTTTTTTCAAATAGTTAATAACGGTCTGATGACTCACGAGCAGCCCTTAAACGATTCTACGGCGGCTACTATTCCAGTTTCTCTCGACCAAATTAAAGATTTTTTCGCAATTTTTGACGACAGCGTGGCGCATCTTGGGCCACCTCTACACCAGAACGAAAACGTTTAAGCCATCGTTGTGCGGTGGTAACGGAAACTGCACAAATTTTATTGGCGGCTTGAGATTCAATTTTGTCTTTAACGTAGTAGACTGTAATATATGCCTATATGTGGTAGCGGATCCTTTCTTGGCAATAACAACTGATCCATTATGGATTGAAATCCATAAAATCCATTCAAATATTTAAACTAATTCATAGTAGGAAAAGCAATCACATAAGAATACTTTACACCCTCCTTGCTTAATGATTTTCGTGGTATACTGGGGCTTGAATTCTTTAGTTCTTTAGTTTAAATGTTCATTGGAAAGCTTTATGAGCTTGGGCTGAAGACTTTTGAGTTTTTTGGCTTTTATGTGCGAACTTTTTTTTTGCTCTGTCGCATTAAATGGGTCAGAGATTGTTTTCGTCGTTTTTCCTGATGATTTATGGCTGGGGTGCCCAAGCCCATTGCTCATTTTCCTCTTTTGAACATCCAAACGATTGACAAACTTCTCAATAAAAGTTTTCTTCCAATATGAAGTTATTTATTACTTCACGCTCTTTAATAGTGAATTGATGAAACTTAAATCAAATCTACTAAACACTTTTTTATTTTTTTCCAGAAAATTTGACCATATTTGGAATGTTCTTTAAAAACGTGGCATCGGACTATATTTTTTTTGGGTATTTTAAAGAATTTTTTCTAAAAAAAAATATGTAAAATTAAAACCTTACAGGTGGGAATTTGAAAAACAGTAGACTTTTTTAATATTGGGGAATACTAAACAGTATAAAAAATGTATTTTCGATAAAAATCACCAAAGTAGTTTTTTTTATTAATGACAACGCTATGATTGATTGATTTTACAACTTAATATACGTTCAACCATATGACCATAGTAACAACGGAAATTAAGTTTTTCCGAATTCAAACTGAGATATATCCATAATACCATTAAAAACAGTGGGGCCGTCGTGATAGTCTTTACGCACGCACTTGGCCAATCCCCGTGAGTGAGCGAGAGGACGAAATGATCGCGAGTTTCAATGGTGAATAACTAATGGAAAAGTACGCTTGCAAGTAACGGGGCTGCAATTTTTGCGCAGAAGCCGATTGGTACTGTTTGTAAATTTCTCTCCGATACGATTTTCTGTAAGGTGACCCTGGCTAGACTGAGTCGACACAAGCCTTTGAACTCTGCCTTACAGATGGCGCCCGAACCGAACCATTGGGCTTACGAATTTTAGATGAATGATAAATGGCCTAAAGACCAAATTTAAGTATTTTTGTGATAGGAAAATTTTGGTAAAGTTACGCGAGCAAAAATTTATTCGCCACACAGAAAGAATCGAGAACATTTACGTTCGGGAGGGTTTTAATAAAAAAAAAAAAAATAAAAATTTAAATAAGAAAATCAAGCATGTCCAGCTCAGAGAAATATTTAGCTATATTAACATCGCTGTTCCCTTAAGATTTACTCGTACTTTTCGCCCTATTCACTTGCCAATTTATAAATCCAACTTTGCCCTTCATGAGTCCTTTCGGGTGCTTTATTCAAATTATAATGCAGTATATCCTGTAATATCTTTGGAAAATTCTATTGACCGGTTATCATCAAACTGCTTTTCTCTAATCATGTAATATTAAGTTGTTTAAGTTAGACTTATTTTACCAGTAAGTTAGCAGTTCATTGTTAAGTATAGATAAATAAATCAAATATGTTTAAAAACATTGAAGATATGATGATTTGCAACTTAATTATTCGATAGTTTATATGGCAGCTATATTATATCGTTTTCCGATTTTAATAAAATTAAAAGGGTAATTCTTAACTGTCAAATTATTAATAAGTCAAAAAGAATTTAAAAAAAATTACAAAATAGAAAAGTTACATTTAAAAAAAAAGTATATATTGTTATTGTTTCCATGGGAGCTGTATGATATAGTCGTCCGATTTTGATGAAATTCAAACCGTAATTCTGAAATATTTAACCATTACCCTATGTCGAGGACCTAAAAAAAAATTAAAAAACAGCAAAGTTATAATTTTTTTTATTTATTTTTCCGAAAACATTGAAGATATGATGATTTCCAACTTAATTATTTGATAGTTCCTATGGCAGCTATATGATATTATTTGCGATTTTAATAAAATTAAAAGCGTAATTCTAAACTGTCAAATTATTAATAAGTCAAAAAAAATTTAAAACAAAAATTACAAAATAGAAAACTACATTAAAAACAATTTTGTTTATATATTTTTATTGTTTCTATGGGAGCTATATTCAAAAATTTCAAAATTTCTAGCAGTAAAAGAAATACAAAATAAATTAAATATCGAAAACAAAGTAATGGAATTACTTAAACAATTTCCACAAGCCAAAGTAATAATGACCGGTAATGAACCAAGCTTTACCTCGGTCCAATTTAAATCTTTTGCACAAAGGTGCGGTTTAATTTTATATACGCAGACCCGAGGCACAGTACCTCAAACGGACAAGTTGAAAGGGCACATTCTATATTAACAGAATTAGCTCGATGCATTAAAGAAGAATTTAATTTAACTGACTATTCTGAAATAGTAATTAGAGCAGCTCAAGAATATAATCAGAGCATTCATTCATCAACGAACCAAAAACCATTTAACGAGCTATACAATAAAATAGAGCACGAAACTATTCCTCAAATTTTAAAAAATACACAAGAGAAAATGTTAGAAACACATAATGATAACAGAAAAGAAAAACAATATCATGTAGGACAGGTAGTTTATGAAAAGAAACACGGGGAAAGAAATAAACTTAAAACTAGATATCAAAATCAAGTAGTTAAGGACAATGTACCTAACAAAATAATAATCCACAGTAGAAAAAGAATTATTCACAAAGACAATATAAAGTTCTATATTTATATATTATTTGTTTTTACCTTTTCCAAAAATTGTTTTATCAGGTGCTCATACTACACCTTATTTTATTAACAAAATCAGAAATAATTGACTTTACAAGTCACGAGTATGTTTTATTTAAGGACAATAATGACGTATTGACGTATGATTCATACGTAGATTTATTTCACGTAACTAACTTAAGTTTTTATAAAGAAATAATAAAATTGGAATCAGATAATATAAAAAGGGATACTAATAAAAGATCACAATGGGAAATTAAATATGACTTAGAAGTAATCGAATTAATTTTATCACAATAAATTTCAACTAGATCAAAAAGGGGAATTAATGAGTTAGGCACTATGTGGAAAGGGTTAGAATAGTACAGAATAAAATCAATGAATTAATTGAAAATAATAATAAGCAATCTATTATCAATTTCAAATTGTTCAAATAGAATCTCTTTCTGATGATTTTAAAAATGTTTTTATTGATCAAGATTTACCATTGCGAAAACATCGCTTACGATTATAAACATTTGATTTGCAAAATTGAATTGATAAATCACACTTGCGAAAATTGATTTTATTGATCAAGATTTACCACTGCGAAAACATCGCTTACGATTATTAACATTTGATCTGCAAAATTAGATTGACACAACCACACTTGCGAAAATTGACGTTTTTAATACCAAAATTTTAAACAGTGATGACATAAAGGAAATATTAAAACACGAACAAAAACCACAAATTAACGCTGACTTAATAAAGAACTTTTAATAATTTATATAAAATACCAAATTATAAAAAAACAGATGCGAAATATATCACGCCAGAGCGATTTCTCAAATCGATGGGAAACTAGTATTAAGCAATCAAGTCACAAAATGCGCAAATATGTTTTGTGAAATGTCTAACTTTAAGAATGAACTTTTTAATAATTATTGCACTTTAATTAAGGAAATTTTTTGTTTTACCCGATTATTAAATGGTGATAAATCAACTTGTAAAAAAATAAGAGAAAAAAATAAAAAAAATAGACATCTAAAAGATGGTGCCATTCTTATAGTTACAATATTGTTAACAACTCCCATTTAAACGGGTCATATTTCATAACATTTAATGGTACAACCAAAATTAATACTATCTCGTATACCAATTTGGAAAACAAAAATTCTCTTCAAAAATGATGAAATATCCGATTAAATTTTATCAAATAATTCTGAAATAAATCCTTTCATTAAAATCAATAATACTTAAATATCACTTACCTTTATATTATTAATTTTAATCATTTTAAATTGTAAGAATGCGATTGCTCGTGTAGTCGCAGGGAAAACTAGCTAAAATTACTCATTCCGCGTAGCCGCAAGGAACCTTGACCAACACTGACATCCCCGCGTAGCCGCAGGGAAAGCCGCAGGGAAAGAAACAACCCAAGAAACGATTATTGCTTACAGAAAATCAAACGCGTTTCCAAAAAGGGAAATTTAAATTAGGAAAAGGGAACCACTACCACTTTCACATCAACCATTTAATCAAACACACCAACCACAAAAATATTAAACATTCGCCGATTTTGCAGTCTTAACCCAACCACACCTGATATAGAAATTGACAAGCCCATAACCAAAATCGAGTAAACCATTGCTCTCCAATCACTTCAAGGCACAACACCAGGAGTCAATAGAATCTCATAGCCCATGAAAAAAAAAGTTCAGCATCAATAAAAAGTAGAATACTTTCTCACTTCAATCACATATTCAACAACTACATACCTCAATCATACAGAACCAGCCTGATCATACCAATTCTAAAACCTCAAAAGTATAAAACCGACATCCCATCTTACCAATCTCACTTAACTGTTGCTTGAGTAAACAGACAAAATAATGGTTAACAGACTATGGTGGTGCCTTAGGAACGACAAACTTCTACACCCACATCAATTCGGTTTCAAAAAGGGTAAATCGACTTCGGATAAATTGCTCTATGCAGATTGCATCATCACGAAGTCGTCTTGACTTTGAAAGAGCTTTCGATCGAGTAGGTACTCACTCAATTATCGACCAACTAATAAAATGGAAATGTGGCCACAGAATAAGAAATTACATTATAAACTTCACCAAAAACAGAAAGATAACAGTCCGTAAAGGGACACACAACTCAAACATTCAACCTATGGAAAACGTAATCCCACAAGGATCCCCTATTTCAGTAGTACTATTTCTAACAGCCTTCAAAAAACTAGCCAACATCCTGGCAAGATATAAACAGATCAAATTTAGCACATATGCTGCAGATCCTTTTGCTGGAGAAGTATACTCAGGCGCATCGCTGTAACAAACTAAATGTGAACATCTCTAAATATGTTGAAAACACCGATGCAACTGCATAATTACATTACAGAATTCTAGCATAAAAATTCACTCAAAACATTCGGACTAACCATAAACAAGAAATGCAACTGGAACTCACACATTGACACTCTCCAACAAACTAAATACAACAAAATGTTTGGCCAGCCACCAAGTTTAACTGCAACACAAACACTCTACGAAACACTCATTCTTATTCTCATTTTTATGCTTGCGCACTCATTACACGAGAAAGAAGCGCAATTTTAAGAAGGCTACCCTGCGCTTGAATTTGTCTTTGTATGTATGCGTGATCATGCATTCCCATTCATTTCGATGCTTCAAGAATATTTTGTCTTTTGCTAGTTTTCAAACTCTGTACCCTAAGAATACGGGAGATATTTGCTATGAATATTATATGTTATACATTTTTAATATTTCAGCATACAATAATTTTTGTTAACAAATTCCTATCAGAGGTAACAGTAAAATTTTGTATGTAGAAATTAGTCTACTGAGATGGTAACAGGGCATTCTCCGGTCTGGAGTGCGAAATATTGAGCGTATGGAATCTTTATACTTTTTGCTTTGAGGCGTCTCAACTGGGATGCAAATCTTATATTACCTTCGTATTCTTGAATACTATTGATTAATTTACCTCCCTAGACAACCGTTGAACGTTGCTTGGTTCTGTCTTTATCTATAACCTTACACGTGGTGAGATTGGTAGCCCCGGTTTGATGGGTCGTCTTCTTAAATTTCTTAAAAAGTCTTTTTTTAGCTGATGGGCAGCCGGTGAGAAACATCTATCAAGGAAGCTGAATGTACAAACAATTTAAAAGAGGAGTAATAGTACTTAATAGTACACTTTAATTTAAATTTAAAATTTTTGTTCTGTAATAAACAATATAATTTTTCATGACCTTATAAATAAGCAAAGCCTCACATTAATCATGCGATTTTGGTCAGATATGCGCCGTTTTGTTCGGTGACTAGTTCCCAACGAGATGCCAACTTCAAAATGTCCCTCTTATAGAAGTTCGCTTCTCTATTGGCACACAATTCGGAGACCCAATTTTAACAGGCCTATACTATTATAGGGTAGATGCAAAAGAACCTCCCATCCGAGCAACCGGAGCTTCTTGGGCGGCTTTGTCCTGATGGAAGATAATTCGGATGTTGATTAAAGATGACCACTTCTTCATAAATGCTCCCTTAATGCGATCGAGTTGTTGGCAGTACAGGTCCTAATTGAGCGTTTGGCCATAGGGGTGCATCTCATAGTGGATGATTTAATGCCAATCCCAGCAAACACACAGCAGAACCTTTCTAGCCGTCAACCTGGGCTGGCCACCGTCTGGGCTGCTTCACCGCGCTTTCGAAATGGTCAAAATGTTTTTCTGCGTCAATTCGTGTGGCACAAATAGAGCGAATCAAATATATTTGTGAGTCCAAGCTTTTTTCAAATAGTTAATAACGGTCTGATGACTCACGAGCAGCCCTTAATCGATTCTACGGCGGCTACTATTTCAGTTTCTCTCGACCAAAATAAAGATTTTTTCGCAATTTTTGACGACAGCGTGGCGCATCTTGGGCCACCTCTACACCAGAATCCATTATGGATTGAAATCCATAAAATCCATTCAAATATTTAGACTAATTCATAGTAGGAAAAGCAATCACATAAGAATACACTACACCCTCCTTGCTTAATGATTTTCGTGGTGTACTGGGGCTTGAATTCTTTAGTTCTTTAGTTTAAATATTCATTGGAAAGCTTTATGAGCTTAGGCTGAAGACTTTTGAGTTTTTTGGCTTTTATGTGCGAACTTTTTTTTTGCTCTGTCGCATTAAATGGGTCAGAGATTGTTTTCGTCGTTTTTCCTGATGATTTATGGCTGGGGTGCCCAAGCCCATTGCTCATTTTTCCTCTTTTGAACATCCAAACGATTGACAAACTTCTCAATAAAAGTTTTCTTACAATATGAAGTTATTTATTACTTCACGCTCTTTAATCGTGAATTGATGAAACTTAAATCAAATCTACTAAACACTTTTTTATTTTTTTCCAGAAAATTTGACCATATTTGGAACGTTCTTTAAAAACGTGGCATCGGACTATATTTTTTTGGGTATTTTAAAGAATTTTTTCTAAAAAAAAATATGTAAAATTAAAACCTTACAGGTGGGAATTTGAAAAACAGTAGACTTTTTTAGTATTGGGGGAATACTAAACAGTATAAAAAATGTATTTCCGATAAAAATCACCAAAGTAGTTTTTTTTTATTAATGACAACGCTATAATTTGATTTTACAACTTTATATACGTTCAACCATATGACCATAGTAACAACGGAAATTAAGTTTTTCCGAATTCAAACTGAGA
Organism: Drosophila elegans; assembly: GCF_018152505.1. Taxonomy (NCBI): domain Eukaryota; kingdom Metazoa; phylum Arthropoda; class Insecta; order Diptera; family Drosophilidae; genus Drosophila; species Drosophila elegans. The sequence goes on along the minus strand of NW_024545895.1, from coordinate 932,297 downwards.
TATATCCATAATACCATTAAAAACAGTGGGGCCGTCGTGATAGTCTTTAACTCTTTAACCCTTAAAATTGGCACGCACTTGGCCAATCCCCGTGAGTGAGCGAGAGGACGAAATGATCGCGAGTTTCAATGGTGAATAACTAATGGAAAAGTACGCTTGCAAGTAACGGGGCTGCAATTTTTGCGCAGAAGCCTATTGGTACTGTTTGTAAATTTCTCTCCGATACGATTTTCTGTAAGGTGACCCTGGCTAGACTGAGTCGACACAAGCCTTTGAACTCTGCCTTACAGATGGCGCCCGAACCGGACCATGGGGCTTACGAATTTTAGATGAATGATAAATGGCCTAAAGACCAAATTTAAGTATTTTTGTGATAGGAAAATTTTGGTAAAGTTACGCGAGCAAAAATTTATTCGCCACACAGAAAGAATCGAGAACATTTACGTTCCGGGAGGAGTTATATGAGACATAGATAAACTAAAATTTAAATAAGAGAAATCAAGCATGTCCAGCTCAGAGAAATATTTACAAGTCCAGCCACGAAACTAAGTCACGTGATCACCGCATGGTGCGAGACGAAAAAGAGTAGTTCAGCCGTCAAGTTCCGATATTCACGGTGAACGTTAGCTTTCGTCGAGTTATCCGCGGGTTTACAGTCCCCAACAACCAATCCTAGATGAGATAAAATAAATTCGTGGACTTTCTTTGACTTTGAGCCGCTTGAAGTTGACTTTGTTTATTATTTCTTTGACTTTGAGCCGCTTGAAGTTGACTTTGTTAACTATTTCTCGAGTTAATTTCTAGAGTTTATTTATTTCTCTCTAAAGTTTTCGCTACGCCGGAATTTCCTTTTGACTCAATTTAGCCATGTCGTATCGCGATCATGGGAGCCCGTTGGACCTCTTAGCTTCGCAAAATGGAACTGCAGGCCATCCTTGCAGAATTCTTACTGGACACAACGAGAAACGATGAAGAGATCACAAGATGTTGAGAATATTCTGTAAATTTGAAAATTTGAAAATTACTTCTTCACATAAATCAGCAGGTAAACAATCACGTTAACACGGTTTCCCAGCAAAACGGAAGTTCCCAAGCTGATCATGCATAACCGAATAAAATAATGCAAGGCCAGCGACACCTGCGGACATTGCACAACGACGTTGCCAAAATCCCAAGCTTCGGTCAACGCAATCAGCGGGCAATGCACTCCGATGCAACGGCGGCTACCCAACACCATGAATGGGCAGTCGGGTCATCACTTTTAGGGCATAGGGCTAGCTTTCGTTATAAGAATTAATGTACTTAGCAGTTAGTTGAATTTTGGAAATACACTGTGACGGTCAAACCTCGCAATTACAAAGTCTTCTCATTCGTGCAGTACAGTGCGTCTTACAATAAATCCTTAAACAGGACATATAATTAATTTACATACAACCAATATTTTTTCAATGCGCCTCCGAAGATTCACGCTCACCGGCTTATTTTTCATTATTGTTATACCATTGCAGAGGGTTGTAGGGTGCATGCATACAGAGTACACACTGTACCATCGGCAATGTTAATGTCAATGTTAGCCAAATCTGCAGGATCAGCACTCTTCAAGTGCAAACAAAATTTGACCACACACGCCATCAGCGAGTGATAAGTCGCGCCAGCTTATTCCCACAGTTGGCAACTGCAAAATTAAATCCTTGTATGCACATAACATTTTTTCTCTCTCTGTTTCTCTGTAAGCGCCGTTCTCGGATATAAATATAAGCTAAAACATAAGGCGGTTGCGGCGCTGCCCGCTTGACCGACATCGCCGACTGCGCAGAACTAAGTTAAGCTAAGAACAGAGGCCGTGGCAGAAGAATAAAGAACTAATTTCAATAAAATATAAAAAGTGCATTATACAATATTTTTGGTGTAAACATGGCGACCGTGACCGTGAAACTGAACAAATAATTTGTATAAACATGGCGACCGTGACAGAGTAACAACTATAGAACAGCTGCCGGCCAACATTGCCTAAGAAGATGACTGCGAATTGATTCAAATATTTTCGGCTGGGCCATAAACCATCTATACATCTCCGAAGATAAATTGAACGGCACAGGATGGAACGGAATGAAAAATATGTGAGTGAATAGAGCGCGATAATGGGTAGACGCGGAGGTGTGAACAATAAAATCATGATAAGGGTAGCAAACATAAAGTGGTTACTCTTCAGCAGCTCAACACCTCCAGCGTGGGCTACATCGGAAAAAGTGCCCTGCTGACTGTCCTGGACCCTTAGCCAGCGTTCACTGTCAGTACGACGTCTAACTGATGTCTGAAGAACTGGACCGGGATACAACACAACAAGCGCGGGAGGCACACCGCTACCTACGCCATCGAGGGAGCATCAGCGTGCCAGAGACCGGCGACGCCCAGCTGATGCGGTAGGGTCCCTTAATTCCAGCAAACTTTAATAATATTAGTATATAATATGCAACGGAACTCTCTCTGCCCAATTAGAAGTATACCCCGTAAGCTATACAAAAATAGGCAGGAAAATTCTAAAATTTAAATTTAAAAGTCTTAAATTCAAAAACCAAAAAAAAAAAAAATATAATATACAAATGAAAACAAATAAGTAATGAAAATAAATAGTATTAGTAAAATTGATAAACCAAATAAAAAAACACCAGATATAATTGACAACCAAGAAATAAAATTAAACGTCATACCAAAAATGGGTCTTATAGACACCAAAAAAGTGGATTCCACTGCAAATGTAATTAATAAAGTAGAATCCAATAATGTTGAGATGTATCTGACAAATATATTGTAAATGAGAATTTTTGCTATTTTGTTCGGAAATTCGATTTGCGAATTGTATTTGTTTCATAAAAAATGCCTGATAAAAAGAATCCAAAGCAAAGCTAATGATTTAGACAAAATCTAAAAAAAAATATATATATATATATCAGAAAAAAAACTGCAATTATTATTATCATTATTATAACTATACAAAAGGGTTTGTACGTGCGATTTTTTGATAAAAATAAATGACAAAATATAATTGAATGTTCACTTAATCTTAAAAATGCCTAAAGAATGACCACCCTAAAAGCAATTGAAGAAGTTTATGTCAGGGATGCCTGTTTTGCAGAAAGAATTCAGCAATTAGTCTCAACGACTCCAATAGGCATAGATGAATTAGAAATTTAATATTTGGAACCATTCAATATAGAATCCTCACCTTTAATACATTGCACTAAAACACAAAAGCAATCGTATTGTCCACCATTCCCGGTGTTCAGGTGAAATCAGGTGTAAATGAACCTAAAAACCTTTTGTTTGTGGTTTTTAAAAAGTAATTTCTACAAATAATGGAATGGGAAACTACGTTAAAAATTAAGAGAAGAAAAAAATATTTTTAGCTCTTATAAGTCTTTGACGAAAAACAGATTCAGAAAAAATCCATAAACAAACATGCAGAAACATTAGTAACATGCTTCAACAAAGCTCGTTCACTAATATATGACCAACGAGACAGGTTAGAAAAAGCACATCGGTCCCAAGTATCTACATTTTTATACCCTTGCAGAGGGTATTATAATTTCAGTCAGAAGTTTGCAACGCAGTGAAGGAGACATCTCCGACCCTATAAAGTATATATATTCTTGATCAGCATCACTAGTCGATCTAGCCATGTCCGTCTGTCCGTCCGTCTGTCCGTCCGTCGTCCGTCTGTCCGTCTGTCCGTCCGTTTATATGCAAAATAGTTTTAAAGCTATCTGCATGAAACTTTCCCAAAAGTTGTCTTTCTATTGCAGGTAGTATATAAGTCGGAACGAGCCGGATCGGACGACTATAGCATATAGCTCCCATAGGAACAATCGGAAAAATAAATGAAAAAAAATTATAACTTTGCTGTTTTTTAATTTTTTGTTTAGTTCTTCGACATTTAGTAATGGTTAAATATTTCCGATTTACGGTTTAAATTTCATCAAAATCGGACGACTATAGCATATAGCTCCCATAGGAACAATCGGAAAAATAAATGAAAAAAATTATAACTTTGCTGTTTTTTAATTTTTTGTTTAGTTCTTCGACATTTAGTAATGGTTAAATATTTCCGATTTACGGTTTAAATTATATCAAAATCGGACGACTATAGCATATAGCTCCCATAGGAACAATCGGAAAAATAAATGAAAAAAATTATAACTTTGCTGTTTTTTAATTTTTTGTTTAGTTCTTCGACATTTAGTAATGGTTAAATATTTCCGATTTACGGTTTAAATTTCATCAAAGTCGGACGACTATATCATATAGCTCCCATAGGAACAATCGGAAAAATAAATGAAAAAAAATTATAACTTTTCTGTTTTTTAATTTTTTGTTTAGTTTTTCGACATATAGCAATGGTTAAATATTTCAGAATTATGGTTTAAATTTCATCAAAGTCGGACGACTATATCATATAGCTCCCATAGGAACAATCGGAAAAATAAATGAAAAAAAATTATAACTTTTCTGTTTTTTAATTTTTTGTTTAGTTCTTCGACATATAGCAATGGTTAAATATTTCAGAATTATGGTTTAAATTTTATCAAAATCGGACGTCTATATCATATAGCTCCCTTAGAAATAATAAAAATATATAAAATAACTATCAAATAATTGAGCTGCAAATCATCATAGCTTCAATGTTTTTAAACATATACGAAAGTAAATCATAATTTTAATGTTTTCAAAAATGTTTAATTCTTGCAATAGCTGCAAGGGTATATGAACTTCTGCTTGCCGAAGTTTGCTTTCTTTCTTGTTTTTTATCAAATTACGATAAAATTTGATAACTATCACCACTGACATTGGAACAAGAACCGAAATCAATAGAAGCCGAAGGCATTGACCAAGAGGAACAAGAAGAGTTTGATCCCGATAACGCGGAAGTAAAAGAAGAATATTTAAACGATCTAACAATTCCCGCCATTCTAATTCAATCAAGCTATCAGATCAAGAAGTAACAGATTCCGATTCTGACAATAGCGGAGCAGAAAATAAACCTTGCACAATGGCCAACGAACAGCCGCCCAAAGGGCGTACATCAAAGATATTTGAAATGCAGTTCCAGAATTCGATTAAAGAAAAATAAATCTCCAGCGATTCATAACTGCAATAAAATTAGTCAACAAAAGGGACCGTACGAACAAATTGCTAAAGAAGTAATTAAATCCAAAATAATTGGGTCAACGCTTTGCAAGGTCCAAAATGAGCTTACAATTGATGCAATAATCACTAAACTCCAAAGCACAATTGTTGAGGAAACCTCAGAGGTACTAAGAGCTAATATGGCAAATATCTACCAAAGAGGAAAATCAGCCACTCAATTCACAAACGAACTTGATAGCCTTCGCAAATTACTAGAATCATCTTATATCGACGAAGGACTAAATGCAGAACAGGCTGACTAATTCAGTTGAAGTTGACTTTGTTTATTATTTCTTTGACTTTGAGCCGCTTGAAGTTGACTTTGTTAACTATTTCTCGAGTTAATTTCTAGAGTTTATTTATTTCTCTCTAAAGTTTTCGCTACGCCGGAATTTCCTTTTGACTCAATTTAGCCATGTCGTATCGCGATCATGGGAGCCCGTTGGACCTCTTAGCTTCGCAAAATGGAACTGCAGGCCATCCTTGCAGAATTCTTACTGGACACAACGAGAAACGATGAAGAGATCACAAGATGTTGAGAATATTCTGTAAATTTGAAAATTTGAAAATTACTTCTTCACATAAATCAGCAGGTAAACAATCACGTTAACACGGTTTCCCAGCAAAACGGAAGTTCCCAAGCTGATCATGCATAACCGAATAAAATAATGCAAGGCCAGCGACACCTGCGGACATTGCACAACGACGTTGCCAAAATCCCAAGCTTCGGTCAACGCAATCAGCGGGCAATGCACTCCGATGCAACGGCGGCTACCCAACACCATGAATGGGCAGTCGGGTCATCACTTTTAGGGCATAGGGCTAGCTTTCGTTATAAGAATTAATGTACTTAGCAGTTAGTTGAATTTTGGAAATACACTGTGACGGTCAAACCTCGCAATTACAAAGTCTTCTCATTCGTGCAGTACAGTGCGTCTTTCAATAAATCCTTAAACAGGACATATAATTAATTTACATACAAACCAATATTTTTTCAATGCGCCTCCGAAGATTCAAGCTCACCGGCTTATTTTTCATTATTATTATACCCTGGCAGAGGGTTGTAGGGTGCATGCATACAGAGTACACACTGTACCATCGGCAACAATGTTAGCCAAATCTGCAGAATCAGCACTCTTCAAGTCCATCAGCGAGTGATAAGTCGCGCCAGCTTATTCCCGCAGTTGGCAACTGCAAAATTAAATCCTTGTATGCACATAACATTTTTTCTCTCTCTGTTTCTCTGTAAGCGCCGTTCTCGGATATAAATATAAGCTAAAACATAAGGCGGTTGCGGCGCTGCCCGCTTGACCGACATCGCCGACTGCGCAGAACTAAGTTAAGCTAAGAACAGAGGTCGTGGCAGAAGAATAAAGAACTAATTTCAATAAAATATAAAAAGTGCATTATACAATATTTTTGGTGTAAACATGGCGACCGTGACCGTGAAACTGAACAAATAATTTGTATAAACATGGCGACCGTGACAGAGTAACAACTATAGAACAGCTGCCGGCCAACATTGCCTAAGAAGATGACTGCGAATTGATTCAAATATTTTCGGCTGGGCCATAAACCATCTATACATCTCCGAAGATAAATTGAACGGCACAGGATGGAACGGAATGAAAAATATTTGAGTGAATAGAGCGCGATAATGGGTAGACGCGGAGGTGTGAACAATAAAATCAAGATAAGGGTAGCAAACATAAAGTGGTTACTCTTCAGCAGCTCAACACCTCCAGCGTGGGCTACATCGGAAAAAGTGCCCTGCTGACTGTCCTGGACCCTTAGCCAGCGTTCACTGTCAGTACGACGTCTAACTGATGTCTGAAGAACTGGACCGGGATACAACACAACAAGCGCGGGAGGCACACCGCCACCTACGCCATCGAGGGAGCATCAGCGTGCCAGAGACCGGCGACGCCCAGCTGATGCGGTAGGGTCCCTTAATTCCAGCAAACTTTAATAATATTAGTATATAATATGCAACGGAACTCTCTCTGCCCAATTAGAAGTATACCCCGTAAGCTATACAAAAATAGGCAGGAAAATTCTAAAATTTAAATAAAAAAAAGTCTTAAATTCAAAAAACAAAAAAAAAAAAAAATATAATATACAAATGAAAACAAATAAGTAATGAGAATAAATAGTATTAGTAAAATTGATAAACCAAATAAGAAAACACCAGATATAATTGACAACCAAGAAATAAAATTAAACGTCATACCAAAAATGGGTCTTATAGACACCAAAACAGTGGATTCCACTGCAAATGTAATTAATAAAGTAGAATCCAATAATGTTGAGATGTATCTGACAAATATATTGTAAATGAGAATTTTTGCTATTTTGTTCGGAAATTCGATTTGTGAATTGTATTTGTTTCATAATAAATGCCTGATAAAAAGAATCCAAAGCAAAGCTAATGATTTAGACAAAATCTAAAAAAAAAATATATATATATATCAGAAAAAAAACTGCAATTATTATTATCATTATTATTATTATAACTATACAAAAAAGTTTGTACGTGCGATTTTTTGATAAAAATAAATGACAAAATATAATTGAATGTTCACTTAATCTTAAAAATGCCTAAAGAATGACCACCCTAAAAGCAATTGAAGAAGTTTATGTCAGGGATGCCTGTTTTGCAGAAAGAATTCAGCAATTAGTCTCAACGACTCCAATAGGCATAGATGAATTAGAAATTTAATATTTGGAACCATTCAATATAGAATCCTCACCTTTAATACATTGCACTAAAACACAAAAGCAATCGTATTGTCCACCATTCCCGGTGTTCAGGTGAAATCAGGTGTAAATGAACCTAAAAACCTTTTGTTTGTGGTTTTTAAAAAGTAATTTCTACAAATAATGGAATGGGAAACTACGTTAAAAATTAAGAGAATAAAAAATATTTTAGTTCTTATAAGTCTTTGACGAAAAACAGATTCAGAAAAAATCCATAAACAAACATGCAGAAACATTAGTAACATGCTTCAACAAAGCTCGTTCACTAAAAAAAAAAGCACATCGGTCCCAAGTATCTACATTTTTATACCCTTGAAGAGGATATTATAATTTCAGTCAGAAGTTTGCAACGCAGTGAAGGAGACATCTCCGACCCTATAAAGTATATATATTCTTGATCAGCATCACTAGTAGAGTCGATCTAGCCATGTCCGTCTGTCCGTCCGTCTGTCCGTCCGTCTGTCAGTCCGTCCGTCTGTCCGTCCGTTTATATGCAAACTAGTCTCTCAGTTTTAAAGCTATCTGCATGAAACTTTCCCAAAAGTTGTCTTTCTATTGCAGGTAGTATATAAGTCGGAACGAGCCGGATCGGACGACTATAGCATATAGCTCCCATAGGAACAATCGGAAAAATAAATGAAAAAAAATTATAACTTTGCTGTTTTTTAATTTTTTGTTTAGTTCTTTGACGTTTAGTAATGGTTAAATATTTCCGATTTACGGTTTAAATTTCATCAAAATCGGACGACTTTAGCATATAGCTGCCATAGGAACAATCGGAAAAATAAATGAAAAAAATTATAACTTTTCTGTTTTTTAATTTTTTTTTTAGTTCTTCGACATTTAGTAATGGTTAAATATTTCCGATTTACGGTTTAAATTATATCAAAATCGGACGACTATAGCATATAGCTCCCATAGGAACAATCGGAAAAATAAATGAAAAAAATTATAACTTTGCTGTTTTTTAATTTTTTGTTTAGTCCTTCGACGTTTAGTAATGGTTAAATATTTCTGATTTACGGTTTAAATTATATAAAATCGAACTATACATATACTCCCATAGAACAATGGAAAAATAAATGAAAAAAATTATAACTTTCTGCTTTTTAATTTTTTGTTTAGTTCTTTCGACGTTTAGCAATGGTTAAATATTTCCGATTTACGGTTTAAATTTCATCAAAAGCGGACGACTTTAGCATATAGCTGCCATAGGAACAATCGGAAAAATAAATGAAAAAAATTATAACTTTTCTGTTTTTTAATTTTTTGTTTAGTTCTTCGACATATAGCAATGGTTAAATATTTCAGAGTTATGGTTTAGATTTTATCAAAATCGGACGTCTATATCATATAGCTCCCATAAAAATAATAAAAATATATAAAATAACTATCAAATAATTGAGCTGCTAATCATCATAGCTTCAATGTTTTTAAACATATACGCAGTAAATCATAATTTTAATGTTTTCAAAAATGTTAAATTCTTGCAATAGCTGCAAGGGTATATGAACTTCGGCTTGCCGAAGTTTGCATTCTTTCTTGTTTTTTATCAAATTACGATAAAATTTGATAACTATCACCACTGACATTGGAACAAGAACCGAAATCAATAGAAGCCGAAGGCATTGACCAAGAGGAACAAGAAGAGTTTGATCCCGATAACGCGGAAGTAAAAGAAGAATATTTAAACGATCTAACAATTCCCGCCATTCTAATTCAATCAAGCTATCAGATCAAGAAGTAACAGATTCTGATTCTGATAAAACCTTGCACAATGGCCAACGAACAGCCGCCCAAAATGCGTACATCAAAGATATTTGAAAGGCAGTACCTGAATTCGATTAAAGAAAAATAAAACTCCAGCGATTCATAACTGCAATAAATTAGTCAACAAAAGGGACCGTACGAACAAATTGCTAAAGAAGTAATTAAATCCAAAATAATTGGGTCAACGCTTTGCAAGGTCCAAAATGAGCTTACAATTGATGCAATAATCACTAAACTCCAAAGCACAATTGTTGAGGAAACCTCAGAGGTACTAAGAGCTAATACGGCAAATATCTACCAAAGAGGAAAAACAGCCACTCAATTCACAAACGAACTTGATAGCCTTCGCAAATTACTAGAATCATCTTATATCGACGAAGGACTAAATGCAGAACAGGCTGACTAATTCAGCTCAAAAAAAGCAATATCTACTTTGATAAACAGTTGCGAAAGCGGAAAAACCAAAATAATTTTTGAAGTTAGCTCATTCAATAATATGAATGACGCTAAATACATTCACTGCAGTACCCAACAAACAAATAACTACAGTGTAATATATACAAACAACCGAGGTAGTTATTATAGAGGCAATGGTAGAGGAAACTATCGAGGTAATTTCATACGCGGTAAAAATAACTTCTACCAGGAAAATTGTCGCGGTAGAGGCCAATATTACCAATATAATAATAAGCGAGGAAATTATGGCCAAGGCCAATATCAAAACCAGAATTACTATGGAAACCAAAACCAACATAATAACAGCGGAAACCAAAGAGGTTCTTTCCGAAATAACTCAAATAATTGAGAAAACTCAAATGCTCAAGGAAGAGCTATTGAAACCGAACAGAAAAACTAAGAAAGAATCGAGAACATTTACGTTCCGGGAGCAGTTATAAGAGACATAGATAAGCTAGAATTTAAATAAGAGAAATCAAGCATGTCCAGCTCAGAGAAATATTTACAAGTCCAGCCACGAAACTAAGTCACGTGATCACCGCATGGTGCGAGACGAAAAAGAGTAGTTCAGCCGTCAAGTTCCGATATTCACGGTGAACGTTAGCTTTCGTCGAGTTATCCGCGGGTTTACAGTCCCCTTAATCAAATAATAAAAAAAAAAAATTTGTTTTTTTTTATTTTGCCGCTTGAAGTTGACTTTGTTTATTATTTCTTTACTTTGAGCCACTTGTCGTATCGCTTGATCAACTATTTCTCGAGTTAATTTCTAGAGTTTATTTATTCTCTCTAAAGTTTTCGCTACGCCGGAATTCCCCTTTGACTTAATTTAGCCATGTCGTATCGCGATCACCTCTTAGCTTCGCAAAATGGAACTGCAGGCCATCCTTGCAGAATTCTTACTGGACACAACGAGAAACGAAGAAGAGATCACAAGATGTTGAGAATATTCCGTAAATTTGAAAATTTGAACATTACTTCTTCACATAAATCAGCAAACATAAACCCAGCAAAACGGAAGTTCCCAAGCTGATCATGCATAACCGAATAAAATAATGCAAGGCCAGCGACACCTGCGGACATTGCACAACGACGTTGCCAAAATCCCAAGCTTCGGTCAACGCAATCAGCGGGCAATGCACTCCGATGCAACGGCGGCTACCCAACACCATGAATGGGCAGTCGGGTCATTACTTTTAGGGTATAGGGCTAGCTTTCGTTATAAGAATTAATGTACTTTAGCAGTTAGTTGAATTTTGGAAATAAACTGTGACGGTCAAACCTCGCAATTACAAAGTCTTCTCATTCGTGCAGTACATTGCGTCTTACAATAAATTCTTAAACAGGACATATAATTAATTTACATACAAACCAATATTTTTTCAATGCGCCTCCAAAGATTTACGCTCACCGGCTTATTTTTGATTATTATTATACCCTTGCAGAGGGTTGTTGGGTGCATGCATACAGAGTACACACTGTACCATCGGCAACAATGTTAGCCAAATCTGCAGGGTCAGCACTCTTCAAGTGCAAACATAATTTGGCCACACTCGCCATCAGCGAGTGATAAGTCGCGCCAGCTTATTCCCACAGTTGGCAACTGCAACATTAAGTCCTTGTATGCACATAAAATTTCTTCTCTCTCTCTTTCTCTGTAAGCGCCGCTCTCGGATATAAATATAAGCTAAAACATAAGGCGGGTGCGGCGCTGCCCGCTTGACCGACATCGCCGACTGCGCAGAACTAAGTTAAACTAAGAACAGAGGCCGTGGCAGAAGAATAAAGAACTAATTTCAATAAAATATAAAAAGTGCATTATACAATATTTTTGGTGTAAACATGGCGACCGTGACCGTGAAACTGAACAAATAATTTGTATAAACATGGCGACCGTGACAGAGTAACAACTATAGAACAGCTGCCGGCCAACATTGCCTAAGAAGATGACTGCGAATTGATTCAAATATTGAATGAAAAATATTTGAGTGAATAGAGCGCGATAATGGGTAGACGCGGAGGTGTGAACAATAAAATCAAGATAAGGGTAGCAAACATAAAGTGGTTACTCTTCAGCAGCTCAAAACCTCCAGCGTGGGCTACATCGGAAAAAGTGCCCTGCTGACTGCCCTGGACCCTTAGGCAGCGTTCACTGTCAGTACGACGTCTAACTGATGTCTGAAGAACTGGACCGGGATACAACACAACAAGCGCGGGAGGCACACCGCCACCTACGCCATCGAGGGAGCATCAGCGTGCCAGAGACCGGCGACGCCCAGCTGATGCGGTAGGGTCCCTTAATTCCAGCAATCTTTAATAATATTAGTATCTCTCTCTGCCCAATTAGAAGTATACCCCGTAAGCTATACAAAAATAGGCAGGAAAATTCTAAAATTTAAATAAAAAAAAGTCTTAAATTCAAAAAACAAAAAAAAAAAAATAAATATAATATACAAATGAAAACAAATAAGTAATGAGAATAAATAGTATTAGTAAAATTGATAAACCAAATAAGAAAACACCAGATATAATTGACAACCAAGAAATAAAATTAAACGTCATACCAAAAATGGGTCTTATAGACACCAAAACAGTGGATTCCACTGCAAATGTAATTAATAAAGTAGAATCCAATAATGTTGAGATGTATCTGACAAATATATTGTTAATGATAATTTTTGCTATTTTGTTCGGAAATTCGATCTGCGAAATGTATTTGTTTCACAATAAATGCCTGATAAAAAGAATCCAAAGCAAAGCTAATGATTTAGACAAAATCTAAAAAAAATAAAATATATATATATATATCAGAAAAAACAGCAATTATTATTATCATTATTATTATTATAATTATACAAAAAAATTTGTACGTGCGATTTTTGATAAAAATAAATGACAAAATAAAATTGAATGTTCACTTAATCTTAAAAATGCCTAAAGAATGACCACCCTAAAAGCAATTGAAGAAGTTTATGTCAGGGATGCCTGTTTTGCAGAAAGAATTCAGCAATTAGTCTCAACGACTCCAATAGGCATAGATGAATTAGAAATTTAATATTTGGAACCATTCAATATAGAATCCTCACCTTTAATACATTGCACTAAAACACAAAAGCAATCGTATTGTCCACCATTCCCGGTGTTCAGGTGAAATCAGGTGTAAATGAAACTAAAAACCTTTTGTTTGTAGTTTTTATGCCCTTGCAGAGGGTATTATAATTTCAGTCAGAAGTTTGCAACGCAGTGAAGGAGACATCTCCGACCCTATAAAGTATATATATTCTTGATCAGCATTACTAGTAGAGTCGATCTAGCCATGTCCGTCTGTCCGTCCGTCTGTCCGTCCGTCTGTCCGTCCGTCTGTCTGTCTGTCAGTCTGTCCGTCCGTTTATATGCAAACTAGTCTCTCAGTTTTAAAGCTATCTGCATGAAACTTTCCCAAAAGTTGTCTTTCTATTGCAGGTAGTATATAAGTCGGAACGAGCCGGATCGGACGACTATAGCATATAGCTCCCATAGGAACAATCGGAAAAATAAATGAAAAAAATTATAACTTTGCTGTTTTTTAATTTTTTGTTTAGTTCTTCGACGTTTAGTAATGGTTAAATATTTCCGATTTACGGTTTAAATTTCATCAAAATCGGACGACTATAGCATATAGCTCCCATAGGAACAATCGGAAAAATAAATGAAAAAAATTATAACTTTTCTGTTTTTTAATTTTTTGTTTAGTCCTTCGACATTTAGTAATGGTTAAATATTTCCGATTTACGGTTTAAATTATATCAAAATCGGACGACTATAGCATATAGCTCCCATAGGAACAATCGGAAAAATAAATGAAAAAAATTATAACTTTGCTGTTTTTTAATTTTTTGTTTAGTCCTTCGACACTTAGTAATGGTTAAATATTTCCGATTTACGGTTTAAATTTCATCAAAATCGGACGACTATAGCATATAGCTCCCATAGGAACAATCGGAAAAATAAATGAAAAAAATTATAACTTTTCTGTTTTTTAATTTTTTGTTCAGTTCTTCGACATATAGCAATGGTTAAATATTTCAGAGTTATGGTTTAGATTTTATCAAAATCGGACGTCTATATCATATAGCTCCCATAAAAATAATAAAAATATATAAAATAACTATCAAATAATTGAGCTGCTAATCATCATAGCTTCAATGTTTTTAAACATATACGCAGTAAATCATAATTTTAATGTTTTCAAAAATGTTAAATTCTTGCAATAATTTTTTTTTTTTTTTTTTGTTTTTTTGTTTTTTTTTTTTTTTTTTTTTTTTTTTTTTTTTTTTTTTTTTTTTTTTTTTTTTTTTTTTTTTTTTTTTTCTTTCCTTTTTTTTTTTTTTTTTTTTTTTCTTTTTTAAAAAAAATTTTTTTTTGAAATTTTTTTTTTTTTTTTTTTAAAATAGGGGATTTTTTTTTTTTAAAAAACGGAGGAAAGGAAGGGGTTGTTTTGGTTGTCCTTTTTTTTTTTTTTTTTTAATTTTTTATTTTTTTTTGGGGGGGTTTTTTTTTTTTTTTTTTTTTTTAAATTTTTTATTAATTTTTTTATACCCCCCTCGAGGGAAAAAAAAAAAAAAATAAGTAAGGTGGAGGGGTAGTGGTTGAAATGAAAATTTGATTATATAGATTTTTATAATTGTTACAAAGAACACGAAAAGGCTCATGCAGGCCAAAATTTAAGGTACATGTTGGCAAGTTAAGAATATGGTAGTTGCGGGTTGGTCCAAAAGGCACATTAAAAGTTAAGCGGCTTACCAATTCTAATGAGTCACATGATTCCACATGATTGTGCATAAAAATAGGTCCCAAGCATGATTCTTATTTTTTAAAAAAAATTATAATTAAATTATTATTTTTTTATTATTTTAGTATAAAATCTTACTCTTTCTTTTCCCTTTTCAACCCAAAACGGAAAAAAAAAATAAAATTTTTTTTTTTCTTCTATATACTTTTTTTTTGGTTTTTTTTTTTGGTTCCCCAAACGGGAGCGCAATATTATACAAGTTTTTGGTTTCAAGTGGTTTCAAATATTATTATTAAAGTGGTTTCAATTATTGCTGCGTGCGATCGGGGCATACCAAAGAGAAAATAAAACCCAAACCAAGCCAAAGATACGAGATCTTTAAGCGGGCGATGCATCTGAATAGATGTTTACGTAAAGGAAAAAGTAGGAGGAGATGCGTTTTGCGTACAGAGTTTGGCCGAACTAGTTTAAATGGAGATTTGTACCCCCTATGAATTAGCTGTTCTGGAATCTGCTAGTTCGTACCTTTAAAAATAAATTCATTTCGCGCATTTATAATAAAATCCATTTTCTTTTTAGCTATATTAAATTTATTTAGGCTTTTATGTTTATCATTATGGCAAAGGCATGGCGTGGTCAGCTAATATTCCAATTAAATAATTTAAACCCAAATCGATCAAATTGCCATGCACTGTTGAGGATTTTCGGAAAGAAGAGAGCTGTAGAGAAAAAGGTAAGTTCAAAGTTTGTATGTAAAAATCCATCAAGTAGTGCAATACTTATTTCTAGGAATTGGATACCAAAGAAATGCCTTTTGGACCAACCCGCAACTACCATATTCTTAACTTGCCAACATGTACCTTAAATTTTGGCCTGCATGAGCCTTTTCGTGTTCTTTGTAACAATTATAAAAATCTATATAATCAAATTTGCATTTCAACCACTTTCCCTGCACCGTACTTAGTTTTAGTTTTTATATCCTTGCAGAGGGTATAATAAATTCAGTCTGAAGTTTGCAACGCAGTGAAGGAGACATCTCCGACCCTATAAAGTATATATACTCTTGATCAGCATCACTAGGCGAGTTGATCTAGCCATGTCCTTTTTTTCATTTATTTTTCCTATTGTTCCTATGGGAGCTATATGCTATAGTCGTCCGATTTTGATAAAATTTAAACCGTAATTCTGAAATATTAAATCATTACTAAACGTCGAAGAACTAAACAAAAAATTAAAAAACAGCAAAGTTATAATTTTTTTCATTTATTTTTCCGATTGTTCCTATGGGAGTTATATGCTATAGTCGTCCGATTTTGATGAAATTTAAACCGTAAATCGGAAATATTTAACCATTACTATATGTCGAAGAACTAAACAAAAATTAAAAAACCAGCAAAGTTATAATTTTTTTTCATTTATTTTTCCGATTGTTCCTATGGGAGCTATATGCTATAGTCGTCCGATCCGGCTCGTTCCGACTTATATACTACCTGCAATAGAAAGACAACTTTTGGGAAAGTTTCATGCAGATAGCTTTAATCTGAGAGACTAGTTTGCGTAGAAACGGACGGACAGACGGACATGGCTAGATCGACTCCTACTAGTGATGCTGATCAAGAATATATATACTTTATAGGGTCGGAAACGTCTCCTTCACTGCGTTGCAAACTTCTGACTGAAATTATAATACCCTCTGCAAGGGTATAAAAATTATAACTTTGCTTTCTTTTAAGTTTTTGTTTAGTTCTTCGACATTTAGTAATGGTTAAATATAAGTAAATCATAATTTTAATGTTTTCAAGAA
Organism: Drosophila elegans; assembly: GCF_018152505.1. NCBI lineage: Eukaryota > Metazoa > Arthropoda > Insecta > Diptera > Drosophilidae > Drosophila > Drosophila elegans. The sequence continues at coordinate 915,558 of NW_024545895.1, read as the reverse complement.
TATTTAATATTTGCAATAGCTGCAAGCTTCAGCTTGCCGAAGTTTGCTTGTTTCTTGTTTTTTTATAAATGTCTATATTATTTTATTTTTGTTTTCCTCGCGAACTTGACAACTGCCCACTATGCTAACAACGTACAACAATATATATACCAAAAGTTTATGAATCTCTAGGGCTGTATACGTCAAAATTATGTTAAGGCAGCATGATTAGCATTTGACAGTTCCTTTTTAATGACATATATCACTTGTCTGCAGCTTTACTAGCTTAGAATAGTTATAGCCGTGCAAAGCTCCGCTATTTTTTTTTAGCGATTTCCCACTAAATAAGCTGGTTTTTAAAAAAGTATAACAAACATTTTTCATCAACTTTTGTATAATTAACATCTGCACACTTCAAAAATTTATTTTCCTTCGACTGCTATTAGTTATTAACTTTTTTTTCTATTAGGTCAACTACGACGTCAGTTTTTTTAGTAGGTCCAGTCCAATTATTCCATCAAACGTTGTTAGGTTTGGTAGCAGGAAAAATGTTGTATTTGTATTAAAAAGGTGCATTATTCATTTTTTGTTTAATATGTTGTGACCATGGATTGATTTTATAGAGAATGGTTTATTTACGAAAATAACGTTTTCTAATTCTTTCATAGGTTTGACACCTTTGGTGTTTTTCCTCCGTGTTACGTGCAAAACTACTTGCGAATGGGCTAATGTTAAAGCGGAAGGAAGATCGGTTGGTTTTGCCGAAAAAAGAACGTCACTGAGCGATTTTCTTGTGCCCGAAATAAATACTCGCAGCGCATCCGCTCTGTATTTTTCGTTCAGAGAGGTAGCTTTCCTCCAAGATAGGTATATCTCATTCTTTCCCTTAAAGTCCGGCAGGGACTTCATAATATCTAACGTTACCTATTATGATTTCGGCATCCCTATATGTTTCTAGTTCTGGATTGCCGATATTTACACCACCTAATCGCTTCTGAACATCTGTAGCGCTTGCTCTGGAAAAAAAAAAAAAAAAAAAAAGAAAGGAAAAGATACGTGTATGGCTCCATCTAGGAATGGAATTTTAGGTACTATTAGCGCCATCTAGAGCTCGGCCGTAGGAGGGCTTGGCAGGGGTGAAAAGTCGAAAGGAGAGCAACAGTGGCATGTGTCAACTTTCCCTATAATTCACCATAGATCGCTCCATAGGTTACCGCCAACTTTCCGGCGTGGGATTCGGTCTTTCCTATTTTGGCGGTCGAAGTGTTAAGTTTAAAAGGTGCAACTCGTCTAAAGAAAGTAATCGCGAGTGAAGAAGTTCCAACGCCAAGGGAAAATTTTGGATTCCCGGACGTTTGTGCAGCGGTCTGGGGTGAGTTTTTTTTAAAGAATAAAGGGGAAATCCTAGCAGTTCCTCAGTGGTTTTTTTTTGTTAAATCAGGCGAGCGCAGGGGCGAGAATACCAAGGCCCAAGAAGCGAAGGCAAGGCGAATAAAACCGGCAGTCGGCGCAGGCGGAACCAGCATCTCGAGCGCACATCGAACCTAGAGCAACCGTCGAGCCAGCGCAGCCGATTTAAAATTGGAAATTACGGGCATTTAGTTGTGTAAAAGTTGTGTTAAGCGGGCATACGACCCTAACATTATCTCTTGCGGGCGGGCTGAGCGCCGCTCGTATGTAAAACCAATCAAACACTCACACCGAAAACGCACAAAGCAAATCAGGTTAAAACTACCGATGTCTTAAGTTCGACTGTTAAAGGGAGATGTTTGATCGAGCGCAGATTTAGTTACGTTTCTCCTCTAATTCGCGTATGACGGCGGCGCGCGATCTGCTCTAAAAATAGGCAGATAAACCTAGAATTGGCACCGCGTTTGGGCCAAGTAATGCTGTAATATTACCCCGAAAATTTGGCCGCGAAAACGACCCAAGAGGGAAAGGTGATGACCTAGCCCGGATAAGTGTCATCCAGAAATTAAGTGATGATTTTTTTTTAGGTTAATTTATTAGTTATGGCAGTGGCAAGGCGAATGTCGATCTAGAAAACCCCAAAATTGTGTAAAGAAAAAAAGTGCAGTGCGGTGTGATGAGGTGCGGCAGCTAAATTTGGTTTTTTTTCTGTTCCTTTTTGTTTTGTATTTGAAATCTTAACCCCATAGCTCATCGCATCCCGAGGAAAGCGCTTTCGTCGAATGATTGGATTAATTATCGGTGAGTGAGAAAACCCAATTTGAATCTCATTTCGTACAAAAAAAAAATATATGATCGGGTTCGAAAGAAAAAATAAAAAGTAAAAGTATAATGTTATAACCTCAAACGACGGTAGAGAAGGAGCAAAGGAAAAAATGAGTGAAATCCAAATCACTCTAAAGTAGAGGAAAAAAAAAAAAACTCAATTTTGGTTCCGACTCAATCGCACGGGATAATTGTTCGGCAGCTGTAATTTTTAATTCGTCTTTAATTTAATTTCTATTTACGCGGATTGAATTTTCCCTTCACATTGGCCTAAATTTTTATTTTTATTAAGAAAAGAAAGAAATATTACAAGTCAATTTACGCATTTCTCACATTTAATGTTTACACACTCTAATTTGGATATTACTAAGTTATATGTCGTATTTATACATGTCCATAAGTAAATCTATGATTATGTTTAGTGTTAATAATGTTTTTAGCTGGTAATAAATTTTTTATAATGTTCTAAGAAAATTTGAGATTGGCCGCAGCTAGCGAAATGCAGATGTAGGGTAGCGCTTAAGAGAAGGGGTCGCTCAGGCTATTGAGCAGGTGGATGGAGCGACCAAAGGAAGGGTGGGCTAGACTGGACCTCCACAACATCTGAGGGGGCAAAAAGGGGAATTCAGCAGCATTAGGGTCATTTTTCTTTTCCAGCAGTAATAGTTACATGTGTGTCTCTATCGTAACGGTTTGTTGTCGTTGCACGCGATATTAAGGTATCAATATTGATAGGCAAAAGTGAACACAAGCAAGACCACTACAGCCTTAGCCGACGAGCCGCCAGCCGGACAACTATTCCGCGTGCGCTTGTGTTTCACCTTCAACATCTCGCCTGTGATAATTTATAATGAAGCTACCCGTTACATTTATAAATTATTAAATCCAAATAATAATGATAAATTGATTGGCGCCCCCCGTGTTGGCCACATATGCATTTATATGTGACTCACACACACATGTAACTTAGCTGTATAAATTTTAATAATCAAGGAGTGGGCTATGACAAATTTGTGGGTACATTTAAGTCACATAGCTACTGTTGCTCCGGTTTAAAAAAAAAAAAAAAAAAAAATAATAGGTTTGATTTAACTCAGGTTTGCTCGGAAGTACAGGAAGACGGATAGCAAAGACAATCGTTTAAAACTGTCAAGCCGGCCACTACAAACAGCTGCTGAGTTAAAGCAAGTAGACTTGTGTATACTCTACACAGTGCAGCCCGAGCTAGTGCAGATCAGTCGCATAGGACTAGCGGGTACAATCGCTTTCAAAAGCGAGGCATTCGACCACGGATGATTAGCATGGCAGAGGTGCACAACAATTCCCTAGTTGGACATAGGCTTTTATCATTTCGCATAGGATTTACTGAGGCAAAATATTTTAGAAGATACTCTCAGGCCACGATTAACAGGTAAAGGCATATGCCCAACATTCAAGTAGAGAGTGCAAGTGTTTGTCGGCTGGAGATCAGACGGCGAAGGTTTTTGCATAGCAGCTGACCACGGCAAACACGTGTCGTTGTTGTTGTCGCTAATAAGCGATAAGCAGCGCACTCAACTTTTTTTTCAATTCTCTTTTGAGCTGTTTGAAACCTTTTGCTTGCAATTAAGCGATTTATTCTGCAGGCATTTAGCTATGCTTGCTGGCCAGTATTTTGTTATTGATTTTTGATTTGGTTTGCGTTTATTGTTCTTGTTATATTTTTACATTTTAAACAATTTTTATAATACAATCTTCTTATATATTTACAATCCCTTATTTACATTTAATCAAGTTTATAAATAAGCCAACATTTTAATTTTCAAGTTCGAAGTTTGAACAGCCGGCTCGATCGAACTTGTTGATAGCATACAATAATTCAAACAGCAAACCTTAGGATTGGAACTTGGATAAAAAGTATCTATAGAAACATAAATTTGTATTTTTAAATTTTAATTTTAGGTAATTTAGGTTGTATTTTATTTTTTTAGTTTTTGTTTACGTTTATTTAGTGTTTGGTGCGGCTCACAGTAAGCTATATTTGTATTTGTGTTGGCTGCTGGTATTGGTTTTGGCAAATTAAATTTTTTCATAGGAATATAAGGGTGTATTAAGAAGTCATGGACACCGAGGCTTCTGGGTCGTACAAATGCGTGCTCTGCGACAAAGCCTTGTCGTCAGACCAAGTAGGACGTGCAAAATGTGGACACGAGTTCCACAAGGAGTGCTTGGAAAACCATGCTAAAGCCAAGGGAAACTGCCCACTTTGTAGGCCCAAGGGAGAAGGCGCAAAGCCCAAAGTCCCTGGAAGCGCGGCTGGAAAACCGGCCACTAGTACCGCCGATGCTGAGGCGATCGGCAACATTGTGTCCCAGCAATTAAAAAGCTTGCAACATGATTTACTGTCGCAGCTGTCCGATCAGATGGCCCGCTTAATTCAAGCTAATATAGCAGCGGAGTTTCAAGCGTTGCCTAGACCGGTAGGATCTCTTCCTAACTCCAGAGTTCCTTCAGAAGTCGCAGAAATCGAGATAGAGGCCAGGCCAATTTCAGCCTTTTCTAATTCCGATTTGGCCACCCGTCCCGATAAAGTTGGTCAAATAATCAGCAGCTGGAAATTGAGGTTTAATGGGGGACAAGATGGATTGAGTGAGGATAAATTCCTATATCGAGTTGAGGCATTAACACACCAAACGCTCAAGTCGAGGTTCGATCTGGTTTGCAGCAATGCTAGTGTTTTGTTCGATGGAAAGGCCCGCGAATTTTATTGGCGTTTCCATAAGACATCCGATAATACCAGATGGGATTTGCTCACCGAGGCTTTGCGCAAACAGTTTCGGGATACTCGAACAGACGTCGACCTAAGAGAATCTATTAGGAATAGAAAGCAAAAAGAGAGGGAAAATTTCGATGCCTTTTATGATGCGATCGTGCAGATTACTGACTGCTTGGAAGTACCCATGCCAGAAAAAGATTTAATAGAAACGCTTCGTAGGAACTTACGACCGGAAATCAGACACGAACTCCTAAACGTTAGCATAGATTCTGTTCAAAAGCTACGAGATATCTGTCGACGTAGGGAAAGTTTCTTGGAAGACGTGAGGCGTAGCTATGGGTACCAGAAGGCAGTTCCATATCGCAAACAGGTATCTGAATTGGTACCAGAGTATCTTTCGGATGATGCTTCGGAGTTTTCGGATGCAGATTTGGGGGCAGAAATAGATGCAATTGCCTTGGTTTGCTGGAATTGTAGGAGAGAGGGGCATCGTTATCACGATTGTGAGGAGAAAAGGAAGATATTTTGCTATGGCTGTGGCACACCAAATACCTACAAACCATCGTGTATTAAATGCCAAAAAAACGGCAAGCAGAACACACGACCCCGACAACAGCCGTGTGTTCCTCGAAAGCCAGCCAACCAAGATGTCAGCCAATAATTCCTTTAAGCCCACCAAATACATATAAAAAGTCCGATATAAACAATTGTCATAAAAATTCACCAAATACGCTGCCAGCTTTAAAAACTAAATTGGCAAGATCAGACTCTCGCAACGCAAAAAGAATGAGAGATTTTTGGCGGGCGGCGAAAAACATAAACGCGATAAGATACAAGAACCCAGATATGCGTCCGTACGCGGAAGTTCGCCTTTTAGATCGAGTAGTACTCGGTCTTTTAGACACAGGTGCATCCATGAGTGCGATAGGTGGAAAGTTGGCCGAAATGGTCATAAGGCAAAGAATTCCGTTTAAGAGAGTGGCAACTACAGCAAAAACAGCTGATGGGCAAAAACAGGAAGTGGTAGGGCGTTTCAAAACAACAGTTCAGCATGAAGAAAAAATAAGAGAAATAGAAATGTATATCATCCCCTCACTGAGCCAGGATTTGTATTTAGGAATTGACTTTTGGTCTGCATTTGATCTTTTGCCCTCCACTATGAGCATAGCGGAGTTGACTAGTGATGCTCACTTTTTGTCTGAGGCTCAGCAAGCCAAGTTGCAAGTAGTTATAAATCATTTTCCGTCCTTTGCTGTCTCGGGTTTGGGAAAAACTAGTCTGCTTTCTCATTCGATTGATGTGGGAGAAGCAAAACCCGTAAAACAAAGACATTTTCCGGTTTCGCCAGCGGTAGAAAAGTTGCTTTACGCAGAAGTCGACCGTATGTTCAAGCTTGAGGTTGTTGAAGAGTCAGAAAGTCCCTGGTCTTCGCCAGTTGTTTTAGTTCAGAAGCCAGGAAAAGTGCGTCTGTGCCTGGATAGCCGAAAGGTAAATGCCGTGACGAAGAAAGATGCATATCCTTTGCCCCAGATTGATGGGATTCTTAGTCGTCTTCCCAAAGCTAATTTCATTTCCAGCCTGGATCTTAAAGATGCCTATTGGCAAATTCCTTTAGATCCTCAGTCGCGCGACAAAACGGCGTTTACAATTCCTGGAAAGCCATTATACCAATATAAAGTAATGCCTTTCGGGCTTTCGAATGCCTCGCAGACAATGACTAGGTTGATGGATAGAGTCATACCAGCTGAGCTGAGGAACGAAGTTTTTGTATACCTCGACGATTTGCTCATTGTATCCGATAGTTTTGATAGTCATTTAAAAGTTTTAAGCTCTGTGGCGAGTCGCATTCGTTCTGCGGGTTTAACACTGAATGTAGAGAAGAGCAAATTTTGTATGAAAAGTGTCAAATATTTGGGCCACATAGTTGGAGAAGGAGTAGTGCGAACTGATCCGGATAAAATATCAGCAATGACAAATTTTCCATTGTCCAGATCATTAAAAGCCATGAGGAGGTTTCTCGGTATGGTCGGCTGGTACCGGAAATTTATCAGCAATTTCGCATCTGTAGCAGCACCTCTAACGGATCTCTTAAAGCCCAGACAAAAATTTGTAATGACGCCAGAAGGCGAGCGAGCATTTGAAAAATTAAAAGAGATGCTTTGCTCTGCGCCAGTGCTACGCAGCCCAGATTTTAGTCAGCCTTTTTATATTCACTGTGATGCTAGCAATACCGGTGTAGGCGGCGTGTTAGTACAAAAATCTTCTAGTGGCGGGGAGTGTCCAATAGCTTTCGTTTCAAAGAAGCTAAATAAAGCCCAAAAGTCATACACGGTAAGCGAAAAAGAGTGTCTGGCTGCCATTATATGTGTAAAGAGATTTAGAGCCTATGTCGAGGGTCACGAATTTACCATTATCACTGACCACGCGTCGCTTAAATGGTTAATGTCGCAGACGGATCTGCATTCTAGGCTTGCTAGGTGGGCATTGAAACTGCAAAGTTTTAGTTTTAGGATCGAGCATCGCAGCGGTAAGCTAAATGTAGTCCCGGATGCTTTATCTCGGGTTAATGAGGAGGAAATGACAGCTATAGACGCCAGCCATGGTTTGCTCGTTAACTTAGAGTCTGTACAGTTTAAGGATCCCGAATACCTTGAATTGATCGAAAATGTTAAAGCCAACTCTGGCAGACTTCCAGGTCTAAAAGAAGCCGATGGTTTTGTATATCGTAAAAGGGCTTTGGTTTTGTAAAAGCCCTAAGGGCTTGGTGGGCGAAGTTCTCAAAAATGCTCACGACGATCCTTTAGCTTCGCATGGAGGAGTTCTCAAAACTTTGGAGAGGTTAAGAAGGTATTATTATTGGCCAAGACTAGTGAAGGATGTGAAGGAGTACATTCAAGCGTGTGATATCTGCAAGATGACTAAGCCGCCGAATTGTGCATTGAGACCGCCCATGGGGGTGGCTCCAGAATCGGCAAGACCTTTTCAAAAACTTTATATAGATTTTTTAGGCCCGTATCCCCGATCGAGGAGTGGAAACATTGGGATATTTATCATACTAGATCACTATAGCAAATTCGTATTTCTGAAGGCTGTTAAGAAACTCACAGCGGATGTGATAATTAAGTACATGCAGCAGGAGCTCTTTCACACATTCGGCGTTCCAGAAAGCATAGTATCCGATAATGGGTCTCAATTCAAGTCAGAAGCTTTCCAGAGGTTTCTGAGGGAGTACAAAGTATCTCATACTTTTACCGCTTTTCATTCAGCGCAAGCTGATGCGTCAGAGCGGGTTAATCGTTCGGTGATTTCTGCCATACGGTCGTATGTGCGAAGTGACCAAAAGGATTGGGACGAACAATTGAGCAGTATTTGTTGTGCACTTAGGTCAGCTGTTCACTCTAGTTTAGGTACGACCCCATACTATATGGTTTTTGGGCAGCACTTCATCTCGTCCGGTACTACATACAAGTTATTAAGAGCTCTAAGCTTGCTGGATGATAGAACATTGGCATTTTCCAAAGAGGATTCTCTAGAACTTGTACGCAGCAAAGCGTTAGCGGTAATGCAAAACCAGTTCGAGAAGAATGAAAAGAGGTATAATTTGAGGTAAAGAGAAGTATCTTTTAGCGAAGGTCAAGAAGTCTACCGAAGAAACTTTAAGCAAAGAAATTTCGCAGCTGGATACAATGCGAAGTTGGGCCCAGCCTTTGTAAAAGCGAGGATAAGGAAGAAAGTGGGTCAAGTTTGTTACGATCTGGAGGATCTACAAGGACGATATGTGGGTAGGTTCCATGCTAGGGATATTAAGCAGTAGTTTCGCAAGCGCGGGATTTATCATCCTTGGAGTGTCAAACCCCAAGTCTGCTTTTGATGGGGGGCTAATTTCTGTAGCGCTTGCTCTGGAAAAAAAAAAAAAAAAAAAAGAAAGGAAAAGATACGTGTATGGCTCCATCTAGGAATGGAATTTTAGGTACTATTAGCGCCATCTAGAGCTCGGCCGTAGGAGGGCTTGGCAGGGGTGAAAAGTCGAAAGGAGAGCAACAGTGGCATGTGTCAACTTTCCCTATAATTCACCATAGATCGCTCCATAGGTTACCGCCAACTTTCCGGCGTGGGATTCGGTCTTTCCTATTTTGGCGGTCGAAGTGTTAAGTTTAAAAGGTGCAACTCGTCTAAAAAAAGTAATCGCGAGTGTAGAAGTTCCAACGCCAAGGGAAAATGTTGGATTCCCGGACGTTTGTGCAGCGGTCTGGGGTGAGTTTTTTTAAAGAATAAAGGGGAAATCCTAGCAGTTCCTCAGTGGTTTTATTTTGTTAAATCAGGCGTGCGCAGGGGCGAGAATACCAAGGCCCAAGAAGCGAAGGCAAGGCGAATAAAACCGGCAGTCGGCGCAGGCGCAACCAGCATCTCGAGCGCACATCGAACCTAGAGCAACCGTCGAGCCAGCGCAGCCGATTTAAAATTGGAAATTACGGGCATTTAGTTGTGTAAAAGTTGTGTTAAGCGGGCATACGGCCCTAACATTATCTCTTGCGGGCGGGCTGAGCGCCGCTCGTATGTAAAACCAATCAAACACTCACACCGAAAACGCACAAAGCAAATCAGGTTAAAACTACCGATGTCTTAAGTTCGACTGTTAAAGGGAGATGTTCGATCGAGCGCAGATTTAGTTACGTTTCTCCTCTAATTCGCGTATGACGGCGGCGCGCGATCTGCTCTAAAAATAGGCAGATAAACCTAGAATTGGCACCGCGTTTGGGCCAAGTAATGCTGTAATATTACCCGGAAAGTTTGGCCGCGAAAACGACCCAAGAGGGAAAGGTGATGACCTAGCCCGGATAAGTGTCATCCAGAAATTAAGTGATGATTTTTTTTTAGGTTAATTTATTAGTTAATTAAGTTCTTTTCGTTAATTGTTAATTATGGCAGTGGCAAGGCGAATGTCGATCTAGAAAACCCCAAAATTGTGTAAAGAAAAAAAGTGCAGTGCGGTGTGATGAGGTGCGGCAGCTAAATTTGGTTTTTTTTTCTGTCCCTTTTTGTTTTGTATTTGAAATCTTAACCCCATAGCTCATCGCATCCCGAGGAAAGCGCTTTCGTCGAATGATTGGATTAATTATCGGTGAGTGAGAAAACCCAATTTGAATCTCATTTCGTACAAAAAAAAATATATGATCGGGTTCGAAAGAAAAAATAAAAAGTAAAAGTATAATGTTATAACCTCAAACGACGGTAGAGAAGGAGCAAAGGAAAAAATGAGTGAAATCCAAATCACTCTAAAGTAGAGGAAAAAAAAAAAAACTCAATTTTGGTTCCGACTCAATCGCACGGGATAATTGTTCGGCAGCTGTAATTTTTTATTCGTCTTTAATTTAATTTCTATTTTACGCGGATTGAATTTCCCCTTCCCATTGGCCTAAATTTTTATTTTTATTAAGAAAAGAAAGAAATATTACAAGTCAATTTACGCATTTCTCACATTTAATGTTTACACATTAAATTTAATAAATTTTTTATAATGTTCTAAGAAAATTTGAGATTGGCCGCAGCTAGCGAAATGCAGATGTAGGGTAGCGCTTAAGAGAAGGGGTCGCTCAGGCTATTAAGCAGGTGGATGGAGCGACCAAAGGAAGGGTGGGCTAGACTGGACCTCCACAACATCTGAGGGGGCAAAAAAGGGGAATTCAGCAGCATTAGGGTCATTTTTCTTTTCCAGCAGTAATAGTTACATGTGTGTCTCTATCGTTCCGGTTTGTTGTCGTTGCACGCGATATTAAGGTATCAATATTGATAGGCAAAAGTGAACACAAGCAAGACCACTACAGCCTTAGCCGACGAGCCGCCAGCCGGACAACTATTCCGCGTGCGCTTGTGTTTCACCTTCAACATCTCGCCTGTGATAATTTATAATGAAGCTACCCGTTACACATCTTGTAATTTTTGCCCAAAGCTCTTTTCCTGCGCGGCGAATGCGCTCGCAACTGCGCCTTCTATAATGGATTTTAATTGTTCATTGGTCAACGCCATGTTTGAACTATTTTGTTGAAAACTTTCCGCGGTGTTTAGTTTTTGAATTCTTCTATATCTCTAACGCTTATATGATTTAAACACAAAGAACAAAGAATTTTGTTCCTTTTGTATTTATTTATTTCGAGGTCGAGGGTCTTACAACGAGTTGTTTTTTTTTTTATTTAACACGGTTCGAAGGTCTTACGACGCATTGTTTTTTTTTATTTAACACGGGTCGAGGGTCTTACAACGCGTTGGGTGCCAATTAATTATATGTCCTGTTTAAGGATTTATTGTAATTCATTTCATTTCCAAAATGAAACTAACTGCCTTAACCTTGCATTATTTTATTCAATTATGCATGATCAGCTTGGGAACTTTGCTGGGAAAACGTATTAACTTATACACCCAATTAGCAGTTAATCAGCATTTCTTTGGTATCCAATTCCTAGAAATAAGTATTGCATTACTTGATAAATTTTTACATACAAACTTTGAACTTACCTTTCTCTCTACAGCTCTCTTCTTTCCGAAAATCCTCAACAGTGCATGGCAATTTGATCGATTTGGGTTTAAATTATTTAATTGGAATATTAGCTGACCACGCCATGCCTTTGCCATAATGATAAACATAAAAGCCTAAATAAATGTAATATAGCTAAAAAGAAAATGGATTTTATTATAAATGCGCGAAATGAATTTATTTTTAAAGGTACGAATTAGCAGCTTCCAGAGCAGCTAATTCATAGGGGGTGCAAATCTCCATTTAAACTAGTTCGGCCAAGCTCTGTACGCAAAACGCATCTCCTCCTACTTTTTCCTTTACGTAAACATCTATTCAGATGCATCGCCCGCTTAAAGATCTCGTATTTTGGCTTGGTTTGGGTTTTATTTTCTCTTTGGTAAGCCCCGATCGCACGCAGCAATAATTGAAACCACTTTAATAATAATATTTAAAACCACTTGAAACCAAAAACTTGTATAATATTGCGCTCCCGTTTGGAGTACCCAATATCAAGTGCACATTGATCGTATTGAGTCGGTACAAAAAAAATTTCTTCTTTTTGCCCGTTGTGGTTTGATCTGGGATCAGCAAGAGTAAGGTTGTATTCTTACTCTAGTAGATTACTATTGCTTAATTTACCTACTCTTGTAAATCGTAGAATCATGCTTGGACCTATTTTTATGCACAATCATGTGGAAGGTGATATTGACTCCATAGAATTGGTAAGCCGCTTAACTTATAATGTGCCTTTTGGACCAACCCGCAACTACCATATTCTTAACTTGCCAACATGTATCTCAAATTTTGGCCTGCATGAGCCTTTTCGTGTTCTTTGTAACAATTATAAAAATCTATATAATCAAATTTGCATTTCAACCACTATCCCTGCACCGTACTTAGTTTTAGTTTTTATACCCTTGCAGAGGGTATAATAAATTCAGTCTGAAGTTTGCAACGCAGTGAAGGAGACATCTCCGACCCTATGAAGAGTATAAGTTAAGAACTAAGCACATAAGATACACTCTTTTCTGTCATACATTGTTATTCATACACAATCATAAATAATTTGGTTGCCCTCAGCAACAAATACTACAACACTTAACACACAGCCTTAAGCATTCTGTTTGCCCTCAGCAACAAAGTAATATTATTGTAAGCAATGCTGACTCCCTACCAAGAGTTCTGCGCGCAGCCACTGTAAACGGACACCGTGTTGCTAGCGCAAGAATGCTGAGTCGGCACGCCGACTCGAGCGAATGGCGTGATGCATTGACTTCACAGGGCTAACTTAAGCTTGAATATTTCTGTAGCCTTTAGTCTTAATCTAGATCGCAACACCATAAGACGAATAAATGATTAAAGCTCCGGCATCGCCGTAAAACAAGAATACAAAACATTAATTGTGTTATCAATCATAGTTGACCACGTCCAAGACGGGCAACTGGGAAGGTTTCCCACAACATAATCACAGTGTTCCAGTAATCAATTATTGGATGCATCAATACCTCAACGAAGAGAAGAAGTTATCACCGTCCACGGATCGTCACTCGACAACGAAGTTAGGCGGAAGACATAATTTGCGCCCAATCAATAAACAAGAACCCATTGACATGTAAGTTTATAAGTGATTTCGGCTTTAAAGAAACTATTAACGAACGCCACGTACCGATACGTGAAAAAACAAAACAAGTAAAGTAAATATTGCTGAATTTTTCTGCCAGCATTTCATTTTTAACGTTGCATACTTTTGCTAAAATTTGTTGCATACTTTTGCCAACGTTACTTTTCAGTAAAACTTTGCATACCTTAAACAAAAACTATTGCATACTTTTGCTAAAATCGTTGCATACTTTTACCAGCGCCCTTTTAATAAAGCATTGCATACCATAAACAAATAATTATTGCATACTTTCGGCAGCATTATATTTTTTACTGCATACGCTTAACAAATTTTATAATAAATATTGCATACCCCAAGATACTCTATTTTCTATTATTGCCAACAGCTTTACATGCCGACCTTTCACGATCGGCCTAAGTTTTGAAAAGTGCCAACCACAAGCCAATGAGTTGGAATTATAGGGAAATAAAAGTAGAATATAATAGTGACGATAGTTGGGAGGGTGAAGTCAATTGCTCAGTAGATACCTACAGACACCGCTGTAACCGAAGAAATGGAGCTAGCCCAGGTTCAGGCTCTCATTGAGGGTGCCGTCAGGCAAGCTTTAGCGCTACAACAAGATCAATTCACAGCACAAGTAAACGCTTTGGCTACACAAGTACAGAGTTTGCAGGTGGAAACGCCGCAAATCATGACATACGAGAAAATATCCGTCGATCCAAAAATCAAATGCGATATCCCCTTAGACATTATTAAAACCGTGCCGGTTGTAGCGTGGAGGCAAGCAGCCATCTACGCGTACGAGATATTTAAAAGCTTTCCAAAGAGCACTGCACACTACCAAGCGGTAGCGATTATTAGGAACAAAATCAGAGGCCCAGCTGGAGCCTTACTAGTGTCTCACAACACTGTCCTAAATTTCGATGCAATAATAGCTAGGCTAGATTGCACATACTCGGATAAAACATCCTTGCGTTTGTTGAGACAGAGCTTGGAGTTAGTTTCGCAGGGCGAGATGTCCCTCATGCAATACTACGATGACGTTGAAAAGAAACTCACGCTCGTTACCAACAAAATCGTAATGTCTCACGACCAAGAAGGCGCTGATTTGCTCAACCGGGAGGTTAGAGACGACGCCTTACACGCCTTCATCTCCGGCCTTAAAAAGTCATTGAGAGCGGTTGTGTTCCCTGCACAACCAAAAGATCTACCATCCGCTCTGGCCCTGGCCAGGGAAGCAGAAGCTAGCATTGAGAGAAGCATGTTTGCCAACTCTTACGCTAAAGCTCTGCAGGACCGAGCGCAAATTGCTGAGGGTAACAAAATCCGTGCCCAAGGCAAACCAACCAGATTTAACAGAGATGAGCAAAATCAGGAGAAAAATCCCCATTTTGTGAAACGCCAAAATGGCGGTCCCCAGCCCCAGACCCCTAAAGACAATCAAACCGAGGCTCCACAGCCCATGGAAGTTGACCCTTCCTCCAGATACAGATAAAAAACCGACTATAGCAAGCGTCAGGCTAATGAATCCAACGCACCAAAACGCAAGAGCTCGTCAGACCGTTCAACAGGTCAAAGACGCCAACGCGTTAACAATGTCGTGCAAACTGACTCCAAAGAAGCTGTAACAGAGTACGAGAAGTCGGCCAAAGAGGCAGTTGAAGAGTTAGAGAGTGAGAACGAGTTCGCACCTTGTGACGACTCGGTTAATTTTTTAGGGAACACTCCCGGCTTCCGTACATTGAACGGCGGTTGACTGGGAAAACTCTGAAGATGTTGATTGACACTGGCGCGGCAAAGAATTATGTTAAGCCCTTAACAGAGCTAAAGACCATAACGCCGGTCGCCAAGTCATTCTCGGTAAACTCGATCCACGGGTCTACCGAAATCAAGCGCAAATGCTTGATGAATATTTTCAAACATACCTCCCCATTTTTTCTCCTCGATACCCTAAACTCTTTCGACGCGATCATAGGCTTCGACTTGCTAACACAAGCCGGGGTCAAATTGAACTTGGAAAAAAATACTCTGGAATACCAGGGTATATCCGAAAAACTCCAGTACTATCAATGTGCTGACGTGAACTTCACCGATGTCAACGACATCGTAGTTCCCCCTTCCGTAAAGAAAGAGTTCAGGGACATGATACTCAGAAACAAAAAAGCTTTCTCAAATGCAGATGAAGCTCTCCCTGTTAATACTGCTGTGGTCGCTACAATCCGAACAGTAGACAACGAGCCCGTGTATTCAAAATACCCGAGCCTCATGGGTGTTTCTGATTTCATAAACAAAGAGGTCAAACAACTCCTAGCTATTGGGGTATCTTGTTCAATAAGTGATTTCAGATCGGCATGATCAAGGACTGTAGGATTTACTATGTTTGCCTTTGCCAACGTTATTGTGAGTATTAAATTTTGAATTTCTGTATTAAGTATTCTATTCCTTGTCAATAGTGTCTTAAATAAGTGAGGAGTTTCAACCAAATCGCCTTTGCGGGAACTGATAATTTTATTGCGAGTGTCCGTCAATCTGTTAATTTGCTTTTGAGTTTCGGAGTTTATTAAGATCTGTTTGGAGTTAGACTCTACCAACTGAGCCTCTGTAACGCGGACCTTTAGGAAATCTGAAGCATCAGGGGTACCGGCTTCGTGCAAATCTGTGGTGATCTGTATCTACGTCTAGTAATTTGCGCATATGCGACTGTGGTCTCATCTATCATACTAATGAATTCAGAAATGTTACTTGAGTGTCTCAAGTAGCTACGTTGATCGAACACCAGTACCTCTCCGTCTAGGACCGGAATGTAGTTGGCAGTACCGCTGCTAGTACTACAAGTAAAGTGAGTGCAAACCTGAAACGGATAAACAATATAAGACGTTGTTCTACTCTAATTTGACTTACTAGCTAATTGTGGTGGGATGCCTATTTTAGGTTGTCCTTATGGACCACCCTCCCCTTAATAAGGACAGCTGCCTCGTTATCGCAATAAATTGACTTGGTTGCGGGGAAAAGGTTAACAATTTGTAGTAGAGGGCCTGTGATATCGACTATTGTTCTGGACAATATCGGCTGGACGACTGCAAATTTGGAAAATTTGTCTATGCAGGTCAAGAATTGTTTCTTGTCTGTCGCGAAAATGTCAATATGCAACATTTCACCAGTATAACTTGGTATAGGCGTTTCCCCAAGTTCTTGCTTCTTCGGGTGCCTATCGTACTTGGCTTTGGTGCAGACCCTGCAGTTCGCAACCACTTCTTTGGCTAAGTTGCCCATATTGGGAAAATAGTAGTTACGGAGTACCTGTTTAATAATTTCCTGAGCTGCTCTGTGCGCTCGATTGTGTTCGGCAGTGATGATTTCTAACTGGTCGTTTTTGTCCGTTACATCCTGCACCAGATTTTTGCAATGCCAAAACTGGGTAGCAGGGAAAAGTAAAATCAAGTCGTGTTGGAAACTTGCCAACGTGGGGAGATCGCAAAGTATTGCATTTACGACTCCAGAATTCACAACTTGTAACGATCCTGCTTTGCTGAGGTAGTTCAACGGTGTTCAGGGGCTCGTTCCAACATTTATTTATGTCAGGAGTGGTTGCTGTAAGAGGTCGACCCGGTTCCCAGAGTATGACACGTAAGCGGGTTCAGTGAAATCGAATCGGTATGCGTTTATTAAGAATTATTTGTTACATAGGATATATATATATATATAGTTCGTGCTGCAGGGGCTTGTCCGCCCGTAGGTTGCCGGGGTCTTCTTCCGTGTCGTCGTTCGGCGTCGTCGTTGGCCGTCGTCGTCCCGGTGGCGGCGGCGTCGGCGGCGGCGGCGGCGGGTACCCTGTGGATGAGAAAGGAAAACAGCCACGTCCCTCTGGGCTATGCTTATGTCTAGGAGGATGAGACAGTTTGGAGGCCGCTTGGGTCTGCTAGTTTCGAGAAGAGGGTGGAGCCGCTTAGGTCTGCCAGTTCCGAAAAGAGGATGGAGGCCGCTTGGGTCTACCAGGGAATGAGAAGTGTGGCGACCACTAGGGGTCGGCCTCGCCGATCTGATCGGTGCTAGTTCCGGGCGCGCAGGGCCGGCGGTGGGCCTCGGAGAACCGAGTGGTGGTCAGGGCGCGTTGCGGACCGACGCAACCCGGGTGAGAACCAGGTGGGATCGGTTCGGCAGACGGCCGAGGAGCGCCTCGGAGAACCGAGTGGTGGAGTTCCCAAAAGATCGGGTGTAACTAATGACGGTCGGTCTTGGGGGGTGGGATCCCAAAGCTCGGATATCACTGATGACGGCCGGTCCTTAGGGGGGTGGGGAGAAGGGAAAGGGGGGGGAAACAACTAACTACAATATATTGGGTGGACGGGGTACTAGACCCTATCCCAAAAAAGACTCCGCAGTTAACTCCCAGAGAAGTTTGCTCACTCCAAAGGGAAAGCCTTACCTTCTCCGATCGCCGTCGGCCGCAGAGTGATCTGTATGGGCCCCGGCGCCCTTTTTATATCCTCCCGGCCCTCGCCAGTGTGACTGTAGTTTCATAATCCTATAGCCATGGCCATACCGCGTGTGGCTTGTGGTGGCTATTGGTCAGTGTGACCGTTTCCTTGGTTTGGCGCGCCCGCCCGGATATTTAAATTTGAATATTTCCATTTAACTTAAATTTATTTCGGCTTCTTGCCTTTGAACTTATAATTATTTCGGCTTTTTACCTTTGAACTTATAACTATTTCGGCTTCTTGCCTACTTAACGACTATCTATAGCTACTGCTTATGTTATTATATCTACTTTGTGCGCTCCTGAGCGTCACACCTCCCCCCCTCTTGAGAAGGCACGAAGTGTCTTATCGTGATGCGGCTTCCCCTTCCAAAGATGACCTTCCACGTCTTCTGGTCGTCCTTCACTAGGATACTCTGCTGTTTCCCCTTTCTCCTCCTGTTCCATCTCTCTTTGATTTCGTTGACCGCCCTGGCTGACATCGTCGCATCTCTGGGTACGATCCACCCCATATCGTTTGTGAAACACTCCACTCGTGGCGCCTGTGCGTCTGGGCGTGCCTCTGTCTCCTGGCTTGGTGTTGCTTTCTCTGCCTGTGCATCCGCCGCTTGTGTATCCATGTCCATCGGGTGTAGCTCCAGGATGTCCCGGTCTGGCGACGGTGTCCTTGCCCGTTCTCCCTGTTGTTCCTGGACACTTCCGTCGGTCACCGCCTCAAGAGAGCTGCGAGGAACATGGGCGATACGGGTCCGTCCGCCTCTATCGGTCGCCACGGCCGTTCTTGCTGGCGGTCGGGCTGTCTGTCGCTCCTCTGGTCGTGACTGCTCTTCTCTTTGTGCCAGAGCTAGCATGCACATTGGTGGTCTGAAGCGAGTCGGTGCTGTCCTGACCCGTATGCCCGCCCCTGCTGGTCTCGCCGGTATCAACCTCGCCGTTCGCCTTTCTTGCTGCAGCCGTGTGCTGCTCTCCCGGAACTTCTTCTTTGTGACGTCGAATTTGTTCATGTTGTTGTTTTCTGAAATTAATAATACATCGTTTGAGTTACCTTTTGTTTCTTTCTTATCCCGGTTGGTTAGTTCATGGTTAGTGTCAATATACATATTTACATCTCCGATGTATGCGCGTTTTGCTTTCTTCGATTTACAATTTTTTAATATAACTATCACCGGTGAACAAAATTTGTCTACTACCCACGGCCCGTCATATTTCGGTGCTAATTTAGCGTTGAATTTTTCCGCTGCGTTGGATAGGTAGTGTGTTTTGCACCAGACGAGCTGTCCTACACTTGGCTTCCACTCTCTTTTACGTAGGTCGTAATGGTGTTTTTGTATCTCTGCTGCTCCTTCCATGTTCTCGATCGCTTCGCTTCTGATGCATTGTAGTCTCTTCCACCTTGCTGCTACTGTTTCTGTCGCTAATCCTGACCCTTTGGTGACCTTGTCGAACAGTGCTCCCGGCAGTCGAAGTTCTCTTCCATACAGTATTTGGGCTGGGCTGAATCCCGTTGATTCGGATGTGCTGCTGTTGTATGCTAGCATTAGCTCCGGCAGATTCTCGTCCCACCTAGTTTGTTCCTCCCCTGCCATTTGTGATATCATGGTTTTTATGGTTCGGTTTGTTCTTTCGGATGGGTTCTGCTGCGGCGTATATGGCGTCGTGAATTGTTGCTGTATGCCCCACTGTTCCATGGCGGTCTTTATTTTTCCTCCCGTAAACTGGACCCCATTGTCTGATATCAGTGTTTTTGGCGCACCCACTCTGGCGATTATCCGCTCACGAAATATTTTCAGGAATGCCTCTGCCGTTGCGCTCCTTATTGCCGCGAGTTCAGTCCATTTAGAAAATCTATCCACTATCACTATTAGTGTGGTGTTTCCATGCTTCGTGCGTGGTAGAGGCCCGACGAAGTCGACACATACGGTTTCCCACGGTGCTTCGGTTATTCTTGTCAGCATTTTCCCTGCGGTTTTTTGTTGAGATAATTTGTATCACTGGCAGCTCTCGCACGCCTTTACGAATTTGACAATGTCCTTCCGCATTCTGGGCCAAAAATATCGTTGCATAATTTTCCTCTGTGTTTTTAATATCTCCATGTGCCCCGCTGTTGTGTTGCAGTGGTTTTCTTTAAGCACCGTTTGAATCTCGCTTTGTGAAATGCACAGCTTCCATGGTTGTCTGTCCCTTTCTCTCCCGCATCTTTTGTAGAGTCTTTCTCCTTCTATTCTGAATTCTTTGATGCTCGGGTCTTTCTGCGCCTCCTCGTATGCCTCCTTCAACCAGTCGCCCTGACAGTTCGCGGACTTTATTTCTACTGGTGGGGCCCTGGACAATGCGTCTGCTACTGAACGGTTGTAGTCCGAGCGCCCATCTGGCTACCCTCTCTGAAGGGCTTTCTATGGAGTTTAGCGATTTCAACGCTAGGTGACCCGTCACCACTACAAATCGGTATCCTTCCAGATACATTTTGTATTTGTTGATGCTCCAGTAGATTGCCAGGCACTCTTTTTCTGTGGCGCTATAGTTTCGCTCTTCCTTGCTCAGCTTCCGGCTTGCGTATGAGATGACATGTTCCCCCTCGGAGTCTTCCTGGGTTAATAATGCTCCTATCCCCAGCTCGCTTGCGTCTGTCTGTAGCTTGAATTGTTTGGTGAAGTCTGGGCATGCTAGTACTGGTGCCATTGTTAAACTTTCTTTAATCTTCTCGAACGCCTCTTGATGTTCTGTCCGCCATTCGAATTTTTTTCCTTTCTTTACCAGTTCTTGTAGGGCGCTTGCTTTCTCCGTGAACCCTGGGATGAATTTCCTGTACCATGATGCCATCCCTAAAAAGCTGTGTACTTCCTTAGTGCCTTTTGGGGCTGGTAATTCTCGAATGGCTGCCACTTTCTCCGGGTCCGTCCTGATGCCTCTGTCGGTTACAATGTGTCCCAAGTATTTTAGCTCGGTTTGGAAGAAATGACACTTTTCCGCATTTATCTTTAGGTTTGCCGCTTGCAACCTTCTGAAAACCTCTCTTAATTTCTCCAAGTGTTCTTTTTTGTTTCTTCCGATTACCACGATATCGTCCAGGTATGCGAACGCGAATGGCTCCATCTCTGGGCCTATGACCGTATCTAGAGCTCTCTTTAATGTGGCTGGTGCTGTCGTGAGTCCGAACGGCATGACCTTCCACTGGAACAAGACTCGTCCCGGTACTGTGAACGCTGTGTATTGTCGACTGAGACCTTCCATTGGTATCTGCCAATACCCCGATTTCAGGTCTAGCGTACTTATGAACTTTGCTTCTCTTAGCTGGTTTAATATAAAGTCCATCCTTGGTACCGGGTAGGCGTCTTTTTCTGTTCTTTCGTTCAACAGTCGATAGTCCACACACATTCTCCACTCGTTGTTCTTCTTTTTTACCAATACTACTGGCGCGCTGTATGGGCTGTGCGATGGTTCAATCAACCCTAGTGCCAGCAATTCATTCACTTGTTCATTTATTATCGCTTGTTGTTTCGGGTTCCGTGGGTAGTATATTTGTTTTACCGGTCTGTCGTCCTTCATGTAAATTTTATGTGTCGTGATATTACTGGTTCCCTTCATTCCCTCGAATACTTGCCTTTGTTGTTCCAGAAATTTGCTGATTTCCTCCTCCGTCGGTTTCGTATCGTCTGTGCTCTGCTCGGGTTCTATTTCTCCTTGTGTTGTCTCTGCCTCGGTGATATCTAATTCCAGGTTGCCGCATTGGATTCTTGTGCGTGTTTTGGCCAGAAAGTCTATTCCTAATAATATTCCTCCTGTCACCTGATTTAAGATGAGGAAGTCCAACTCGAATTCTTCTCCTGCGAACTGTATGTTGGTTGTAAAGTCTCCATCCGATCTTTGCTTTGATCCGTTCGCTAATGTTATTTCTGTCCTTCCCTTCCTCCATTTTCCATATTTTCTCAATGTATCTTCTCTTGCTGATCACACTTCGTGGAGCTCCTGTGTCCACTGTTCCTTTTGCTTTTACTGGTCCGATTTTTACTGTGGCAAATATTTGGAATCCGTCACAACTTAATTGTTCCCCTGTCGCTGGTATTTGTTTTTGGTCCTGAGCTACCAGCGTTACCTGCTCAGGCCTCTGGCGTTTCCCGCTCCAGCTCGGCAACATTCCGTTGTTCTTGTTCCATTTCTGCCGCATACGCAGCAAAACAGTCTTGGGGGGGTTTGTGCAGGTTCTTGCGGCGTGCCCTGTTCCTCCGCATCTTATGCAGATTTCCGACGTCAAGTTCTGGTTTCCTGTTTTTATTGGTCTGTTGGTTCCTTCCATAGTTTCTATTTCTTCCACTTCTTCTGCCAACCTCAGGAATTCTGTTAATGTTTTAAATCCCGACCGTCTCGTGTAGAGCTTTATTTTACTTCTGCAGTTTCTGTATATCCGGTCCAGCTTTGTCTCTTCTGAATACTCTGTAAATCTCATTAGTTTCCTCAGGTTCATTGCGTATTCCCTTGTTGGTTCTGTTTCTCGCTGCCGTAGTTGAGTGATTTGTGTTTCCAACTGTTCCTGATATCTTGGTGGCAAAAAGTATTCTAACAGTTCCTCCCTGAGGTCCTCCCATGTCCTTATCTGGCTCGGTGTGGTGTTCCACCAGTCCACTGCTACTCCTTCTAGGATGAATGGCATCGTCTGGATCAGGGCATCTTTGTGTATGCCGTAGCCTTTGGCTCATTCCTCCATCTTGCTGATGAATTCCAAGGGATTGGTTGCTCCTTGGTAGCGGATCCCCCAACTCCTTACTCGGTCTAAGATTTCCACTTCTACCTTTCTGTCCGGTGTGTCTGGAGTTTCCGATTCCCGCCGTGGTGGGGTGTTGGTTTGTTTGACCCGTATGTCGATCTGGTTCGCCATTGTGTTGAGTTCCTCCGCTGGTGTGCTGTTCTGATCCGTTGCTCCTTTTTCCTTCTTGTGCTTCTCTGCTAGTACTCCTAGTCTTTGCATTATCGTCTCCGTGTGGTTTGGGTTCTTTGCGAATGCTGACAGTATCTGTCTTAGCTCCTCCACTTTTCCTGTTGTGTCTAATCCGAACTCTCTTGCGTACTTGATCAGATCCACCTTAGTTGCTAGGTACACCCACGTCGACATAACTCTGTACCGATGTCTTTCTCTTTGCAACCACTTTAACCTGCTCGGGCGCCATGTAACGATCCTGCTTTGCTGAGGTAGTTCAACGGTGTCCAGGGGCTCGTTCCAATATTTATTTATGTCAGGAGTGGTTGCTGTAAGAGGTCGACCCGGTTCCCAAAGTATGACACGTAAGCGGGTTCAGTGAAATCGAATCGGTATGCGTTTATTAAGAATTATTTGTTACATAGGATATATATATATATATAGTTCGTGCTGCAGGGGCTTGTCCGCCCGTAGGTTGCCGGGGTCTTCTTCCGTGTCGTCGTTCGGCGTCGTCGTTGGCCGTCGTCGTCCCGGTGGCGGCGGCGTCGGCGGCGGTGGCTGCGGCGGGTACCCTGTGGATGAGAAAGGAAAACAGCCACGTCCCTCTGGGCTATGCTTATGTCTAGGAGGATGAGACAGTTTGGAGGCCGCTTGGGTCTGCTAGTTTCGAGAAGAGGGTGGAGCCGCTTAGGTCTGCCAGTTCCGAAAAGAGGATGCAGGCCGCTTGGGTCTACCAGGGAATGAGAAGTGTGGCGACCACTAGGGGTCGGCCTCGCCGATCTGATCGGTCCTAGTTCCGGGCGCGCAGGGCCGGCGGTGGGCCTCGGAGAACCGAGTGGTGGTCAGGGCGCGTTGCGGACCGACGCAACCCGGGTGAGAACCAGGTGGGATCGGTTCGGCAGACGGCCGAGGAGCGCCTCGGAGAACCGAGTGGTGGAGTCCCCAAAAGATCGGGTGAAACTAATGACGGTCGGTCTTGGGGTGTGGGATCCCAAAGGTCGGATATCACTGATGACGGCCGGTCCTTAGGGGGTGGGGAGAAGGGGAAGGGGGGAAACAACTAACTACAATGTATTGGGTGGACGGGGTACTAGACCCTATCCCGAAAAAGACTCCGCAGTTAACTCCCAGAGAAGTTTGCTCACTCCAAAGGGTAAGCCTTCTCCGATCGCCGTCGGCCGCAGAGTGATCTGTATGGGCCCCGGCGCCCTTTTTATATCCTCCCGGCCCTCGCCAGTGTGACTGTAGTTTCATAATCCTTCCATGCTTCGTGCGTGGTAGAGGTCCGACGAAGTCGACACATACGGTTTCCCACGGTGCTTCGGTTATTCTTGTCAGCATTTTCCCTGCGGTTTTTTGTTGAGATAATTTGTATCACTGGCAGCTCTCGCACGCCTTTACGAATTTGACAATGTCCTTCCGCATTCTGGGCCAAAAATATCGTTGCATAATTTTCCTCTGTGTTTTTAATATCTCCATGTGCCCCGCTGTTGTGTTGCAGTGGTTTTCTTTAAGCACCGTTTGAATCTCGCTTTGTGAAATGCACAGCTTCCATGGTTGTCTGTCCCTTTCTCTCCCGCATCTTTTGTAGAGTCTTTCTCCTTCTATTCTGAATTCTTTGATGCTCGGGTCTTTCTGCGCCTCCTCGTATGCCTCCTTCAACCAGTCGCCCTGACAGTTCGCAGACTTTATTTCTACTGGTGGGGCCCTGGACAATGCGTCTGCTACTGAACGGTTGTAGTCCGAGCGCCCATCTGGCTACCCTCCCTGAAGGGCTTTCTATGGAGTTTAGCGATTTCAACGCTAGGTGATCCGTCACCACTACAAATCGGTATCCTTCCAGATACATTTTGTATTTGTTGATGCTCCAGTAGATTGCCAGGCACTCTTTTTCTGTGGCGCTATAGTTTCGCTCTTCCTTGCTCAGCTTCCGGCTTGCGTATGAGATGACATGTTCCCCCTCGGAGTCTTCCTGGGTTAATACTGCTCCTATCCCCAGCTCGCTTGCGTCTGTCTGTAGCTTGAATTGTTTGGTGAAGTCTGGGCATGCTAGTACTGGTGCCGTTGTTAAACTTTCTTTAATCTTCTCGAACGCCTCTTGATGTTCTGTCCGCCATTCGAATTTTTTTTCCTTTCTTTACCAGTTCTTGTAGGGCGCTTGCTTTCTCCGTGAACCCTGGGATGAATTTCCTGTACCATGATGCCATCCCTAAAAAGCTGTGTACTTCCTTAGTGCCTTTTGGGGCTGGTAATTCTCGAATGGCTGCCACTTTCTCCGGGTCCGTCCTGATGCCTCTGTCGGTTACAATGTGTCCCAAGTATTTTAGCTCGGTTTGGAAGAAATGACACTTTTCCGCATTTATCTTTAGGTTTGCCGCTTGCAACCTTCTGAAAACCTCTCTTAATTTCTCCAAGTGTTCTTTTTTGTTTCTTCCGATTACCACGATATCGTCCAGGTATGCGAACGCGAATGGCTCCATCTCTGGGCCTATGACCGTATCTAGAGCTCTCTTTAATGTGGCTGGTGCTGTCGTGAGTCCGAACGGCATGACCTTCCACTGGAACAAGACTCGTCCCGGTACTGTGAACGCTGTGTATTGTCGACTGAGACCTTCCATTGGTATCTGCCAATACCCCGATTTCAGGTCTAGCGTACTTATGAACTTTGCTTCTCTTAGCTGGTTTAATATAAAGTCCATCCTTGGTACCGGGTAGGCGTCTTTTTCTGTTCTTTCGTTCAACAGTCGATAGTCCACACACATTCTCCACTCGTTGTTCTTCTTTTTTACCAATACTACTGGCGCGCTGTATGGGCTGTGCGATGGTTCAATCAACCCTAGTGCCAGCAATTCATCCACTTGTTCATTTATTATCGCTTGTTGTTTCGGGTTCCGTGGGTAGTATATTTGTTTTACCGGTCTGTCGTCCTTCATGTAAATTTTATGTGTCGTGATATTACTGGTTCCCTTCATTCCCTCGAATACTTGCCTTTGTTGTTCCAGAAATTTGCTGATTTCCTCCTCCGTCGGTTTCGTATCGTCTGTGCTCTGCTCGGGTTCTATTTCTCCTTGTGTTGTCTCTGCCTCGGTGATATCTAATTCCAGGTTGCCGCATTGGATTCTTGTGCGTGTTTTGGCCAGAAAGTCTATTCCTAATAATATTCCTCCTGTCACCTGATTTAAGATGAGGAAGTCCAACTCGAATTCTTCTCCTGCGAACTGTATGTTGGTTGTAAAGTCTCCATCCGATCTTTGCTTTGATCCGTTCGCTAATGTTATTTCTGTCCTTCCCTTCCTCCATTTTCCATATTTTCTCAATGTATCTTCTCTTGCTGATCACACTTCGTGGAGCTCCTGTGTCCACTGTTCCTTTTGCTTTTACTGGTCCGATTTTTACTGTGGCAAATATTTGGAATCCGTCACAACTTAATTGTTCCCCTGTCGCTGGTATTTGTTTTTGGTCCTGAGCTACCAGCGTTACCTGCTCAGGCCTCTGGCGTTTCCCGCTCCAGCTCGGCAACATTCCGTTGTTCTTGTTCCATTTCTGCCGCATACGCAGCAAAACAGTCTTGGGGGGTTTGTGCAGGTTCTTGCGGCGTGCCCTGTTCCTCCGCATCTTATGCAGATTTCCGACGTCAAGTTCTGGTTTCCTGTTTTTATTGGTCTGTTGGTTCCTTCCATAGTTTCTATTTCTTCCACTTCTTCTGCCAACCTCAGGAATTCTGTTAATGTTTTAAATCCCGACCGTCTCGTGTAGAGCTTTATTTTACTTCTGCAGTTTCTGTATATCCGGTCCAGCTTTGTCTCTTCTGAATACTCTGTAAATCTCATTAGTTTCCTCAGGTTCATTGCGTATTCCCTTGTTGGTTCTGTTTCTCGCTGCCGTAGTTGAGTGATTTGTGTTTCCAACTGTTCCTGATATCTTGGTGGCAAAAGTATTCTAACAGTTCCTCCCTGAGGTCCTCCCATGTCCTTATCTGGCTCGGTGTGGTGTTCCACCAGTCCACTGCTACTCCTTCTAGGATGAATGGCATCGTCTGGATCAGGGCATCTTTGTGTATGCCGTAGCCTTTGGCTCATTCCTCCATCTTGCTGATGAATTCCAAGGGATTGGTTGCTCCTTGGTAGCGGATCCCCCAACTCCTTACTCGGTCTAAGATTTCCACTTCTACCTTTCTGTCCGGTGTGTCTGGAGTTTCCGATTCCCGCCGTGGTGGGGTGTTGGTTTGTTTGACCCGTATGTCGATCTGGTTCGCCATTGTGTTGAGTTCCTCCGCTGGTGTGCTGTTCTGATCCGTTGCTCCTTTTTCCTTCTTGTGCTTCTCTGCTAGTACTCCTAGTCTTTGCATTATCGTCTCCGTGTGGTTTGGGTTCTTTGCGAATGCTGACAGTATCTGTCTTAGCTCCTCCACTTTTCCTGTTGTGTCTAATCCGAACTCTCTTGCGTACTTGATCAGATCCACCTTAGTTGCTAGGTACACCCACGTCGACATAACTCTGTACCGATGTCTTTCTCTTTGCAACCACTTTAACCTGCTCGGGCGCCATGTAACGATCCTGCTTTGCTGAGGTAGTTCAACGGTGTCCAGGGGCTCGTTCCAATATTTATTTATGTCAGGAGTGGTTGCTGTAAGAGGTCGACCCGGTTCCCAAAGTATGACACGTAAGCGGGTTCAGTGAAATCGAATCGGTATGCGTTTATTAAGAATTATTTGTTACATAGGATATATATATATATATAGTTCGTGCTGCAGGGGCTTGTCCGCCCGTAGGTTGCCGGGGTCTTCTTCCGTGTCGTCGTTCGGCGTCGTCGTTGGCCGTCGTCGTCCCGGTGGCGGCGGCGTCGGCGGCGGTGGCTGCGGCGGGTACCCTGTGGATGAGAAAGGAAAACAGCCACGTCCCTCTGGGCTATGCTTATGTCTAGGAGGATGAGACAGTTTGGAGGCCGCTTGGGTCTGCCAGTTTCGAGAAGAGGGTGGAGCCGCTTAGGTCTGCCAGTTCCGAAAAGAGGATGGAGGCCGCTTGGGTCTACCAGGGAATGAGAAGTGTGGCGACCACTAGGGGTCGGCCTCGCCGATCTGATCGGTCCTAGTTCCGGGCGCGCAGGGCCGGCGGTGGGCCTCGGAGAACCGAGTGGTGGTCAGGGCGCGTTGCGGACCGACGCAACCCGGGTGAGAACCAGGTGGGATCGGTTCGGCAGACGGCCGAGGAGCGCCTCGGAGAACCGAGTGGTGGAGTCCCCAAAAGATCGGGTGAAACTAATGACGGTCGGTCTTGGGGTGTGGGATCCCAAAGGTCGGATATCACTGATGACGGCCGGTCCTTAGGGGGGTGGGGAGAAGGGGAAGGGGGGGAAACAACTAACTACAATGTATTGGGTGGACGGGGTACTAGACCCTATCCCGAAAAAGACTCCGCAGTTAACTCCCAGAGAAGTTTGCTCACTCCAAAGGGTAAGCCTTCTCCGATCGCCGTCGGCCGCAGAGTGATCTGTATGGGCCCCGGCGCCCTTTTTATATCCTCCCGGCCCTCGCCAGTGTGACTGTAGTTTCATAATCCTATAGCCATGGCCATACCGCGTGTGGCTTGTGGTGGCTATTGGTCAGTGTGACCGTTTCCTTGGTTTGGCGCGCCCGCCCGGATATTTAAATTTGAATATTTCCATTTAACTTAAATTTATTTCGGCTTCTTGCCTTTGAACTTATAATTATTTCGGCTTCTTGCCTTTGAACTTATAACTATTTCGGCTTCTTGCCTACTTAACGACTATCTATAGCTACTGCTTATGTTATTATATCTACTTTGTGCGCTCCTGAGCGTCACAAACTTCTTTGAGCGTTCCAAGAATTGTGTTTTTGTCAGTGTAACTGATCAAGTGGCGTGTTTTGCTGCGAAACAGCAACAGGTTTCGCTTTAGCGGAAAACGCGATTCCTCCAGGACAATCTGATTCCTGAAGCAATTCAATGGCTTGTCTGTTGAGTCGACCGTGTAGGTCAGCGAGAGTTCGCTGTGAACGGTTGCAGCGTCCGAACGTAGCTCATCTTGTAGAGCATTAATGTTTTGCCTTGAAAGGGCATCCGCCACCAAAATCTCTTTGCCTGGTTTGTAAAACATTTTGGCATTGTGCTGGTCAATGTAAGCTTTCCATCTTTTAATCTTGGAATTAGTGTTCTTATCCGCCACAGCGAACGTGAGTGGCTGATGGTCTGTGAAAATGTTAATTTCCCTAGAGCCGTACAGAAAGTTCTGCAGTCTGCCTAAAGCCCACACAATGGCCAGCAATTCTCTTTCGTTGGTGGCATAGTTTTGTTCGGCTTGTTTTAAAGCGCGAGAAATCATTGTTATCGGCCTATTGCCTTGGGAGAGGACCGCACCCATTCCACGGGCCGAAGCATCCGTGGTTAAGTCGAACGGTTTCTGAAAGTCTGGATACATTAACATGACATCTTCTGATGCCAAAATATTGCGTAGACGGTGGAACGCATCGCGTTGAACTTCATTAAATTCAACAGGGATTTTCTTTGATACGTGCTTGCTAACCGAACCATTTTCCCCTTTAAGTATGTCCGATATCGGACGAGCTATAGCGGCAAAGTCTTTAATAAAGACCCTATAGTAGCCGGCTAACCCCAAGAAGGATCTAACACTGTAGACACTCTTTGGTTCAGGGAATTCCTGAATGGCTTTGACTTTTTTGGGATCGGATGTTGCTCCATTTTTGGTTACGATGAAACCCAGAAATTCAATACTTTCTTTGAAGATTGAGTCTTTTCAGGGCCTACACGCATGTTGGCGTCGATTAGACATTTTAACACAATGTTAATGTGTTGAACGTGCTCCGTTTCATTTTTAGAAAAAATGATGACGTCATCAACATAGACAAAGCAAATCTTTCCTATGTGCTCCCTCAGGATATCATCTATTGCTCTTTGGAATATGCTGCTTGCATTGCGCAGGCCGAACGAAGTCTTTTCGCGGTCATGCTCCGCAAGGTAGATTGGGTGATACCCAGACTTTAAGTCGACGGTAGTGAAGTATTTTGCCTTTCCTAGACTTGCTAAGATCATAGGGATGCTCGGCATGGGGTAACGGTCCGATATGGTTTTTTCGTTCAATTTCCTGAAGTCGATTACCAACCTTTTTTTTGGGTTACCGTATGGGTCAGTGCCTTTTTTATCTACCACCCAAGTTGGGCTGTTGTAAGGTGATCTGGAGGGCCTAATTATCCCGTCGTCAAGGAGTTGTTTGACCTCTTTGTTTATGAAATCAGAAACACCCATGAGGCTCGGGTATCTTGAATACACGGGCTCGTTGTCTACTGTTCGGATTGTAGCGACCACAGCAGTATTAACAGGGAGAGCTTCATCTGCATTTGAGAAAGCTTTTTTGTTTCTGAGTATCATGTCCCTAAACTCTTTCTTTACGGAAGGGGGAACTACGATGTCGTTGACATCGGTGAAGTTCACGTCAGCACATTGATAGTACTGGAGTTTTTCGGATATACCCTGGTATTCCAGAGTATTTTTTACCAAGTTCAATTTGACCCCGGCTTGTGTTAGCAAGTCGAAGCCTATGATCGCGTCGAAAGAGTTTAGGGTATCGAGGAGACCCGTGGATCGAGTTTACCGAGAATGACTTGGCGACCGGCGTTATGGTCTTTAGCTCTGTTAAGGGCTTAACATAATTCTTTGCCGCGCCAGTGTCAATCAACATCTTCAGAGATCTCCCAGCCAACCGCCGTTCAATGTACGGAAGCCGGGAGTGTTCCCTAAAAAATTAACCGAGTCGTCACAAGGTGCGAACTCGTTCTCACTCTCTAACTCTTCAACTGCCTCTTTGGCCGCCTTCTCGTACTCTGTTACAGCTTCTTTGGAGTCAGTTTGCACGACATTGTTAACGCGTTGGCGTCTTTGACCTGTTGAACGGTCTGACGAGCTCTTGCGTTTTGGTGCGTTGGATTCATTAGCCTGACGCTTTTTGTCTGTATCTGGAGGAAGGGTCAACTTCCATGGGCTGTGGAGCCTCGGTTTGATTGTCTTTAGGGGTCTGGGGCTGGGGACCGCCATTTTGGCGTTTCACAAAATGGGGATTTTTCTCCTGATTTTGCTCATCTCTGTTAAATCTGGTTGGTTTGCCTTGGGCACGGATTTTGTTACCCTCAGCAATTTGCGCTCGGTCCTGCAGAGCTTTAGCGTAAGAGTTGGCAAACATGCTTCTCTCAATGCTAGCTTCTGCTTCCCTGGCCAGGGCCAGAGCGAATGGTAGATCTTTTGGTTGTGCAGGGAACACAACCGCTCTCAATGACTTTTTAAGGACGGAGATGAAGGCGTGTAAGGCGTCGTCTCTAACCTCCCGGTTGAGCAAATCAGCGCCTTCTTGGTCGTGAGACATTACGATTTTGTTGGTAACGAGCGTGAGTTTCTTTTCAACGTCATCGTAGTATTGCATGAGGGACATCTCGCCCTGCGAAACTAACTCCAAACTCTGTCTCAACAAACGCAAGGATGTTTTATCCGAGTATGTGCAATCTAGCCTAGCTATTATTGCTTCGAAATTTAGGACAGTGTTGTTAGACACTAGTAAGGCTCCAGCTGGGCCTCTGATTTTGTTCCTAATAATCGCTACCGCTTGGTAGTGTGCAGTGCTCTTTGGAAAGCTTTTAAATAGCTCGTACGCGTAGATGGCTGCTTGCCTCCACGCTACATAATCGTCCTGCACACCAGTGAAATCCGGCACGGTTTTAATAATGGGGGATATCGCATTTGATTTTTGGATCGACGGATATTTTCTCGTATGTCATGATTTGCGGCGTTTCCACCTGCAAACTCTGTACTTGTGTAGCCAAAGCGTTTATTTGTGCTGTGAATTGATCTTGTTGTAGCGCTAAAGCTTGCCTGACGGCACCCTCAATGAGAGCCTGAACCTGGGCTAGCTCCATTTCTTCGGTTACAGCGGTGTCTGTAGGTATCTACTGAGCAATTGACTTCCCCCTCCCAACTATCGTCAGTATTATATTCTACTTTTATTTCCCTATAATTCCAACTCATTGGCTTGTGGTTGGCACTTTTCAAAACTTAGGCCGATCGTGAAAGGTCGTCATGTAAAGCTGTTGGCAATAATAGAAAATAGAGTATCTTGGGTATGCAGTAAAAATATAATGCTGCCGAAAGTATGCAATAATTATTTGTTTAAGGTATGCAATGTTTTATTAAAAGAGCGCTGGTAAAAGTATGCAACGATTTTAGCAAAAGTATGCAATAGTTTTTGTTCAAGGTATGCTTTATTAAAGAGCGCTGGTAAAAGTATGCAACGATTTTAGCAAAAGTATGCAATAGTTTTTGTTCAAGGTATGCAAAGTTTTACTGAAAAGTAACGTTGGCAAAAGTATGCAACAAATTTTAGCAAAAGTATGCAACGTTAAAAATGAAATGCTGGCAGAAAAATTCAGCAATATTTACTTTACTTGTTTTGTTTTTTCACGTATCGGTACGTGGCGTTCGTTAATAGTTTCTTTAAGGCCGAAATCACTTATGAACTTACATGTCAATGGGTTCTTGTTTATTGATTGGGCGCAAATTATGTCTTCCGCCTAACTTCGTTGTCGAGTGACGATCCGTGGACGGTGATAACTTCTTCTCTTCGTTGAGGTATTGATGCATCCAATAATTGATTACTGGAACACTGTGATTATGTTGTGGGAAACCTTCCCAGTTGCCCGTCTTGGATGTGGTCAACTATGATTGATAACACAATTAATGTTTTGTATTCTTGTTTTACGGCGATGCCGGAGCTTTAATCATTTATTCGTCTTATGGTGTTGCGATCTAGATTAAGACTAAAGGCTACAGAAATATTCAAGCTTAAGTTAGCCCTGTGAAGTCAATGCATCACGCCATTCGCTCGAGTCGGCGTGCCGACTCAGCATTCTTGCGCTAGCAACACGGTGTCCGTTTACAGTGGCTGCGCGCAGAACTCTTGGTAGCGAGTCAGCATTGCTTACAATAATATTACTTTGTTGCTGAGGGCAAACAGAATGCTTAAGGCTGTGTGTTAAGTGTTGTAGTATTTGTTGCTGAGGGCAACCAAATTATTTATGATTGTGTATGAATAACAATGTATGACAGAAAAGAGTGTATCTTGTGTGCTTAGTTCTTAACTTATATACTTCATAGGGTCGGAGATGTCTCCTTCACTGCGTTGCAAACTTCAGACTGAATTTATTATACCCTCTGCAAGGGTATAAAAACTAAAACTAAGTACGGTGCAGGGATAGTGGTTGAAATGCAAATTTGATTATATAGATTTTTATAATTGTTACAAAGAACACGAAAAGGCTCATGCAGGCCAAAATTTAAGATACATGTTGGCAAGTTAAGAATATGGTAGTTGCGGGTTGGCCCAAAAGGCTCATTAAAAGTTAAGTGGCTTACCAATTCTATGGAGTCAATATCACCTTCCACATGATTGTGCATAAAAATAGGTCCAAGCATGATTCTACGATTTACAAGAGTAGGTAAATTAAGCAATAGTAATCTACTAGAGTAAGAATACAACCTTACTCTTGCTGGTCCCAGTTCAAACCACAACGGGCAAAAAGAAGAAATTTTTTTTGTACCGACTCAATACGATCAATGTGCAATTGATATTGGGTACTCCAAACGGGAGCGCAATATAATACAAGTTTTTGGTTTCAAGTGGTTTCAAACATTATTATTAAAGTGGTTTCAATTATTGCTGCGTGCGATCGGGGCATACCAAAGAGAAAATAAAACCCAAACCAAGCCAAAATACGAGATCTTTAAGCGGGCTATTCATCTGAATAGATGTTTACGTAAAGGAAAAATAGGAGGAGATGCGTTTTGCGTACAGAGCTTGGCCGAACTAGTTTAAATGGAGATTTGCACCCCCTATGAATTAACTGCTCTGGAAGCTGCTAGTTCGTACCTTTAAAAATAAATTCATTTCGCGCATTTATAATAAAATCCATTTTCTTTTTAGCTATATTACATTTATTTAGGCTTTTATGTTTATCATTATGGCAAAGGCATGGCGTGGTCAGCTAATATTCCAATTAAATAATTTAAACCCAAATCGATCAAATTGCCATGCACTGTTGAGGATTTTCGGAAAGAAGAGAGCTGTAGAGAAAAAGGTAAGTTCAAAGTTTGTATGTAAAAATTTATCAAGTAATGCAATACTTATTTCTAGGAATTGGATACCAAAGAAATGCTGATTAACTGCTAATTGGGTGTATAAGTTAATACGTTTTCCCAGCAAAGTTCCCAAGCTGATCATGCATAATTGAATAAAATAATGCAAGGTTAAGGCAGTTAGTTTCATTTTGGAAATGAAATGAATTACAATAAATCCTTAAACAGGACATATAATTAATTGGCACCCAACGCGTTGTAAGACCCTCGACCCGTGTTAAATAAAAAAAAACAATGCGTCGTAAGACCCTCGACCCGTGTTTAATAAAAAAAAAACAACTCGTTGTAAGACCCTCGACCTGTGTACAAAAAAACTCGATAGTAAGACCCTCGATTCGACGTTTAAATAAAAACATTGAATAAAAAAAATTTAAAAACGCGTTCGATTCGTTTTAGAAAAAAACAACAAAGCAACCTTAACTCAACAAAACCAGGCAACAACAACAAATCAACCAAATAAAAATAAACCAGGAACGACGACAAGGACGAAACTAAATTAAAAGAAGGAAGACACCGACAGCGGCAACAACATTTAGTTGTATAATTAAATAAAAACCATGTAAGTAGAGTGTTCGTTGATATTCCCACTATTTTCAAATTGCAAAATATTTTAAAAAATATTTAAAAAGTGATTTTTCAAGAGTCTCAGTCAAAAAAAATGGCACAAGTTCGGAAATTTTTTTTTAGAAAAAAATAAATACAAAAGGAACAAAATTCTTTGTTCTTTGTGTTAAAATCATATGAGCGTTAGAGATATAGAAGAATTCAAAAACTAAACACCGCGGAAAGTTTTCAACAAAATAGTTCAAACATGGCGTTGACCAATGAACAATTAAAATCCATTATAGAAGGCGCAGTTGCGAGCGCACTCGCCGCGCAGGAAAAGAGCTTTGGGCAAAAATTACAAGATGTTCAGAAACGATTAGGTGGTGTAAATATCGGCAACCCAGAACTAGAAACATATAGGGATGCCGAAATCATAATAGGTAACGTTAGATATTATGAAGTCCCTGCCGAACTTTAAGAGAAAGAATGAGACATACGTATCTTGGAGGAAAGCTACCTCTCTGAACGAAAAATACAGAGCAGATGCGCTGCGAGTATTTATTTCGGGCACAAGAAAATCGCTCAGCGACGTTCTTTTTTCGGCAAAACCAACCGCTCTTCTTTCCGCTTTAACATTAGCCCATTCGCAAGTAGTTTTGCACGTAGCACGGAGGAAAAACACCAAAGGTGTCAAAGCTATGAAAGAATTAGAAAACGTTATTTTCGTAAATAAACCATTCTCTATAAAATCAATCCATGGTCACAACATATTAAACAAAAAATGTATAATGCACCTTTTTAATACAAATACAACATTTTTCTTGCTACCAAACCTAACAACGTTTGATGGAATAATTGGACTGGACCTACTAAAAAAAACTGACGTCGTACTTGACCTAATAGAAAAAAAGTTAACTAATAGCAGTCGAAGGAAATTAAATTTTTGAAGTATGCAGATGTTAATTTTACAAAAGTTGATGAAAAAAGTTTGTTTTACTTTTTTAAAAACCAGGTTATTTAGAGAGAAATCGCTAAAAAAAAAATAGCGGAGCTTTGCACGGCTATAACTATTCTAAGCTAGTAAAGCTGCAGACAAGTGATATATGTCATTAAAAAGGAACTGTCAAATGCTAATCATGCTGCCTTAACATAATTTTTACGTATACAGCCCTAGAGATTCATAGCATAGTGGGCAGTTGTCAAGTTCGCGAGGAAAACACAAATAAAATAATATAGACATTTATAAAAAAACAAGAAAGGAAGCAAACTTCGGCAAGCTGAAGCTTGCAGCTATTGCAAATATTAAATATTCTTGAAAAAAAAAATTAAAATTATGATTTACTTATATTTAACCATTACTAAATGTCGAAGAACTTAACAAAAACTTAAAAGAAAGCAAAGTTATAATTTTTTTTCATTGATTTTACCGATTGTTCCCATGGAAACTATAAGTTATAGTCGTCCGATTTT
Organism: Drosophila elegans; assembly: GCF_018152505.1. Classification (NCBI taxonomy): domain Eukaryota; kingdom Metazoa; phylum Arthropoda; class Insecta; order Diptera; family Drosophilidae; genus Drosophila; species Drosophila elegans. The sequence goes on along the minus strand of NW_024545895.1, from coordinate 879,839 downwards.
GATGAAATTTAAACCGTAATTCTGAAATATATAACCATTACTAAATGTCGAAGAACTAAACAAAAAATTAAAAAACAGCAAAAATATAATTTTTTCATTTATTTTTTTATTGTTCCTGTGGGAGCTATTTGCTATAGTCGTCCGATTTTAATGAAATTTAAACCGTAATTCTGAAATATTTAACCATTACTAAATGTCGAAGAACTAAACAAAAACTTAAAAGAAAGCAAAGTTATAATTTTTATACCCTTGCAGAGGGTATTATAATTTCAGTCAGAAGTTTGCAACGCAGTGAAGGAGACATCTCCGACCCTATAAAGTATATATGTATTCTTGATCAGCATCACTAGTAGAGTCGATCTAGCCATGTCCGTCTGTCCGTCCGTCTGTTCGTCCGTTTAAATGCAAACTAGTCTCTCAGTTTTAAAGCTATCTGCATGAAACTTTCCCAAAAGTTGTCTTTCTATTGCAGGTAGTATATAAGTCGGAAAGAGCCGGATCGGACGACTATAGCATATAGCTCCCATAGGAACAATCGGAAAAATAAATAAAAAAAAAATGATAACTTTGCTGTTTTTTAATTTTTTGTTCAGTTCTTCGAAGTTTAGTAATGGTTAAATATTTCCGATTTACGGTTTAAATTTCATCAAAATCGGACGACTGTAGCATATAGCTCCCATAGGAACAATCGGAAAAATTAAAATAAATGAAATGAAAAATTAAAATAAAATTAAAAATAAATGAAAAAAATTATAACTTTTCTGTTTTTTAATTTTTTGTTCAGTTCTTCGACATATAGCAATGGTTAAATATTTCAAAATTATGGTTTAGATTTTATCAAAATCGGACGTCTATATCATATAGCTCCCATAGAAATAATAAAAATATATAAAATAACTATAACATAATTGAGCTGCTAATCATCATAGCTTCAATGTTTTTAAACATATACGAAAGTAAATCATAATTTTAATGTTTTCAAAAATGTTAAATTCTTGCAATAGCTGCAAGGGTATATGAACTTCGGCTTGCCGAAGTTTGCTTTCTTTCTTGTTTTCATTTATTTTTCCGATTGTTCCTATGGCAGCTATATGCTATAGTCGTCCGATCCGGCTCGTTCCGACTTATATACTACCTGCAATAGAAAGACAACTTTTGGGAAAGTTTCATGCAGATAGCTTTAAAACTGAGAGACTAGTTTGCATATAAAGGGACGGACAGACGGTCATGGCTAGATCGACTCTACTAGTGATGCTGATCAAGAATATATATACTTTATAGGGTCGGAGATGTCTCCTTCACTGCGTTGCAAACTTCTGACTGAAATTATAATACCCTCTGCAAGGGTATAAAAATTATAACTTTGCTTTCTTTTAAGTTTTTGTTTAGTTCTTCGACATTTAGTAATGGTTAAATATAAGTAAATCATAATTTTAATGTTTTCAAGAATATTTAATATTTGCAATAGCTGCAAGCTTCAGCTTGCCGAAGTTTGCTTCCTGTCTTGTTTTTTTTATAAATGTCTATATTATTTTATTTGTGTTTTCCTCGCGAACTTGACAACGCCCACTATGCTAACAACGTTCAGCAATATATATACCAAAAATTTATGAATCTCTAGGGCTGTATACGTCAAAATTATGTTAAGGCAGCATGATTAGCATTTGACAGTTCCTTTTTAATGACATATATCACTTGTCTGCAGCTTTACTAGCTTAGAATAGTTATAGCCGTGCAAAGCTCCGCTCTTTTTTTTAGAGATTTCTCTCTAAATAACCTGGTTTTTAACAAAGTAAAACAAACTTTTTTCATCAACTTTTGTAAAATTAATATCTGCACACTTCAAAAATTTAATTTCCTTCGACTGCTATTAGTTAACTTTTTTTCTATTAGGTCAAGTACGACGTCAGTTTTTTTTAGTAGGTCCAGTCCAATTATTCCATCAAACGTTGTTAGGTTTGGTAGCAAGAAAAATGTTGTATTTGTATTAAAAAGGTGCATTATACATTTTTTGTTTAATATGTTGTGACCATGGATTGATTTTAAAGAGAATGGTTGATTTCTTTCATAGGTTTGAAACCTTTGGTGTTTTTCCTCCGTGCTACGTGCAAAACTACTTGCGAATGGGCTAATGTTAAAGCGGAAGGAAGATCGGTTGGTTTTGCCGAAAAAAGAACGTCGCTGAGCGATTTTCTTGTGCCCGAAATAAATACTCGCAGCGCATCTGCTCTGTATTTTTCTTTTAGAGAGGTAGCTTTCCTCCAAGATACGTATGTCTCATTCTTTCCCTTAAAGTCCAGCAGGGACTTCATAATATCTAACATTACCTATTGTGATTTCGGCATCCCTATATGTTTCTAGTTCTGGATTGCCGATATTTACACCACCTAATCGCTTCTGAACATCTTGTAATTTTTGCCCAAAGCTCTTTTCCTGCGCGGCGAGTGCGCTCGCAACTGCGCCTTCTATAATGGATTTTAATTGTTCATTGGTCAACACCATGTTTGAACTATTTTGTTGAAAACTTTCCGCGGTGTGTAGTTTTTGAATTCTATATCTCTATCGCTCATATGATTTTAACACAAAGAACAAAGAATTTTGTTCCTTTTGTATTTATTTTTTTCTAAAAAAAAATTTCCGAATTTGTGCCTTTTTTTTTGACTGAGACTCTTGAAAAATCACTTTTTAAATATTTTTAAAAATATTTTGCAATTTGAAAATAGTGGGAATATCAACGAACACTCTACTTAGATGGATTTTGTTTAATTATACAACTAAATGTTGTTGCCGCTGTCGGTGTCTTCCTTCTTTTAATTTAGTTTCGCCCTTGTCGTCGTTCCTGGTTTATTTTTATTTGGTTGATTTGTTGTTGCTGCCTGGTTTTGTTGAGTTAAGGTTGCTTTGTTGTTTTTTTCTAAAACGAAACGCGTTTTTAATTTTTTTATTCAATGTTTTTATTTAAACGTCGAATCGAGGGTCTTACGATCGAGTTTTTTTGTACACAGGTCGAGGGTCTTACAACGAGTTGTTTTTTTTTATTTAACACGGGTCGAGGGTCTTACGGCGACGGGTTTTTTTTTTTTTTATTTAACACGGGTCGAGGGTCTTACAACGCGTTGGGTGCCAATTAATTATATGTCCTGTTTAAGGATTTATTGTAATTCATTTCATTTCCAAAATGAAACCAACTGCCTTAACCTTGCATTATTTTATTCAATTATGCATGATCAGCTTGGGAACTTTGCTGGGAAACCGTTTTAACTTATACACCCAATTAGCAGTTAATCAGCATTTCTTTGGTATCCATTTCCTACAAATAAGTAGTGCACTACTTGATGAATTTTTACATACAAACTTTGAACTTACCTTTGATATCAAACTTTTTTTTTTTTTCTACTTTGGTGGGGGTGCATATATTTTTTTCGGTTTTCTTCTGTTTTTGGGGTAGTAGAGGGGACTTACTTAACCGGCGGTTGGGAGCGGCGGTCGTCGGGTGCGGCGGTTAGCTAAGACACCCTAAACCCGTGGTGCTTGTCTAGGATAAGCCGGATTCGCTGCTTCCGTAAGTCCCCTCTACTACCCCAAAAACAGAGGAAAACCGAAAAAAATATATGCACCCCCCACCAAAGAAAAAAAAAAAGTTTGGTATTATTCGAAAGCATTTTTCAAGACCTTTCCAATGGTATACTTGTCACGATTCTTAATTAAAAATTACTCGTTTTGATCAAAACTATCAAAATTATAATTTCACACCTTCGCGCACAAGCAGTCGTGAGGACGCACAAGTGGGTGGGGGTTGAGATTAGAGCTCGTGGGTATGCGGGTTCACTTTCTCGTACCCTTTCTTACTTTCACACCTTCCGCACAAGCAGTCATCAGGACGCACAAGAGGGTTGGGGTTGATATTAGGGTTCGTGGGTATGCGTGTTCACTTGCTCGTACATTTTCTCAAACGATAAGGATCGGTCCGAACATTTGGCGAGAATATTTAGAATCCAAATAAAACGAGTAAATTCCATCGGATATCATGTACACTGATTATGAAATTTGTATGTGAATGCATTTGGAAAAAAATTAACTGATTATAAAACCGTTAAAAACCCGCTCCTGTATATTCCAGCTACTTTTAGCTTAAGGCTTTGGGAAATGTCCATGGTTGCAATGCAACATCTTAAGCAAGTGTTGACCCTAACCTAAGGACAAGGTTGATACACCATCAATATTTACCTACAACCTGAACCCTCCTACACCACGTTCACCACCCGATAACTTCTATCCATCCTTGTATTGATTTGACCACTGATATCCATTAGACAGGTGTCTGGGCGGGTTTCTATATTCAAGAACAAACATACCTGTATGCACTCCCTGTATATGTCAAACTGTTAAGTGAACATTCTAGACTATAAAAATGACACCACTCAAATTGCTCAGGATCAGTTCTTCAAATGCCTCAGTACTGCATACCAATGGATGTAACTGTGCAATTCATTGACTCCGAGGACGAGGTGGAAGTACCCCCTACCCAAGACTCGTATGTAATTATTATTGAAAACACAGATCAGGAGCCTCTGGATGCTTCCGACTCTCAGGATGCGGTTGAGCTGTTCCTACGAGGCGTGTTTGCGCCTGCTACAGTGTCAACCCAAACGGAGCCTATTGGAGCTGACTATGGCTCCCTTGAGTGGAGCGATTTTCCATTGGGGAGGACCACTGAAGAAGTTTTGAATCAACTAATACGGGACGATGAAGACGATGAAGGCGATGAAGACGATGAAGACGATGAAGACGATGATCAATTTCAATGTGGACAGAGATTTGAATTGGACGAAGCTTTCTCAAACTCTCAAGGCAATACGTTTCCAGATGATGATTACAACTTTGATCAGATCATCGAGTCCAACCCCTCGAACGAATATTTAAAAATGATCTGGGATTGTAATTTCCATGTTGAAAAAAAAATTATAATAAATAAAAAACCTTTTACAAAAATGCAGTTGTTAAAATTGTTTTTTCTTTATTTGATAATTTTCTTGTGCCTTGCGAATGCTTTTTAAGACTGCAGCGTGCTTCAACAGGAGATGAGCGTTATAATCATATCGCAACCAGAATTTTTGTACTTTTGGACAGAAAAAACAGCAATAATATGACGTTCCTGATTTTTGATAATTAAAGTTATGTAACTTTAAGATATGATTTTTGAGGCCTATGCGTCTAGTAAACGATTTTGTTTCTGGACACAACTCACAAAGGAACTTCCTCATTTCAATTTAAAAAATATAAACTGAGTTTTCTTTAAAAATGTTGTCTTATATAGGGTCATGGGTACATTTTTTTTGTAACTATTTACTTATTTAAAAAAGAGATAGATATAATAATGTAAACATGAAAGCATTACATAGTTTGAACTATGTTTCGTATATTTCTTAAAGATAGAGATAGCTATAATAAAGTATATATGAAAATATAGCATAGTTATGTGTTTTAGTTTTATTGTGTTTGTGTATATATGTATGTATAAAAGAGAAAAAAGATATCGGTATATTTTTTATGTTCTGGATAGTATAAAAGACCAAGTAATCTTAGGTAAATCAATTAGTACACAACTGTTAGGTACTAGAGCACATCGAATCAAAACTAGCGCTGTTCAAAAATGGTATGCATATATATTGACGATAAATAAATCATAAAGTAATTTTTGTTGATTTCTTAGGACTTCTTAGAGACATTGAACGAATTGAAGCCTGTGATTGGTTATACAAAAATTGAAAATCTATGCATTGGATTCGAGTATAAGATCACTGGATGCAAGTTGAAAAAGACACCATATGGAACCAAAGTAGCTCTTTATTTAACAGACAAGGACAACAATGATGTTTGGATATTTTTACCTAAAAGTTATGTAAACAAATTTCGTACTAAGACACCTTATAGGAAATTAAATGAGAACGGAATTACTCATATAATATATAAAGGAAAAGATGTAAATAGATATAGTTGTGCGCAAATAGAATTTTTGTCAGTAAATAAGAAAGAGAAATAAATGCATTTTCCCAATATAAAGCCCTGGGTTTCTAAATCCAACATCAGTCTTAAAGCAATCGTAAGAAACGACCACTTCTCCCTTAAAATGTACGCTCAACAAATTGAAGTCTTCTTGATGCAATTTGAAGACATGCTTTTCGAACAACACTTGGAGAGGCTTAAATTCCTAAAGGCTACTCTGGAGGATTTGGAGGAAAAGGAACTAATTCATTCTAAATTTGGATTCCATTACAAACTTTGTCCCTGGAGCGATGATGATGCCACGTCTGGCCCTGACACATGCCAGTGTCATATGCTGCCTGTATTAGAAAAAGTAGCCCTTAGTCTTATGCTTAGATATTATAAGTTAAGCCGACGATTGTATCGAACTGAAACATTTAATAAAATAAATTAATTATCTTTTAAAAACTCGAATTTTATTTCTTAAAATTGGACTTAAACATTTTAAGTATTATTTTGTTATTGTATGAGAAGTTATTTTTCTTGAAATATTTTAAGAAATTTTTAAGTGATTTGTTTTTACTTTTAAAAAGGCCCTACAGCATGCAATAGTGACCGCAGGTATTAGAAAAATATCCCTGTAGTTGTTGCTTATTACAAAAGTATTTATAAGCGTTTGATCTTAAAAATGTTATGAATTCTGTTTTCTGGGGATATTGTCCATATGAATCGAAAAATTCTGCTGATCTGCGACTATTAAAATAAATTGCAATCCAATGAGTTCCGGGCTGATCTGAAGTGTCGGTGTTCGCAACAATTAGAGCAGGATATTTAAAAATGGTTTTGGGTAGCTGGTCCGAAGGAAAAACTCCTTTAAAAATTGATTGTGTTTTGGCATGTTTGGGAAGCAATTGTTGAATTTGTAAAGTATTCTTTTTAAAAAAGCGTTCGAATATTTCTATGTTTATCAATATCAATCATGGAATCATATTCACAGTATACCAGACAAGTAACTGCTTCGTCTCTTCCGGAGCTCTCTTGGTCTTTTTCAGACCGCTCACGGTGACGTGGCCAAACCGGAAGTTGAGTTTGTGGTCACGCTCCACTATCTCATCCCTTCCGGTCTGGTCCATCCCTACGACCAGGAGTGCACCAGCTCCGTCGTTCTTCCTGGAGATGACCTTCCAGGCGTCCGTCTCGACCCGGTTTTGGAAACAAATGAAGGCCAATATTTCCCTCGAATCACTGAATGTGGGGCCGAAGTTACAGAGTGGTGAGCAGGATGAACAATCCATCACCAGCATGGACATTGGGGACGACCAAGGGGATGGACACCCTATGTCATCCCAAGAGCTGGCCCAGGAGCTCCTCCTGGACGAAAGCTGCGAAGAAGCCGAGGTTACCGTGATAGACGGTGGTGGAGAGACTTGCTCTCTCTCTTCACCAGACCTCACGGAGCATCAAACCTCGGAGTGATGGCTGCAACAAGCAGCACTCGGCTAGTCAGGTAAACATACATCGGGCCAAAGCAGCATCTGCTGTCTTGGCGAGGATGTTCACCTCCCAACACCTCGGGCTAGCCCTTGTACAGGAGCCATGGTGGCACCAGGGCATAAAAGGCCTGTACACGAAGGACACTAAGGTAATATGCGAACCAGGAGGATCACCTCCCAGATCATGCATCGTTATAAGGAAAGATATCAATTATAGTATCTTTTCAGAGTTCATGAGCAGAGACTGCGTCGTCGTAACCATCAACGGCACAGAAGTTGCACCGAAGCTAGCAGTGGCCTCCGCCTACTTTGCCGGGGAGGAGGCCTGTCCACCGCCAGGAATACCCGGGCTAGTGGACCACTGCCGGACGAACAAGATCCCCCACATCATAGGATGTGATGCCAACGCACATCACGTGATCTGGGGTAGAACGGATGTCAACAACAGAGGTGAGCAATTACTAGAATTTATTTTAAACAATAACCTAGAGATCTGTAATGTCGGCGCCAGGTCGACATTTGTTACTAGGGTACGAGAAGAGGTGCTAGACATAACTCTAGTAACCAATTCTTTTAAACCCCACATTAAGAACTGGCATGTGTCACCAGAAGAATCAATGTCCGACCACAGGACAATTTTGTTTGAAGTAGCCTTCAAAACAAAAAGATGTAACCCTAAAAGAAACCCCAGAAAAACAAACTGGGACAAATTCAGGTCAACTCTAGAGCTCAATCTTTCCAACGAACCGTCAGGATACCCTAGACATCCCTTGGAATTAGACAGAGCGGTAGACAACCTGGGCCACAAGATAGTAAATGCCTTTGAAGACAGTTGTCCTCTAGGCAGACAGAGGCGGGAAACAGATGCACCATGGTGGAATGCCAATCTTGAACGACTACGAGTAACCACTCGGAAGCTCTTCAACAAACCAAAAACTGATAGAAACTGGGAACTATACAGGCAAAGCCTGACGCTCTACAACAAAGAGATCAGGAAGGCCAAACGGAAAAACTATAGGAACTTCTGTGAGGCAATAAGTAAAGTCAACGAGGGCGCGAGACTGCAAAAAGCAATGGCTAAAAGTGCAGCGGATAGTAATTTAGCCCTGAGGAAAGGGAATAACACCTTCACCTCTACGGATCGGGAGAAATTAGAATTGCTATTTGACACGCATTTCCCGGGGAATACTCCCACTATGGGAAACGCAAGGCGTGATCAACATAGAACCCCTAGGACAGTAGCCAGTGACTGGGCAGCAGCCAAATCTATAGTTACGTCCGAGAAACTCAAATGGGCTATTGGAACCTTCCAACCATTTAAATCACCGGGATTAGACATGATCTCTCCAGCTTTCTTACAGCAGGGGCAGGAACTACTCCTAACCCGCCTAAGAAGACTAATGGTGAGCAGCCTAGCCCTTGGGTATATCCCAAGTGCATGGTGCAGCGCTAGGGTGGTCTTCATCCCCAAGATCGGGAAGAAAGACATCACCAGCCCAAAGTCCTTCAGACCTATCAGCTTAACTTCGTTTTGTCTTAAAACGCTGGAAAAACTGGTAGACTACAACATCAGAAGAACAGCTCTCAGAGACTGTCCGCTGCAAAACACACAGCATGCATATAGAGCAGGCCGTTCAACAGACACTGCACTTTATCAACTATGTCGCACCCTAGAAGGGGCAATTGACAGCAAAGAAATAGCTATCTGTGCCTTTCTAGACATAGAGGGAGCCTTCGACAACACATCACATGATGCAGCATGCATATAGAGCAGGCCGTTCAACAGACACTGCACTTTATCAACTATGTCGCACCCTAGAAGGGGCAATTGACAGCAAAGAAATAGCTATCTGTGCCTTTCTAGACATACAGGGAGCCTTCGACAACACATCACATGATGCAGTTCGAGCTGCCCTGTCCAGAAGGAACATAGACACTACTACGAGCAAATGGATTGGCAACCTACTTGAATCCAGGCAAGCAACATGTACACTGGGTTCGGAAAGAGTGACAATTGCTACCAGCAAAGGCTGCCCGCAAGGAGGAGTACTGTCCCCTCTGCTATAGAGTCTGCTAGTAGATGACCTTCTCAGCAAACTTGCTGGAAAAGGAATTCAATGTCAGGGATACGCCGATGACATCGTGATAATCGCCAGAGGCAAATTTGAAGCGACACTCTGCGACATCGTCCAACTCGGACTGAGGACAACGCTGGACTGGTGCAGGGAGGTTGGACTCAACTTAAATCCTGCTAAGACACTCATCGTTCCTTTCACAAGGAAGTACAAACTACAGAGAATGAGACAAATCTCACTGCTAGGAACTCCTATAGAAACTAGCCGAGAGGTTAAATATCTAGGAATCACTTTAGATAGTAAACTGACTTTCGCTTCCCATGTCCAAAAGACATTGGAAAAGTGTTACAGAGCACTCTACACCTGTCGGAAAATTTCTGGGAAATCCTGGGGAACCAGGCCTCAGATAATACGATGGCTATACTTAATGATCGTGAGACCAATCCTCACTTACAGAGCACTTGCATGGGGCAAACGAGCTAAGCTCATCAGCATGCAAAACCAGCTAGGAAAACTACAAAGACTTGCATGCGTATGCATGACAGGGGCAATGAGGACCTGTCCTACAACTGCCTTAGAAGTTTTGATGGAGCTAACACCACTCCACTATGTGATTGATATTCAACGCAAAGCTACACTCCTGAGAATAAGCACTGAGGGCACAGGTAGTGGTTGCATTTTAAATAACAGGGATGCGACTAATCTGTTAGGTGAGGTGCCCCTAATACTCCACCCTAGGGATGAAATGACAGCCGAACTAATCTTCGAGCAGAACTTCACAGCACACCTAGGCAATAAGAAAGATTGGACCACACTTTCCGAAGTGCACCCGATGGCTAAACACACCATTGCATGGTACACAGATGGATCCCTGACACAACAAGGCACGGGCCTTGGAGTGGTAGGGCCTCGCATAAAATACCACGAATCCCTTGGCCAATACACCAGCATATTCCAGGCTGAGGTATGTGCCATTGGACGTTGTGCAGAGCTCAACATACAGCGTGGATACAAGGAAAAGGACATATCGATCCTTTCGGACAGCCGAGCAGCAATTACTGCTTTACATAGCAACAAAATCACCTCGAAGCTAGTCCTAGAGGTGAAGAGTAAGCTAAATATACTGGGCAGCCGAAATAGGCTGGCCCTCAGATGGATTCCGGGACATAAGGATATATCCGGAAATGAACTTGCCGATAAAATGGCAAAACTAGGAGCCGAACAGCCCCTGGTAGGCCCAGAGCCCTACTGTGGCATAGGGAGGCACACTATAAAAGAATACCTTAGGAAAGTGGAAGGCGCTATGAGACAAGAACACTGGAGAAATACCCCAGGCCTAAGGCAAGCCAAAACTCAAATAAATAACTATAACAAGAAGAGGTTCAAGGAACTTATTCAACTGGGGAAAAATTCACTTAGGATCGTTACCGGATTACTAACCGGGCACTGTAGACTGAAAAGTCACCTAGGTAAGATAGGAATAACCAGCAGTAGAACTTGCAGATTCTGAGACATAGAGGACGAAACCTCTAGACACATAATTGCAGACTGTCCGGCGTTAGCAAGTATAAGATGTAAAATCTTAGGAACCAGAACTCTTACACCTGAGCTCCTAGGAAGAATCAACCAACTAAAACTCCTCGACTTTATTCGAGGAAGTGGGTTGATATCTGAGCTGTAGGCTCTGAATGGGGGTACAATAGATCTTACAGGTCGCGGTACACTGGACACCCCGATATTAATAATAATAATGAAATTCATAAGCCCGCTCGGAAAAACTTTAGACGCCGAAAATTTGTTCAAAAAGGGATAAATGATACGTGGCAAATTGATTTAGTCGAAATGATAACGTTTAGTAAAGAAAATGGAGGTTTTAGATATTTACTGACCGTTATTGATACGTTTTCAAAGTATGCCAGCATGATTGAGTAAAAGACAAGACTCTATGTATTTTTTTTACAATTAAACCATCTTCTAACCAAAGTTGAAGCTGTTTTAAATGAATTATGTATTCACTTTTATTAGTTAGGTCAGCAATCAACTTTCCTTGCTTACCCCCTGGCGGAACTTTATTTTCTGGACAGAAAGGCAGGTAGTTATGTAGGTCATGTCGATCGGAAGGGTACTCTAGATCAACTTCTAGCATATATCCTATATTACCATCAACAGATATATTTTTATAGTCAAAAGATTCTACTTCTTCTTTGTCTAAAAACTTAAACCCTGAAAGCGGTAAGGGCTGACTCATAGCCCATCCATATAAATTATTTGCATCGATATAACTTAGAAAATTTATTGGTTTTATGGGATCAAAGCTTTTTAAATATTTATTATTGGCTATGGAAATACGCTGAGTACATTGAGTTAACCCACATCGTACTGCTCTTTTTAAAAAATTGTACATATCACCATCGCTTATTAGTTCTAATTGTACATTAGTAAATTTAAGCATTGCATCCCATGATATTGATGGTGCGGTAACATAATTTACGGGGTCCAACTTGTATATCTGTTGACAAATTTTTCTAAAATTTTCAAATACATCGGCCAAAATTAAAACATCACTTTCTAAATAAAGTTTTAAATAATCTTTTATGGTCTGACAGTTGAAAGATTCCCAAACTTTTAGTGCAAAATTATAATCGTCTATACTACATTTTTCGTCACTGAGAGAATTATAAAACCTATCAATACTAGGAAGTTGTGTCTCATTAAATTTCTCTGTGCTATCTATATAGTCATACGGGAACACATTCATCCTCCTCATTTGCTTAAATTGTTCTCCCTCAAATTTTGTACTAAGAATTTTAAAATCTTTGTCTTTCATAGAGCTCGCTAGTTTTTCCAAGCTTGAGTTTAAAAATCTAACTGAATCTATGTATCTAATTTTATATCTATTTGTGCTGTTAATATTTATTGTCTGCGTTAGTGCTATATATAGTTTTTATTACAAGGTATTGGACTTAATTCCCCCTCTAGTTTTGTAATGAACAAATGTAGATCGTATTTCGATAAGTTATGAAAAACTACTGGGAAGAATGGATCACTTAAGTTGTACTTAGGCTTACAATTCTTATGAATAGGACCTACGTATTGTCCAGTAAATTGGTTGTAGCATTTATCCAGATCGCACGCATTTATTTCCACCTCACAGGCGGTGCAATTACCTTCTTGGGCGCGAACATCTATGGGGCTGACACTCGGTTTCTTGGGGGTTGACCAATATATGTTGTACAGACTCGAAGTTTTTTGTTTCAGAGCTGTACAAAATTTTTGCATGCAATCATCACCTGAAATTTTGATAAATTTTAAATAAATAAATCATTTAAAAAAATCTAAGGGTTAATTAATTTGTAATATAGTTTTTTCTATTTACCGTCGTATGTCCACAAGTCATTTTAACTAGGATTATATTTGTGTACAACATAAAATGATACTGCACAGGCAGTATGCTTCTGTACTTTTGTTGTTGACGAAGATGATGGTGAATTTAGGCATGTTCTGTAACTTTCCAGAACAGCCTCAATATCGGAGGAGATAATTTCTTGTGGTATCCTTTAAACGACGTTTTTGTGTTAGGCTCTGGATAAAACGAAGCCACTTTTCCTCATTCAAATTTGTTGTGAGTAGTGTTTTTAACGTGATAACACTGAAGACAATTTTCACAAAAGTATCCTCCCGATTTGGCTTTGGAAAATTTTGATGAACATAATGTAAACACATTTGTTATATAGGCGTAGTGCATCGTATTTTGGTGTATATTATCGATACCCAATATATTTATGTGGTTTTGTCTTCTTTCTTTTGTTTGAACAGTTGGTCCAATAATTTTTTCGCCAGCTTCATCAATTTCATAAATGTTTATGCTGAAGTCCGCATTATTTTTCTCAAAGTGTTGTACACCAAGTTTATCGATTGGAAATATAATTCCTGAAAAATTCAACGTTATTCCGTCATATATAATAATTTCATCATTGATGTTAATGTTGTAGTTTTTTGGTTTTGTCATTTTTTCTGTTGAATATTTCGGGAAGTTTTATTTCGTTTATTTAGACACATGTCCATTGGGTTAGAGTACTTTATTTAAACTAAAAATTGGTTCTTGTCTTGCGGGTATATAAAGGCGGAAGCCCTTGCAAACTCACTCCCAGTCGATTAAAAAAAACTCATTCAATCATGAACACTTCAAGTCGAAATTCAAGCATTATAGTAGATTTTCAATATTTACTCGGAAACAATAAACAAGTTTTTGTTAAGGAACTAGCATTCATGCCGACTGGAACTGCGACACCTAATTTCTTTCATTTTAAACCGCCGTTTAATATCAAAGAATTGGATAATGAGACTCTTAAGCAACAACACATAAATCAGCGAAATATAAATGGATTGGATTGGTCAGCTGGTGATATACCGTATACATGTCTTGAAGATATACTTTCACCACTTAACAAGTATCAAACAGTTTATGTTCGGTGTGAAACAAAGAAAAGATTTTTAACCAAATATTTATCAACTAACATAATCGATGTAGATATTGGATAAAGTTTAACTTAATTACCCAATTTTTTCACTAATTGTACAATACATAAGTAAAAAATTCCACTACGATGTTCATTAAATAATTTGTTTAAGCTTTTTGTATTCTTAAAAAACTCTAATTATGAAATATATAGTAATGGTGACACATCCGTTTAAGATTTAGTAGAAAATAATTAGTGGACCCAACCTGATCGTTAACTATGGATTCCCTTAAAAAAATTGTTGGAAATGATCCCCGCAAAAAGGGATGCATGCAGCTTATATATTGTATTTATTGCGCATCTGATACTCATTTCGAGAAGAACTGCGCCAAGAAACGCGATCAAGAAAAGCATAAAAAAGCTTAGTGTAATAAAAATAAATAATATAATATCCTATTATAAACAAAAATTAAGTAAAACACTTTTATATTAATCTTGAATAAAATAATTAAAAAAAAAAATATATATATATATATATATACCTAAAACTAAAAAATGTTTACACAATTTATACATCCATTCACAATGTTAAGTTGCGGGCCCTCTGGATCAGGAAAAACAATATTTTTAGAAAACCTGATTTCCAAGAAGAATGATCTTTTTAATATTTCAATTGATCGAATTATTTGGTGTTATGGGGAGGAAAGTGCTAAACCAAATTTTAGTAATATTGAATACTTTAAAGGAGTTCCTGAAACAATCGAAAACGAAATTAATGAGCCTATTCTATTGATTCTAGACGACTTGATGATGGGTGCCTTTAACAAAAATGTTTGTGAACTGTTTACGAAAGGATCACATCACCGGAATTTATCAGTTGTTACTCAAAATATATTTCATAAATCATCGCAAACCCGTGAAATTTCACTAAATACCAAATATATAATAGCTTTTAAAAATCCCCGAGATAAGCTTCAATTTAAATGTTTGGCAAGACAAATTTATCCAGAAAACCCAACAGATTTATTTAGAATATATAAAGAAGTAACAGAGCAACCCCACGGATATTTACTTATTGATCTCACTCAGGGAATTAACGATCTCTTACGATTTAGATCAGACATTTTTAATTCTGAGTATACGGTGTGCTATTCCGAAGAAAATGGTTTACAAAAAGAATCTTAATCGCTTGAAAGCGAACAAACATATATTGTATGTGCTCAAAAAGGCTAGCAATAAACTACGAAAGGCAATAATAAACAATAGCGATAGTGAACTGGTAAAAACAATAGTGGAAATAGTTTTGAACACACTACGAGGAAATCATAAGGTTACTAAAACGCATCTAAATTCACTAAAAAAGTATAAAAGTGCATTGCGCTACCTTTCATGTCCAAAGCGCACATTAAACTCTAAGAAAAAAGTTCTTATTCAAAAAGGTGGATTTTTACCTATTCTACTAAGTTCGTTGCTCTCAGGAGTTTTTGGAAAAATTTTAAAAAATGATTAAAAACAAACATAGTTAAAAAAAAGTAATTTTAATGAACCCCCACACCTTTCAAAAATTAATAAACAACTCTCGAGGAAATGAATTGATAAGTACAAAATTTTCACCAATTTTAAATAATAACAAAATAAGTGATTTTGATAAATGGCTTAAAATTAGGCAAGAACTTAGTTTCTATCAAAATAAAAAACGTAACAAATCATGTAATATTCAAAATTAACAAAAATCGCCATTTATGTCAACCAAAACAACTGAATCGCAAACTACAGATTGCTTTGATAAAAGACCTACGACTTCTGAATTAAAACCAAAGACTGATGCGACACTTGGGTCCCCAGAAAGTGATGATGAAGATTTTAAATCAAACAAAATTCCTAATTCTGTTAACGTTCAACAAAAGTTTAAGTCTGATGTATCACTTCCAAAAAAGATAGAGTTCATGGACTTACCTACCGAGAGTGATGGAGAAGAAAACACGAAATTTATTGAACGTTAAACGAAAAATAAGAGATACTTCGTTTTCAGACGAAAAAGAGGATATAAAAAAACTGGCAGTACCAAAAATAAAGCTTAGTGATCAACAACGCAAATTGAGAGTTAAGCTAAAAAAAATTAAAGCGGTTTCATTACCATTTCAAGATTTAAAATATATAACAGGACGAGAAAAGTTGTCTAGATCGGTTCGAACTAAGCCGGAGCAAATAGGGAAAAACAAATTTAATTGGATATCTTATCAATAACAGAAATTTCAATATAAAGATGTGTTATTCAAATGAGTTGTTTGTCACATTGCTTGGTAATGATTCAATGAATGTATTTCCTGATTATGTAAAATGTGCAATTACAAATATTGTAAATATACCACAAGACATGAATGAATACTGGGAGGTAGGCATTACGGACATATATCTGAATAATTACATTTACAAAACAACTACTAAAGAAAGAAATATAGCTGAAGAAACTGAATTTGTTAGCTTAGTAAATGCTGAAACATTTAGATACTCAAATGTTCCTGTTGAATCTAAAATACCTGAAAATGGATTGATTTTTATTTATACTGACATAATCAAACCAAGGTCTGTAGGTTGTAAAAGACCTCGATGTCTTCGTGTAATGCATTATAATGGAAAAGAAAGAAATATTCAATTTAAAAATATTGAATATTATCCTTTAGATATATGGTCTCCGAACGAAATCTCAATACTAATTACTGATTCAAATGGATATAAGGTTTCTTTTGAAACTTCAGCTGTTCCGATTTTTGTAACTCTACACTTTAGAAAAAAAAGAAGGTTAAACCTATAAATAATACATACCCCAATGATGTTAAATGAGAACAAGAATAGTCATCATGGTGAAATCTTATCACGAATATTATGTGAATCAGTGCGGTGCCGGACTAAATAATATTGGCAGTCTGTATGTGTCTCCACGAATTATTCAGCAAGGACGAGGAATTGGAAATTTTTTTAGCGGTCTTTTTAATTATATAAAACCTCTTTTCCTTTCGGGTATAACTGCTATAAAAAATCAGGCTGCAGAGACTGGTAAAGCAGTAATAAATGAATTTGGCCGAAAGCCTTAAGAAATATTATTCAAGAACAGAGCAAGATTGCGTTAACAAATCTCTCAAATAAAGCAATTAATAAAATGACACGCTCTCAAAATGGTAGCGGAAAAAGGAATAAAAAGCGCGGGTCGAGAAAAAATCGTTATCATTTAACTTCTAAACGACAAGGTAAACATACCCACCACCATCAAAAAGGAAAAAAAAAATCAAGGAAATTGAATATTAGTGATATTTTTTCTAAAGTAAAATGAGTAACCATATTGAATGTATGAAAAGCGAACTAGATTTGTTTACACCACACCCTACGCAAAGTTCTATTCTAAGAACTGAAGAAGTCTCATACAATCCTATTGCATCCTTGGACGGCGCCTCCTCAATTGAATTTGTTTGCTTGGGAAATGGTGAAACATATCGAGACTTATCAAGTGTTTATTTACGGCTTGTGGTGCAACTCAAAAAAAAATGATAATAACGTCATTGAAGGAAACGCTGTCGGTGTAGTAAAAAATATTTTACATTCAATATTTAGAAGTTCCTCAGTTTATTTAAATAACATATTAGTATCGCAGAGTGATAATAATTATCATAATAGAGCTTATTTGCAAACAATTTTAAACTATGGGAGTGATGCATCAGAAAGCCACTTGGCTTCCCAAGGCTATTTCCCGAATTTTGGAAGATTAACAGCAGGAAAATACGTTTATCCAGCCAATAATGAAACTCTGAAAAATATTTTCCAAAATAGTAATAAGGTCGAATTATTCGGAAAAGTTCATGGTGATATTTTTAACCAAAGCAAACTGCTTCTTAATAATGTAGATCTAAGAATTAATTTTAACATTGAAAAAACAGCATTTTATTTAATGGAAAATGAAACTGAATCAAATTTAAAGATACTAGAAGCACAACTCTTTATGAATCATATAACAGTTAACCCAAGCATTTTATTGGCTCATCATCATGTTTTACAAACAAAAAATGCTTTATACCCATTCAGTAAAGTTGAAGTCAAATCTTTTACAATATATCCAGGCAACAATACACTATCGATAGATAACGCAGTTATTGGGCAACTACCCAATTTCTTGGATTTTAGTATGGTTAAAAACCGCTCATACTCAGGAAACCGAGGCTTAGATCCATTTCATTTTGAACATTTTAAAATGCAACGCTTTAACCTAATGGTTAACGGAGTTCAAGTTCCCTCCCAGACCTTAGAAATTGATTACTTGAACGCTGAAAATGTTCAAAGCTCTAGAAGTTAAAATATGCTATTCAGATCGACTGGAATAAAGCATTATGATCGTGGTCTACAAATAACCAAGGAAATGTTTGATACTAACAGTTTCATATTAGCCTTTGACCTAACTACTGATCATTCAAATTCCACTGTATGCTCAAATTTGATGTCACAGGCACTATACGAATCGAAGGAAGATTTTCAGAACCCCTAAGTGAAGCAGTTACTTGTCTGGTATACTGTGAATATGATTCCATGATTGATATTGATAAACATAGAAATATTCGAACGCTTTTTTAAAAAGAATACTTTACAAATTCAACAATTGCTTCCCAAACATGCCAAAACACAATCAATTTTTAAAGGAGTTTTTCCTTCGGACCAGCTACCCAAAACCATTTTTAAATATCCTGCTCTAATTGTTGCGAACACCGACACTTCAGATCAGCCCGGAACTCATTGGATTGCAATTTATTTTAATAGTCGCAGATCAGCAGAATTTTTCGATTCATATGGACAATATCCCCAGAAAACAGAATTCATAACATTTTTAAGATCAAACGCTTATAAATACTTTTGTAATAAGCAACAACTACAGGGATATTTTTCTAATACCTGCGGTCACTATTGCATGCTGTAGGGCCTTTTTAAAAGTAAAAACAAATCACTTAAAAATTTCTTAAAATATTTCAAGAAAAATGACTTCTCATACAATAACAAAATAATACTTAAAATGTTTAAGTCCAATTTTAAGAAATAAAGTTCGAGTTTTTAAAAGATAATTAATTTATTTTATTAAATGTTTCAGTTCGATACAATCGTCGGCTTAACTTATAATATCTAAGCATAAGACTAAGGGCTTCTTTTTCTAATACAGGCAGCATATGACACTGGCATGTGTCAGGGCCAGACGTGGCATCATCATCGCTCCAGGGACAAAGTTTGTAATGGAATCCAAATTTAGAATGAATTAGCTCCTTTTCCTCCAAATCCTCCAGAGTAGCCTTTAGGAATTTAAGCCTCTCCAAGTGTTGTTCGAAAAGCATGTCTTCAAATTGCATCAAGAAGACTTCAATTTGTTGAGCGTACATTTTAAGGGAGAAGTGGTCGTTTCTTACGATTGCTTTAAGACTGATGTTGGATTTAGAAACCCAGGGCTTTATATTGGAAAAATGCATTTATTTCTCTTTCTTATTTATTGACAAAAATTCTATTTGCGCACAACTATATCTATTTACATCTTTTCCTTTATATATTAATTATTTCCTTTATATATTAATTATTTTCCTCTGTTTTTGGGGTAGTAGAGGGGACTTACGGAAGCAGCGAATCCGGCTTATCCTAGACAAGCACCACGGGTTTAGGGTGTCTTAGCTAACCGCCGCACCCGACGACCGCCGCTCCCAACCGCCGGTTAAGTAAGTCCCCTCTTCTACCCCAAAAACAGAGGAAAACCGAAAAAAAAAAAAGTTTGATATCATTCGAAAGAATTTTTCAAGACCTTTCCAATGGTATACTTGTCACGATTCTTAATTAAAAATTACTCGTTTTGATCAAAACTATCAAAATTATAATTTCACACCTTCGCGCACAAGCAGTCGTGAGGACGCACAAGTGGGTGGGGGTTGAGATTAGAGCTCGTGGGTATGCGGGTTCACTTTCTCGTACCCATTCTTACTTTCACACCTTCGCGCACAAGCAGTCATCAGGATGCACAAGAGGGTTGGGGTTGATATTAGGGTTCGTGGGTATGCGTTTTCACTTGCTCGTACATTTTCTCAAACGATAAGGATCGGTCCGAACATTTGGCGAGAATATTTAGAAACCAAATAAAACGAGTGAGTTCCATCGGATATCATGTACACTGATTATAAAATTTGTATGTGAATGCATTTGGAAAAAATTCAACTGATTATAAAACCGTTAAAAACCCGCTCCTGTATATTCCAGCTACTGATGCGTTTTGCGTACAGAGCTTGGCCGAACTAGTTTAAATGGAGATTTGCACCCCCTATGAATTAGCTGCTCTGGAAGCTGCTAGTTCGTACCTTTAAAAATAAATTCATTTCGCGCATTTATAATAAAATCCATTTTCTTTTTAGCTATATTACATTTATTTAGGCTTTTATGTTTATCATTTAAACCCAAATCGATCAAATTACCATGCACTGTTGAGGAAAGAAGAGAGCTGTAGAGAAAAAGGTAAGTTCAAAGTTTGTATGTAAAAATTCATCAAGTAGTGCACTACTTATTTGTAGGAAATGGATACCAAAGAAATGCTGATTAACTGCTAATTGGGTGTATAAGTTATAACGGTTTCCCAGCAAAGTTCCCAAGCTGATCATGCATAATTAAATAAAATAATGCAAGGTTAAGGCAGTTGGTTTCATTTTGGAAATGAAATGAATTACAATAAATCCTTTAACAGGACATATAATTAATTGGCACCCAACGCGTTGTAAGACCCTCGACCCGTGTTAAATAAAAAAAAAAAAAACCCGTCGCCGTAAGACCCTCGACCCGTGTTAAATAAAAAAAACAACTCGTTGTAAGACCCTCGACCTGTGTACAAAAAAACTCAATCGTAAGACCCTCGATTCGACGTTTAAATAAAAACATTAAATAAAAAAAATTAAAAACGCGTTTCGTTTTAGAAAAAAACAACAAAGCAACCTTAACTCAACAAAATCAGGCAGCAACAACAAATCAACCAAATAAAAATAAACCAGGAACGACGACAAGGGCGAAACTAAATTAAAAGAAGGAAGACACCGACAGCGGCAACAACATTTAGTTGTATAATTAAATAAAATCCATCTAAGTAGAGTGTTCGTTGATATTCCCACTATTTTCAAATTGCAAAATATTTTAAAAAATATTTAAAAAGTGATTTTTCAAGAGTCTCAGTCAAAAAAAAAGGCACTAGTTCGGAAATTTTTTTTTAGAAAAAAATAAATACAAAAGGAACAAAATTCTTTGTTCTTTGTGTTAAAATCATATGAGCGTTAGAGATATAGAAGAATTCAAAAACTAAACACCGCGGAAAGTTTTCAACAAAATAGTTCAAACATGGCGTTGACCAATGAACAATTAAAATCCATTATAGAAGGCGCAGTTGCGAGCGCACTCGCCGCGCAGGAAAAGAGCTTTGGGCAAAAATTACAAGATGTTCAGAAGCGATTAGGTGGTGTAAATATCGGCAATCCAGAACTAGAAACATATAGGGATGCCGAAATCATAATAGGTAACGTTAGATATTATGAAGTCCCTGCTGGACTTTAAGGGAAAGAATGAGACATACGTATCTTGGAGGAAAGCTACCTCTCTGAACGAAAAATACAGATCAAGAAAATCGCTCAGCGACGTTCTTTTTCGGCAAAACCAACCGATCTTCCTTCCGCTTTTACATTAGCCCATTAATTTTACAAAAGTTGATGAAAAAAGTTTGTTTTACTTTTTTAAAAACCAGCTTATTTAGCGGGAAATCGCTAAAAAAAAAATAGCGGAGCTTTGCACGGCTATAACTATTCTAAGCTAGTAAAGCTGCAGACAAGTGATATATGTCATTAAAAAGGAACTGTCAAATGCTAATCATGCTGCCTTAACATAATTTTTACGTATACAGCCCCATTTGTTCTTCATGACTAGAATCTGGAGTTGTATCAAAAGAAATGCTGTAGTATACCGCATCTTTAAGCATTTATGATGGATTTTCTAACTTTGTTGCCTAGCAGCGCAATGATTTCGTTCTGAATGTTGTGGGAAAAATATCTTAGATGTCCCTTATTAGCAGAAACCGATTCCACGTGGGCTTTCATAACAGGATCAAATTTGCTCAGATATTTTATAAGAGCAAGGAAATTTCCTGGATTTTGATCTTCAGAAACGGATTCTCGGTGTCCACTGAGTGCCAAATTCTGCTGTGCGAGTTTTTGTATTGTGGCAATAATGCGCTCGAGAATATCCCTCCATACTTTTGTTTCATTTCGAATCTGCTATTGAAGACGATCGTCGAGAAGTCCTCCCTTCTTCAAAGAGCGTTCCATGTCCTTCCACTCTAGAAACGAGAAACGATGAGCTCTGCTACTTTCATGTTCTTCTATTCGAGGATTCAGTTTCTTCCATGATGAAAAACCAGTTTCATTGCTGAAACTACTCTGGTAGTTTTTGCAGGGGAACAACTTGCAGCATAGACAGAATAATGCATTTTTCGTAACAGAATAGCACATCCAGGTTCTTTCAGTTTTTTCGCCATTTTTATGTGTTCGTTGAAACCAAGCCTTATTCAATGATCTTCCAGAATCATCTTGATGAAATGGACCATTTTTATTCTGTAGAGATTCTGTTCCAGTATTGACAATCAAATCACGTAACGATTGTGAAATTTTCTCGGGCCAAGAACCTATGTCTTTGTTTATAGATAGTTCGATATTCTCTGTTCCTGAATTTTCCTGTGATAAAACAGTCTCCTAGAAAAAATCAGTCACTCAAAAATATTGTTCACACTTTCATATTAATGTTATCTGGCTTTTAAAAATTAAAAGCATTTCATACCACGTTTTCTTCAACACTTATTACATGTTGTTTTTCACTATCAATTCCAACAGATGATTGTCCAGCGTTTTCTACCTCCAGAATCTCCTTTGATAAAGATTCCGCCTGAATTTTTATTCAATCAATTTGGTTCATTAAAAAAAAATTACAACATATTCCAAATATTGCACCACCTTTCATCATACCTCATTTTCAATATCGCTTGTACACTCGTCTATAAAATGCTGTGATGGATTTTCCAGGTTTGATTCAGAAACCGAAGGATTATTTGAGGTGTCTGAGATTTCCTTGTTATGACTTTTCACGTAATTTAACATAAATTCTTTCGACAAATTTTTGGTGTGTTGCTTTTTTGCACGGATTTTTTTGAACTGGGCACCACTTGGTTTTATTCGTTTCATTTTTGTGTTTTCCACGCCTAATTTGCAATAGTAGAGATATATTTTTAGAACATCAAGAAATGGAAGGTTCAGCGAATAATATTTGATAAATAACATCGAAGCATAAGTACCTTGATTAAATGTTGCAATAGAAAAACACTGCCTTGATTGGAATGTATGTAAACAAACGCGCTCCCCTGTAGTTCTGAAATTCCCTTCCCTGCCATTTCCTGGCCGGCAAGTTCGAAAAACAAAAACAAATCACATGGGCTTCATCTAGCGAAGTTTAAAACAAAGCAGGCTGACAAAATTCTGCCGAAGTTCGAACTTTTTTGTAGTTGTTTATTTCGAAGTAATTAGAAGCAGCGGCTGAAATAGGGAGAGGATTGGACGGCACAAGAAGAAAAGGAACTGTTTAGACTTTTAAATACCCTTTTTTAGAAGCGCTAGTATATTTATTAATTTTTAAGATGATAAATAAATGATTTTTATTGATTCAATGTAATAACATTTTGGAAGTTATTGTAAAGTTGCTATAGGCAACGCCAAAATGTTAATATTTGATTATCTGCCATATGAGATTTTAACTACAAGGCATTGTTATGGTCGCATATACCCTGGCACGCGTCAGGCAGAAATATCGGTTTCGTTTTTCGTTCTCCCCATTCCCTTTGCTCTTGAATACGACTGCAACAGAGTGAGGAAGTGTTTTTTAAAGTGAAAACTTTAGGCAATTATTAATTAATCACTTACACTTGTATTCTATAGGGAGCGTTACATGCTCAGCGCCGCGGGAAAATATGAATTCTCGAAACTAGTCGGACTCGATTTAGCGCCTCTTAGATTTGGCGGACAGACGGACATGGCTAGATCGACTCGCCTAGTGATGCTGATCAAGAGTATATATACTTTATAGGGTCGGAGATGTCTCCTTCACTGCGTTGCAAACTTCAGACTGAATTTATTATACCCTCTGCAAGGGTATAAAAACTAAATCTAAGTACGGTGCAGGGATAGTGGTTGAAATGCAAATTTGATTATATAGATTTTTATAATTGTTACAAAGAACACGAAAAGGCTCATGCAGGCCAAAATATAAGGTACATGTTGGCAAGTTAAGAATATGGTAGTTGCGGGTTGGTCCAAAAGGCACATTAAAAGTTAAGCGGCTTACCAATTCTATGGAGTCAATATCACCTTCCACATGATTGTGCACAAAAATAGGTCCAAGCATGATTCTACGATTTACAAGAGTAGGTAAATTAAGCAATAGTAATCTACTAGAGTAAGAATACAACCTTACTATTGCTGATCCCAGTTCAAACCACAACGGGCAAAAAGAAGAAATTTTTTTTGTACCGACTCAAAACGATCAATGTGCACTTGATATTGGGTACTCCAAACGGGAGCGCAATATTATACAAGTTTTTGGTTTCAAGTGGTTTCAAATATTATTTAATTAATTAAATAATTTAAACCCAAATCGATCAAATTGCCATGCACTGTTGAGGATTTTCGGAAAGAAGAGAGCTGTAGAGAAAAGGTAAGTTCAATGTTTGTATGTAAAATTCATCAAGTAGTGCAATACTTATTTGTAGGAATTGGATACCAAAGAAATGCTGATTAACTGCTAATTGGGTGTATAAGTTAAAACGGTTTCCCAGCAAAGTTCCCAAGCTGATCATGCATAATTGAATAAAATAATGCAAGGTTAAGGCAGTTAGTTTCATTTTGGAAATTAAATGAATTACAATAAATCCTTAAACAGGACATATAATTAATTGGCACCCAACGAGTTGTAAGACCCTCGACCCGTGTTAAATAAAAACATTGAATAAAAAAAATTAAAAACGCGTTCGATTCGTTTTAGAAAAAAACAACAAAGCAACCTTAACTCAACAAAACCAGGCAACAACAACAAATCAACCAAATAAAAATAAACCAGGAACGACGACAAGGGCGAAACTAAATTAAAAGAAGGAAGACACCGACAGCGGCAACAACATTTAGTTGTATAATTAAACAAAATCCATCTAAGTAGAGTGTTCGTTGATATTCCCACGATTTTCAAATTGCAAAATATTTTAAAAAATATTTAAAGTGATTTTTCAAGAGTCTCAGTCAAAAAAAAAGGCACAAGTTCGGAAATTTTTTTTTAGAAAAAAATAAATACAAAAGGAACAAAATTCTTTGTTCTTTGTGTTAAAATCATATGAGCGATAGAGATATAGAATTCAAAAACTACACACCGCGGAAAGTTTTCAACAAAATAGTTCAAACATGGCGTTGACCAATGAACAATTAAAATCCATTATAGAAGGCGCAGTTGCGAGCGCACTCGCCGCGCAGGAAAAGAGCTTTGGGCAAAAATTACAAGATGTTCAGAAGCGATTAGGTGGAGTAAATATCGGCAATCCAGAACTAGAAACATATAGGGATGCCGAAATCATAATAGGTAACGTTAGATATTATGAAGTCCCTGCTGGACTTTAAGGGAAAGAATGAGACATACGTATCTTGGAGGAAAGCTACCTCTCTAAAAGAAAAATACAGAGCAGATGCGCTGCGAGTATTTATTTCGGGCACAAGAAAATCGCTCAGCGACGTTCTTTTTTCGGCAAAACCAACCGATCTTCCTTCCGCTTTAACATTAGCCCATTCGCAAGTAGTTTTGCACGTAGCACGGAGGAAAAACACCAAAGGTGTCAAACCTATGAAAGAAATAAACCATTCTCTATAAAATCAATCCATGGTCACAACATATTAAACAAAAAATGAATAATGCACCTTTTTAATACAAATACAACATTTTTCTTGCTACCAAACCTAACAACGTTTGATGGAATAATTGGACTGGACCTACTAAAAAAAACTGACGTCGTACTTGACCTAATAGAAAAAAAGTTAACTAATAGCAGTCGAAGGAAATTAAATTTTTGAAGTGTGCAGATGTTAATTTTACAAAAGTTGATGAAAAAAGTTTGTTTTACTTTGTTAAAAACCAGGTTATTTAGAGAGAAATCGCTAAAAAAAAAATAGCGGAGCTTTGCACGGCTATAACTATTCTAAGCTAGTAAAGCTGCAGACAAGTGATATATGTCTTTAAAAAGGAACTGTCAAATGCTAATCATGCTGCCTTAACATAATTTTTACGTATACAGACCTAGAGATTCATAAACTTTTGCTATATATATTGTTGAACGTTGTTAGCATAGTGGGCGTTGTCAAGTTCGCGAGGAAAACACAAATATAATAATATAGACATTTATAAAAAAAACAAGACAGGAAGCAAACTTCGGCAAGCTGAAGCTTGCAGCTATTGCAAATATTAAATATTCTTGAAAACATTAAAATTATGATTTACTTATATTTAACCATTACTAAATGTCGAAGAACTTAACAAAAACTTAAAAGAAAGCAAAGTTATAATTTTTTTTTCATTGATTTTACCTATAAGCTATAGTCGTCCGATTTTGATGAAATTTAAACCGTAATTCTGAAATATTTAACCATTACTTAATGTCGAAGAACTAAACAAAAAATTGAAAAACAGCAAAGTTATATTTTTTTCATTTATTTTTTTTTATTGTTCCGGTGGGAGCTATTTGCTATAGTCGTCCGATTTTGATTTTTTTTAATTAATTATTTTTTTTAATTAAATACACATTATTATACAACACTTAATATTCTCAACATATTGTTGATTCAAAAAAAAAAAAATATTGAAACGCTTTTGAACTCACGCTCTCTCTCTCTCTCTCTCTCTCTCTTAAAAGTTCCTTAAACTGCTCGCTTACAAATACAAATTTAATAAAATATGAATAACAATTTTCTGTGTTTCTGCAAGAAATGCAGTCTGATGGTCAGAGCTGAACAGTTATGATAAACATGACATGTAGGTACCAAAAGCAACCACTTTTTGATTGCTTTTGGACAAATACTTTTGATTTCATGCTCAAAAGTTTTAAAGGCGAAAAAAAAATGTGTGATAATTTTTTTGCGGCGACATCTATATGTTTTTTATACCCTTGCAGAGGGCATTATAATTTCAGTCAGAAGTTTGCAACGCAGTGAAGGAGACATCTCCGACCCTATAAAGTATATATATTCTTGATCAGCATCACTAGGCGAGTCGATCTAGCCATGTCCGTCTGTCCGTCCGTCTGCCCGTCCGTCTGTCCGTCTGTCCGTCCGTTTATATGCAAACTAGTCTCTCAGTTTTAAAGCTATGTGCATGAAACTTTCCCAAAAGTTGTCTTTCTATTGCAGGTAGTATATAAGTCGGAACGAGCCGGATCGGACGACTATAGCATATAGCTCCCATAGGAACAATCGGAAAAATAAATGAAAAAAATTATAACTTTGCTGTTTTTTAATTTTTTGTTTAGTTCTTCGACGTTTAGTAATGGTTAAATATTTCCGATTTACGGTTTAAATTTCATCAAAATCGGACGACTATAGCATATAGCCCCCATAGGAACAATCGGAAAAATAATTGAAAAAAAATTATAACTTTGCTGTTTTTTAATTTTTTGTTTTGTTCTTCGACATAAAGCAATGGTTAAATATTTCAGAATTATGGTAAAAATTTTATCAAAATCGGACGACTATAGCATATAGCTCCCATAGGAACAATCGGAAAAATAAATGAAAAAAAATTATAACTTTTCTGTTTTTTAATTTTTTTTGAGTGTCTTCGACATTTAGTAATGGTTAAATATTTTCGATTTACGGTTTAAATTTCATCAAAGTCGGACGACTATATCATATAGCTCCCATAGGAACAATCGGAGAAATAAATGTAAAAAAATTATAACTTTTCTGTTTTTTAATTTTTTGTTTAGTTCTTCGACATTTAGTAATGGTTAAATATTTCCAATTTACGGTTTAAGTTTCATCAAAGTCGGACGACTATATCATATAGCTCCCATAGGAACAATTAAAATATATAAAATAACTATCAAATAATTGAGCTGCAAATCATCATAGCTTCAATGTTTTTAAACTTATACGCAAGTAAATTATAATTTTAATGTTTTCAAAAATGTTTAATTCTTGCAATAGCTGCAAGGGTATATGAACTTCGGCTTGCCGAAGTTTGCTCTTTCTTGTTTTTAAATTAAATACACATTATTATACAACTTTTAAAAAATCGAAGAACAAATTTTTAAAGAAAAACAATGAAAAATAAGCCGGTGAACTGAAAAAAAGTTTGTTTGCGGTGAAGATCAAAACTCTTGAACGGATTATCAGAAAAAAAAGTATATGCTTTATAAAGCTGATGAATTTTTCGAGGTAATAACAAAGATTGTTTTTTCCCCTTTTTTTTAGTTTAAGCTAAAAAAAATCGCTGTAAATTGTTATTAAAAAATACAAAAAGACTCTGTGATTTCCTGCTGATTAATATGAAGTAATGTTCAAATTTTCAAAATGATGGGTTTAGTAGATTTTGAGTTCTGATGTTCAAAATTTCATACGCGAAACTCTGTAACTCCGTTAGTTTTACTCGGATTGACTTGGAATAAGTGCAGAATATTCTCAACATATTGTTGATAAAAAAAATGAAATAAAAGTTAAAACGCTTTTGAACTCACGCTCTCTCTCTCTCTCTCTTAAAAGTTCCTTAAACTGCTCGCTTACAAATACAAATTTAATAAAATATGAATAACAATTTTCTGTGTTTCTGCAGGAAATGCAGTCTGATGGTCAGAGCTGATCAGTTAAACATGACATGTAGGTACCAAAAGTAACCACTTTTTGATTGCTTTTGGGCGGGCGATGGCGGCTAGTTCAGACAAATACTTTTGATTTCATGCTCAAAAGTTTTAAAGGCGAAAAAAAATGTGTGATAATTTTTTTGCGGCGAAAACTATATGTTTTTTTTTTTTAATTAAATACACATTATTATTATGCAACTTTTAATATTCTCAACATATTGTTGATTCCAAAAAAAAATTTAAAAAAAATTAAAACGCTTTTGAACTCACGCTCTCTCTCTCTTAAAAGTTCCTTAAACTGCTCGCTTACAAATAGAAATTTAATAAAATATAAAGCTGATGAATTTTTCGAGGTAATAACAAAGATTGTTTTTTACCCTTTTTTTTAGTTTAAGCTAAAAAAAAAATCGCAGTAAATTAATATTAAAAAATACAAAAAAACTCTGTGATTTCCTGCTGATTTATATGAAGTAATGTTGAAATTTTCAAAAGGATCGGTTTAGTAGATTTTGAGATCTGATGTTCACAACAATGTTGTTACATGTTGTTTTTCACTATCAATTCCAACAGATGATTGTCCAGCGTTTTCTACCTCCAGAATCTCCTTTGATAAAGATTCCGCCTGAATTTTTATTCAATCAATTTGGTTCATTAAAAAAAATTACAACATATTCCAAATATTGCACCACCTTTCATCATACCTCATTTTCAATATCGCTTGTACACTCGTCTATAAAATGCTGTGATGGATTTTCCAGGTTTGATTCAGAAACCGAAGGATTATTTGAGGTGTCTGAGATTTCCTTGTTATGACTTTTCACGTAATTTAACATAAATTCTTTCGACAAATTTTTGGTGTGTTGCTTTTTTGCACGGATTTTTTTGAACTGGGCACCACTTGGTTTTATTCGTTTCATTTTTGTGTTTTCCACGCCTAATTTGCAATAGTAGAGATATATTTTTAGAACATCAAGAAATGGAAGGTTCAGCGAATAATATTTGATAAATAACATCGAAGCATAAGTACTTTGATTAAATGTTGCAATAGAAAAACACTGCCTTGATTGGAATGTATGTAAACAAACGCGCTCCCCTGTAGTTCTGAAATTCCCTTCCCTGCCATTTCCTGGCCGGCAAGTTCGAAAAACAAAAACAAATCACATGGGCTTCATCTAGCGAAGTTTAAAACAAAGCAGGCTGACAAAATTCTGCCGAAGTTCGAACTTTTTGTAGTTGTTTATTTCGAAGTAATTAGAAGCAGCGGCTGAAATAGGGAGAGGATTGGACGGCACAAGAAGAAAAGGAACTGTTTAGACTTTTAAATACCCTTTTTAGAAGCGCTAGTATATTTATTAATTTTTAAGATGATAAATAAACGATTTTTATTGATTCAATGTAATAACATTTTGGAAGTTATTGTAAAGTTGCTATAGGCAACGCCAAAATGTTAATATTTGATTATCTGCCATATGAGATTTTAACTACAAGGCATTGTTATGGTCGCATATACCCTGGCACGCGTCAGGCAGAAATATCGGTTTCGTTTTTCGTTCTCCCCATTCCCTTTGCTCTTGAATTCGACTGCAACAGAGTGAGGAAGTGTTTTTTAAAGTGAAAACTTTAGGCAATTATTAATTAATCACTTACACTTGTATTCTATAGGGAGCGTTACATGCTCAGCGCCGCGGGAAAATATGAATTCTCGAAACTAGTCGGACTCGATTTAGCGCCTCTTAGATTTGGCGGACAGACGGACATGGCTAGATCGACTCGCCTAGTGATGCTGATCAAGAGTATATATACTTTATAGGGTCGGAGATGTCTCCTTCACTGCGTTGCAAACTTCAGACTGAATTTATTATACC
Organism: Drosophila elegans; assembly: GCF_018152505.1. Lineage (NCBI taxonomy): Eukaryota > Metazoa > Arthropoda > Insecta > Diptera > Drosophilidae > Drosophila > Drosophila elegans. Next base: position 848,990 of record NW_024545895.1, on the reverse strand, counting down.
CTCTGCAAGGGTATAAAAACTAAATCTAAGTACGGTGCAGGGATAGTGGTTGAAATGCAAATTTGATTATATAGATTTTTATAATTGTTACAAAGAACACGAAAAGGCTCATGCAGGCCAAAATTTAAGGTACATGTTGGCAAGTTAAGAATATGGTAGTTGCGGGTTGGTCCAAAAGGCACATTAAAAGTTAAGCGGCTTACCAATTCTATGGAGTCAATATCACCTTCCACATGATTGTGCACAAAAATAGGTCCAAGCATGATTCTACGATTTACAAGAGTAGGTAAATTAAGCAATAGTAATCTACTAGAGTAAGAATACAACCTTACTATTGCTGATCCCAGTTCAAACCACAACGGGCAAAAAGAAGAAATTTTTTTTGTACCGACTCAATACGATCAATGTGCACTTGATATTGGGTACTCCAAACGGGAGCGCAATATTATACAAGTTTTTGGTTTCAAGTGGTTTCAAATATTATTTAATTAATTAAATAATTTAAACCCAAATCGATCAAATTGCCATGCACTGTTGAGGATTTTCGGAAAGAAGAGAGCTGTAGAGAAAAGGTAAGTTCAATGTTTGTATGTAAAAATTCATCAAGTAGTGCAATACTTATTTGTAGGAATTGGATACCAAAGAAATGCTGATTAACTGCTAATTGGGTGTATAAGTTAAAACGGTTTCCCAGCAAAGTTCCCAAGCTGATCATGCATAATTGAATAAAATAATGCAAGGTTAAGGCAGTTAGTTTCATTTTGGAAATTAAATGAATTACAATAAATCCTTAAACAGGACATATAATTAATTGGCACCCAACGAGTTGTAAGACCCTCGACCCGTGTTAAATAAAAACATTGAATAAAAAAAATTAAAAACGCGTTCGATTCGTTTTAGAAAAAAACAACAAAGCAACCTTAACTCAACAAAACCAGGCAACAACAACAAATCAACCAAATAAAAATAAACCAGGAACGACGACAAGGGCGAAACTAAATTAAAAGAAGGAAGACACCGACAGCGGCAACAACATTTAGTTGTATAATTAAACAAAATCCATCTAAGTAGAGTGTTCGTTGATATTCCCACTATTTTCAAATTGCAAAATATTTTAAAAAATATTTAAAGTGATTTTTCAAGAGTCTCAGTCAAAAAAAAAAGGCACAAGTTCGGAAATTTTTTTTAAAGAAAAATAAATACAAAAGGAACAAAATTCTTTGTTCTTTGTGTTAAAATCATATGAGCGATAGAGATATAGAATTCAAAAACTACACACCGCGGAAAGTTTTCAACAAAATAGTTCAAACATGGCGTTGACCAATGAACAATTAAAATCCATTATAGAAGGCGCAGTTGCGAGCGCACTCGCCGCGCAGGAAAAGAGCTTTGGGCAAAAATTACAAGATGTTCAGAAGCGATTAGGTGGTGTAAATATCGGCAATCCAGAACTAGAAACATATAGGGATGCCGAAATCATAATAGGTAACGTTAGATATTATGAAGTCCCTGCTGGACTTTAAGGGAAAGAATGAGACATACGTATCTTGGAGGAAAGCTACCTCTCTAAAAGAAAAATACAGAGCAGATGCGCTGCGAGTATTTATTTCGGGCACAAGAAAATCGCTCAGCGACGTTCTTTTTTCGGCAAAACCAACCGATCTTCCTTCCGCTTTAACATTAGCCCATTCGCAAGTAGTTTTGCACGTAGCACGGAGGAAAAACACCAAAGGTGTCAAAGCTATGAAAGAATTAGAAAACGTTATTTTCGTAAATAAACCATTCTCTATAAAATCAATCCATGGTCACAACATATTAAACAAAAAATGTATAATGCACCTTTTTAATACAAATACAACATTTTTCTTGCTACCAAACCTAACAACGTTTGATGGAATAATTGGACTGGACCTACTAAAAAAAACTGACGTCGTACTTGACCTAATAGAAAAAAGTTAACTAATAGCAGTCGAAGGAAATTAAATTTTTGAAGTGTGCAGATGTTAATTTTACAAAAGTTGATGAAAAAAGTTTGTTTTACTTTGTTAAAAACCAGGTTATTTAGAGAGAAATCGCTAAAAAAAAATAGCGGAGCTTTGCACGGCTATAACTATTCTAAGCTAGTAAAGCTGCAGACAAGTGATATATGTCTTTAAAAAGGAACTGTCAAATGCTAATCATGCTGCCTTAACATAATTTTTACGTATACAGCCCTAGAGATTCATAAACTTTTGCTATATATATTGTTGAACGTTGTTAGCATAGTGGGCGTTGTCAAGTTCGCGAGGAAAACACAAATATAATAATATAGACATTTATAAAAAAAACAAGACAGGAAGCAAACTTCGGCAAGCTGAAGCTTGCAGCTATTGAAAATATTAAATATTCTTGAAAACATTAAAATTATGATTTACTTATATTTAACCATTACTAAATGTCGAAGAACTTAACAAAAACTTAAAAGAAAGCAAAGTTATAATTTTTTTTCATTGATTTTACCGATTGTTCCTATGGAAGCTATAAGCTATAGTCGTCCGATTTTGATGAAATTTAAACCGTAATTCTAAAATATTTAACCATTACTTAATGTCGAAGAACTAAACAAAAAATTGAAAAACAGCAAAGTTATAATTTTTTCATTTATTTTTTTTTTATTGTTCCGGTGGGAGCTATTTGCTATAGTCGTCCGATTTTGATTTTTTTTAATTAATTATTTTTTTTAATTAAATACACATTATTATACAACACTTAATATTCTCAACATATTGTTGATTAAAAAAAAAAAAATATTGAAACGCTTTTGAACTCACGCTCTCTCTCTCTCTCTCTCTCTCTCTCTCTTAAAAGTTCCTTAAACTGCTCGCTTACAAATACAAATTTAATAAAATATGAATAACAATTTTCTGTGTTTCTGCAAGAAATGCAGTCTGATGGTCAGAGCTAATTTTTTTGCGGCGACATCTATATGTTTTTTATACCCTTGCAGAGGGCATTATAATTTCAGTCAGAAGTTTGCAACGCAGTGAAGGAGACATCTCCGACCCTATAAAGTATATATATTCTTGATCAGCATCACTAGGCGAGTCGATCTAGCCATGTCCGTCTGTCCGTCCGTCTGCCCGTCCGTCTGTCCGTCTGTCCGTCCGTTTATATGCAAACTAGTCTCTCAGTTTTAAAGCTATGTGCATGAAACTTTCCCAAAAGTTGTCTTTTTATTGCAGGTAGTATATAAGTCGGAACGAGCCGGATCGGACGACTATAGCATATAGCTCCCATAGGAACAATCGGAAAAATAAATGAAAAAAAATTATAACTTTGCTGTTTTTTAATTTTTTGTTTAGTTCTTCGACGTTAAGTAATGGTTAAATATTTCCGATTTACGGTTTAAATTTCATTAAAATCGGACGACTATAGCATATAGCCCCCATAGGAACAATCGGAAAAATAATTGAAAAAAAATTATAACTTTGCTGTTTTTTAATTTTTTGTTTTGTTCTTCGACATAAAGCAATGGTTAAATATTTCAGAATTATGGTAAAAATTGCATCAAAATCGGACGACTATAGCATATAGCTCCCATAGGAACAATCGGAAAAATAAATGAAAAAAAATTATAACTTTTCTGTTTTTTAATTTTTTTTTTAGTTCTTCGACATTTAGTAATGGTTAAATATTTTCGATTTACGGTTTAAATTTCATCAAAGTCGGACGACTATATCATATAGCTCCCATAGGAACAATCGGAGAAATAAATGAAAAAAAATTATAACTTTTCTGTTTTTTAATTTTTTGTTTAGTTCTTCGACATTTAGTAATGGTTAAATATTTCCAATTTACGGTTTAAGTTTCATCAAAGTCGGACGACTATATCATATAGCTCCCATAGGAACAATTAAAATATATAAAATAACTATCAAATAATTGAGCTGCAAATCATCATAGCTTCAATGTTTTTAAACTTATACGCAAGTAAATTATAATTTTAATGTTTTCAAAAATGTTTAATTCTTGCAATAGCTGCAAGGGTATATGAACTTCGGCTTGCCGAAGTTTGCTCTTTCTTGTTTTTAAATTAAATACACATTATTATACAACTTTTAAAAAATCGAAGAACAAATTTTTAAAGAAAAACAATGAAAAATAAGCCGGTGAACTGAAAAAAAGTTTGTTTGCGGTGAAGATCAAAACTCTTGAACGGATTATCAGAAAAAAAAAGTATATGCTTTATAAAGCTGATGAATTTTTCGAGGTAATAACAAAGATTGTTTTTTCCCCTTTTTTTTAGTTTAAGCTAAAAAAAATCGCTGTAAATTGTTATTAAAAAATACAAAAAGACTCTGTGATTTCCTGCTGATTTATATGAAGTAATGTTCAAATTTTCAAAATGATGGGTTTAGTAGATTTTGAGTTCTGATGTTCAAAATTTCATACGCGAAACTCTGTAACTCCGTTAGTTTTACTCGGATTGACTTGGAATAAGTGCAGAATATTCTCAACATATTGTTGATAAAAAAAAATGAAATAAAAGTTTAAACGCTTTTGAACTCACGCTCTCTCTCTCTCTCTCTTAAAAGTTCCTTAAACTGCTCGCTTACAAATACAAATTTAATAAAATATGAATAACAATTTTCTGTGTTTCTGCAGGAAATGCAGTCTGATGGTCAGAGCTGATCAGTTAAACATGACATGTAGGTACCAAAAGCAACCACTTTTTGATTGCTTTTGGGCGGGCGATGGCGGCTAGTTCAGACAAATACTTTTGATTTCATGCTCAAAAGTTTTAAAGGCGAAAAAAAATGTGTGATAATTTTTTTGCGGCGAAAACTATATGTTTTTTTTTTAATTAAATACACATTATTATTATGCAACTTTTAATATTCTCAACATATTGTTGATTCCAAAAAAAATTTTTAAAAAAATTAAAACGCTTTTGAACTCACGCTCTCTCTCTCTTAAAAGTTCCTTAAACTGCTCGCTTACAAATAGAAATTTAATAAAATATAAAGCTGATGAATTTTTCGAGGTAATAACAAAGATTGTTTTTTACCCTTTTTTTTAGTTTAAGCTAAAAAAAAATCGCAGTAAATTAATATTAAAAAATACAAAAAAACTCTGTGATTTCCTGCTGATTTATATGAAGTAATGTTGAAATTTTCAAAAGGATCGGTTTAGTAGATTTTGAGATCTGATGTTCACGATCTTCAACAAAGACGTTTTCGGGAAAACAGATTTAGAGGATTTCATACGCGAAACTCTGTAACTCCGTTAGTTTTACTCGGATTGACTTGGAATAAGTGCAGAATATTCTCAACATATTGTTGATAAAAAAAAATGAAAAATAAGTTAAAACGCTTTTGAACTACGCTCTCTCTCTCTCTTAAAAGTTCCTTAAACTGCTCGCTTACAAACACAAAGTTATTAAAACATGAAAAATAATTTTCTGTGTTTCTGCAAGAAATGCAGTCTGATGGTCAGAGCTGATCAGTTAGACATGACATGTAGGTAACAAAAGCAACCACTTTTTGATTGCTTTTAGGCGGGCGATGGCGGCTAGTTCAGACAAATACTTTTGATTTCATGCTCAAAAGTTTTAAAGGCGAAAAAAAATGTGTGATAATTTTTTTGCGGCGAAAACTATATGTTTTTTTTTTAATTTAATACACATTATTATTATGCAACTTTTAATATTCTCAACATATAGTTGATTAAAAAAAAAAATGGAAAAAAAGTTAAAACGCTTTTGAACTCACGCTCTCTCTCTCTCTCTCTCTTAAAAGTTCCTTAAACTGCTCGCTTACAAATAGAAATTTAATAAAATATGAATAACAATTTTCTGTGTTTCTGCAAGAAATGCAGTCTGATGGTCAGAGCTGATCAGTTAGACATGACATGTAGGTACCAAAAGCAACCACTTTTTGATTGCTTTTGGGCGGGCGATGGCGGCTAGTTCAGACAAATACTTTTGATTTGATGCTCAAAAGTTTTAAAGGCGAAAAAAAAATGTGTGATAATTTTTTTGCGGCGACATCTCTATGTTTTTTTTTTTTAAATTAAATACACATTATTATACAACTTTTAAAAAATCTAAGAACAAATTTTTAAAGAAAAACAATAAAAAATAAGCCGGTGACCATGAAAAAAAGTTGGTTTGCGGTGAAGATCAAAACTCTTAAACGGATTATCAGAAAAAAAAATATATGCTTTATAAAGCTGATGAATTTTTCGAGGTAATAACAAAGATTGTTTTTTCCCCTTTTTTTTAGTTTAAGCTAAAAAAAATCGCTGTAAATTGTTATTAAAAAATACAAAAAACTCTGTGATTTCCTGCTGATTTATATGAAGTAATGTTCAAATTTTCAAAATGATGGGTTTAGTAGATTTTGAGTTCTGATGTTCACGAACTTCAAAAAATACGTTTTCGGGAAAATAGATTTAGAGGATTTCATACGCGAAACTCTGTAACTCCGATAGTTTTACTCGGATTGACTTGGAATAAGTGCAGAATATTCTCCACATATTGTTGATTAAAAAAAAAAAATGCAAAAAAAAGTTAAAACGATTTTGAACTCACGCTCTCTCTCTCTCTCACTCTCTCTCTTAAAAGTTCCTTAAACTGCTCGCTTAAAAATACAAAGTTATTAAAATATGAAAAAATAATTTTCTGTGTTTCTGCAAGAAATGCAGTCTGATGGTCAGAGCTGATCAGTTAGACATGACATGTAGGTACCAAAAGCAACCATTTTTTAATTGCTTTTGGGCGGGCGATGGCGGCTAGTTCAGACAAATACTTTTGATTTCATGCTCAAAAGTTTTAAAGGCGAAAAAAAATGTGTGATAATTTTTCTGCGGCGAAAACTATATGTTTTTTTTTAATTAAATACACATTATTATTATGCAACTTTTAATATTCTCAACATAATGTTGATTCCAAAAAAAAATTTTAAAAATATTAAAACGCTTTTGAACTCACGCTCTCTCTCTCTTAAAAGTTCCTTAAACTGCTCGCTTACAAATAGAAATTTAATAAAATATGAATAACAATTTTCTGTGTTTCTGCAAGAAATGCAGTCTGATGGTCAGAGCTGATCAGTTAGACATGACATGTAGGTACCAAAAGCAACCACTTTTTGATTGCTTTTGGACGGGCGATGGCGGGTAGTTCAGACAAATACTTTTGATTTCATGCTCAAAATTTTTAAAGGCGAAAAAAAAGGGTGATAATTTTTTGCGGCGACATCTATATATTTTTTTTTTTAATTAAATACAAATTAATATACAACTTGTAAAGAATCTAAGAACAAATTTTTAAAGAAAAACAATGAAAAATAAACCGGTGACCGTGAAAAAAAAGTTGGTTTGCAGTCAAGATCAAAACTCTTGAACGGATTATCAGAAACAAAAACGTATATGCTTTATAAAGCTGATGAATTTTTCGAGGAAATAACAAAGATTGTTTTTTCCCCTTTTTTTAGTTTAAGCTAAAAAAAATAGCTGTAAATTGTTATTAAAAAATACAAAAAAACTCTGTGATTTCCTGCTGATTTATATGAAGTAATGTTAAAATTTTCAAAAGGATCGGTTTAGTAGATTTTAGGTTCTGATGTTCACGAACTTCAAAAAAGACGTTTTCGGGTAAATCGATTTAGAGGTTTTCATACGCGAAACTCTGTAACTAACTCCGTTAGTTTTACTCGGATTGACTTTTCTGTGTTTCTGCAAGAAATGCAGTCTGATGGTCAGAGCTGATCAGTTAGACATGACATGTAGGTTCCAAAAGCAACCACTTTTTGATTGCTTTTGGGCGGGCGATGGCGACTAGTTCACACAAATACTTTTGATTTCATGCTCAAAATTTGTAAAGGCGAAAAAAAAAATGTGTGATAATTTTTTGCGTCGACATCTATATGTTTTTTTTTTTTAATTAAATACAAATTATTATACAACTTGTAAAGAATCTAAGAACAAATTTTTAAAGAAAAACAATGAAAAATAAACCGGTGACCGTGAAAAAAAAGTTGGTTTGCAGTCAAGATCAAAACTCTTGAACGCATTATCAGAAAAAAAAAACGTATATGCTATATAAAGCTGATGAATTTTTCGAGGAAATAAGAAAGATTGTTTTTTCCCCTTTTTTTTAGTTTAAGCTAAAAAAAAAAGCTGTAAATTGTTATTAAAATAAAAAAAAAAACTCTGTGATTTCCTGCTGATTTATATGAAGTAATGTTAAAATTTTCAAATGGATCGGTTTAGTAGATTTTGAGTTCTGATGTTCACGAACTTCAAAAAAGACGTTTTCGGGAAAATCGATTTAGAGGTTTTCATACGCGAAACTCTGTAACTCCGTTAGTTTTACTCGGATTGATTTGGAATAAGTGCAGAATATTCTCAACATATTGTTGATTAAAAAAAGAAATGCAAAAATATGTTAAAACGATTTTGAACTCACGCTCTCTCTCTCTCTCTCTCTCTTAAAAGTTCCTTAAACTGCTCGCTTACAAATAGAAATTTAATAAAATATGAATAACAATTTTCTGTGTTTCTGCAAGAAATGCAGTCTGATGGTCAGAGCTGATCAGTTAAACATGACATGTAGGTACCAAAAGCAACCACTTTTTGATTGCTTTTGGACGGGCGATGGCGGGTAGTTCAGACAAATACTTTTGATTTCATGCTCAAAATTTTTAAAGGCGAAAAAAAGGGTGATAATTTTTTGCGGCGACATCTATATATTTTTTTTTTAATTAAATACAAATTATTATACAACTTGTAAAGAATCTAAGAACAAATTTTTAAAGAAAAACAATGAAAAATAAACCGGTGACCGTGAAAAAAAAGTTGGTTTGCAGTCAAGATCAAAACTCTTGAACGGATTATCAGAAACAAAAACGTATATGCTTTATAAAGCTGATGAATTTTTCGAGGAAATAACAAAGATTGTTTTTTCCCTTTTTTTAGTTTAAGCTAAAAAAAATAGCTGTAAATTGTTATTAAAAAATACAAAAAAACTCTGTGATTTCCTGCTGATTTATATGAAGTAATGTTAAAATTTTCAAAAGGATCGGTTTAGTAGATTTTAGGTTCTGATGTTCACGAACTTCAAAAAAGACGTTTTCGGGTAAATCGATTTAGAGGTTTTCATACGCGAAACTCTGTAACTAACTCCGTTAGTTTTACTCGGATTGACTTTTCTGTGTTTCTGCAAGAAATGCAGTCTGATGGTCAGAGCTGATCAGTTAGACATGACATGTAGGTACCAAAAGCAACCACTTTTTGATTGCTTTTGGGCGGGCGATGGCGACTAGTTCACACAAATACTTTTGATTTCATGCTCAAAATTTTTTTTGCGTCGACATCTATATGTTTTTTTTTTTAATTAAATACAAATTATTATACAACTTGTAAAGAATCTAAGAACAAATTTTTAAAGAAAAACAATGAAAAATAAACCGGTGACCGTGAAAAAAAAGTTGGTTTGCAGTCAAGATCAAAACTCTTGAACGGATTATCAGAAAAAAAAATATATGCTTTATAAAGCTGATGAATTTTTCGAGGTAATAACAAAGATTGTTTTTTCCCCTTTTTTTTAGTTTAAGCTAAAAAAAATCGCTGTAAATTGTTATTAAAAAATACAAAAAAACTCTGTGATTTCCTGCTGATTTATATGAAGTAATGTTCAAATTTTCAAAATGATGGGTTTAGTAGATTTTGAGTTCTGATATTCACGAACTTCAAAAAATACGTTTTCGGGAAAATAGATTTAGAGGATTTCATACGCGAAACTCTGTAACTCCGATAGTTTTACTCGGATTGACTTGGAATAAGTGCAGAATACTCTCCACATATTGTTGATTAAAAAAAAAAAAATGCAAAAAAAAGTTAAAACGATTTTGAACTCACGCTCTCTCTCTCTCTCACTCTCTCTCTTAAAAGTTCCTTAAACTGCTCGCTTAAAAATAAAAAGTTATTAAAATATGAAAAAATAATTTTCTGTGTTTCTGCAAGAAATGCAGTCTGATGGTCAGAGCTGATCAGTTAGACATGACATGTAGGTACCAAAAGCAACCATTTTTTGATTGCTTTTGGGCGGGCGATGGCGGCTAGTTCAGACAAATACTTTTGATTTCATGCTCAAAAGTTTTAAAGGCGAAAAAAAATGTGTGATAATTTTTCTGCGGCGAAAACTATATGTTTTTTTTTTAATTAAATACACATTATTATTATGCAACTTTTAATATTCTCAACATATTGTTGATTCCAAAAAAAAATTAAAAAAAAATTAAAACGCTTTTGAACTCACGCTCTCTCTCTCTTAAAAGTTCCTTAAACTGCTCGCTTACAAATACAAATTTAATAAAATATGAATAAACAATTTTCTGTGTTTCTGCAAGAAATGCAGTCTGAAGGTCAGAGCTGATCAACCACTTTTTTAAAGCTTTTGGTCGGGAGATGGCGGCTAGTTCAGACAAATACTTTTGATTTCATGCTCAAAATTTTTAAAGGCGAAAAAAAAATGTGTAATAATTTTTTTGCGGCGACATCTATATGTTTTTTTATTTTTAATAAAATACACATTATTCTACAACTTTTAATATTCTCAACATATAGTTGATTCAAAAAAAAAAAAAATAAATAAAAAAAAAGTTAAAACGCTTTTGAACTCACGCTCTCTCTCACTCTCTCTCTTAAAAGTTCCTTAAACTGCTCGCTTACAAATACAAATGTAATAAAATATGAATAAACAATTTTCTGTGTTTCTGCAAGAAATGCAGTCTGATGGTCAGAGCTGATCAGTTAAACATGACATGTAGGTACCAAAACCAACCACTTTTTGATTGCTTTTGGGCGGGCGATGGCGGCTAGTTCAGACAAATACTTTTGATTTCATGGTCAAAATTTTAAAGGCAAAAAAGAAATGTGTGACAATATTTTTGCGGCGACATCTATATGTTTTTTTTTTAATTAAATACACATTATTATACAACTTTTAATATTCTCAACATATTGTTGATTAAAAAAAAAAATACAAAAAAAAATTAAAACGCTTTTGAACTCACGCTCTCTCTCTCTCTTAAAAGTTCCTTAAACTGCTCGCTTACAAATACAAATGTAATAAAATATGAATAAACAATTTTCTGTGTTTCTGCAAGAAATGCAGTCTGATGGTCAGAGCTGACCAGTTAAACATGACATGTTGGCTATCTGAAAATTTAGTGCACACTGAGTTTTACATTTCGAACAAGTGATGACCTATCGTAGAAGCCCAATCTGCGATTCTGATTTGACGCTTGTTTCGAGGTTGCGAACGAAATGTAATCGTTCATGCACCAAAATAAAGGCGGCCTTTTAGAGCTTGTTAGCCGCAAGCTATTAACGGAGTCAACAAAGCGCAATATGGCCTCTGGTGGTAGGCCCGCAGTCATCAGCACGCGAGCAGCAGAACGCTCCTGAGGATCAGCAGATTTGGGACCCGAACAATGCGTAGCGGATGGTGTGCAGCCAGGGACTTCCCAAATTTATTATTTTTCCGCTGTGGCTTCACAATCCGTGAACGCACAAAACCCAAGTAACTTAACTTTACCGCAGGCTGGTTCTGCAAAGACTTAGTCTGCAGATCCGAAATCACTTCCACTCAAGAAACAAATATTTGTTTCCCGGCTATCCCCTGCTCAGACATCTTCTTATGTGCTGTCATATATACAAGACAGAACTAAAACCGATCATGTTTAGGTAAAAGTGAAAAAATTTAACTTTCCTTACGCTAGGGACAATTCCCAATCGAGCTTTATGCTATGACGACTTTTAGCCGCAACACATGGCAAAAGAGTTTGAGGCTGAACCAAAAAGAAAAGGCCCGTAATAGTCAGTAGTCCCAGTCGAAGCCCGACTTTTTCTTCAGCTCCCTTTGCTTCCTCTTCAAAAAACTAACATCCCGCCTCCTTCTTTCTTATCAAAAGGAGCTTACTTATTAAGTGGTATTATGATAGTTTTTTATTTTTATCCCATGTTAATACTCTCTGTTTACAGAAATCTGAGAAATCTGAGAAGTTTGTTAAACGAAGCTAGACTAACTTTGACCGACTAAATACCTGTATATCAGGCTTTAATTTGTCTAAACTTTCTTTATGCACTAACATGGGTGAGGATGTTAATATCTTTTGTAGTGCCTTAAAATCCTTCTTTTCTGTGTGCGTTCCGTTACAATATCCGTCAAACTCCAATAAGCCTCCATGGTTTAATAATAAATTATTTCGCCTAGAAAAATGAAGTCCAGACTTTATAATAAATTTGTAGTTTTTGGAAAAAAAAATTACCTTTTCTAGATACATAAGTGATCGGGCTAATTTTACCGTGCTTAACGTTTAATTTTATATATTTAATTGTAGTATCAAATTTTCAAAAGATCCAAAACAGTTTTATAATTTTGTTAACACTACCCAGCATTGCTATTATTTGCAAATCTGGAGCAAACTCTGAACAGGCTATTGCCGATCTTTTTGCTTAGTTTTTTCAAACTATTTTTCTTGGAGTCTAAGTGAAAGCTCTCTTCTTCTAGATCTGCAAATGGTGAAGCCAGTCTACTTACCGGGTCCTGACAGTGTTCCTAGCTATGTGATAGAGACAAAGACCATATGCAGACCACTTAAAAAATTGATTACCCTATCCTTAGAAAGTATTGTCTATTTGGAAGGAATCATTTGCTCTTTCCCTTCATAAAAAGGAAAATAAATCAAATACTAGCAATTATAGAGGTATCCCAAAGGTCTATTTCCATGGATTTCGAGTTATCCTTTTTAAAAAAGCTCTGTCAGTAAGCTGATCCAACCAAGGCTGATCCAAGGGCACCACACTTCTTTTTACATTACTTATTAAAGATCTCCCTTTATCTTGACAAAATCGTCCTTATGTACGCAGGTAAGTTATAATGAACTTCTAGACCCAAAACGTACATTTTCTGACCATATTTAGTCCATGGTGAATAAACCCAGGGCTTGGATTTATAAAAATTTGATGATCCGTATGTCACAAAGACCTTATTTATTTCATTAGTTCGTCCAATCCTGGAGTATTGGTCACCACGTTGGAGTCCCGAATATGGTGTGCATATAGACCAAACAGAATCTGTGCAAAAAACTTTTTAATACTTGCTCTACGAGGCCTTAAATGAGATGAAAACCTTACCTTACCATATTACTCTAGTTGACTTCTCCTAATAAAAAATTCCAACCGCAGAACGATGCTTGGTATTACTTTTATTTGTAAATTTATTAACGGGGATGTGGAGAGTTCCGAGATACTGGGCCGCCCACATTTTTCACTACCTAATCGTACTACTAGGAACTATATTCCTCATATTTTGAAACATTGTAGATCGAACTCTGACATACATGAGCCATTTAGAGTACTATGTAATGTCTTCAATATAATTTTTGCTACTGACAACCAATTTTATAAGCATTCAGCTTATCTTACTTAACACGTAATTAGTATTTTTAATTGGTTTTTTAGCTTGGTATAAATTTTGAATTAATTACCCCATTCTTTTACTATCCCTTTTTCCCTTAGGGAAGAGGGTGCCGAGCGTAGCAAGCTTTGCTTGGTGACATAAGGGCCACTTGTTTGTACTGATCATAGCGCATCAACGTGCGAAATAGCGCCCAGGCGTAGCTGACGAATCGGAGATGAGACAGTTCTTATCATAACTACGTGTTTTAAAGTTTCTTTTAGTTTCTATACGTCCAGATATAACACTTGCACAGAAAAGCAGCAAAACACTTTTTTAATTTATTTTAATGATTGTTCCATAGATGGTATATGATAACTCGGCCGATCCCACTCCTTTCCGCTTATATACTACCTGCAAAAAAAGATGACTTTTGAGAAACTCGGCTTTAGCGTTCTCATTATAAAACCATACAGGCCTGTTATAGTTTTCACGCGGAAATGAATTTAATAACATTTTCATTTTTCCTTTAAACATAAAAAAATGTTATATTAATTGTTAGGCGGCTCGAGGTCAGGATGTTTAATTTTGGTTATTTGTCAATATATTTCGGATGATATTCGGCAACCGTCTTCAGGACAATTATAAAATAATTACATCGATTTTAATATTTTTAACAAACAGAAAACAATTTTCATTTGACATACATTTAATTTACACGTCTGCGTCCGGTGACGTAGTTGTTAGCTAATTTTTCTTTCCCTAGTAAGTGTCTATATAAATAAGCGCAATTGTCAGTGTCCGTTTTGTAGTTCATCCGTATGTCTGTAGGCGTTTTTATGATATGTAGTATTTTTATGGAGAATCGTTTGGCAAATTGTTGTTCTTGTGATAAAATACTCGCCTTTTTGAAGTTCGGTGAGTGATTACTCTTGGCACAGTGGGACATGAGTGCTGTTTTTTGCGCGTTCGTATGATGTCTAGCTTTGAAGTCCGATGTATGCTGTGCTAGTCTAGTTTTTAGTTTCGATTTTGTTGTTCCTATATATATCATGTTGCATATTTCGTTGTTGTTGCCGTTGCACGGTATTTTATATATCAAGTCTTTTTTGTCAATTTAATTTATCTTTGATTTTGTTCTGTTGTATATAGATTTTAATGTGTGGTCCGGCTTATGTGCGATACTTATGTTTTCTTTATCGTAGCATTCCGATTTCGCTACACGTTTGGATAATGCCGGGACGTATGTAATTGACATCTATTTTTTGTTTTTATTGTTGTTAACGCTATTTTGTTTTGTTGTTTTGTATTCCGATAATAATGTTTTTATTATGTGTTTTGGGAAATCATTGTCTGTCAACATTGATTTTATCTCCTGAGTCGTCTCTTCGTCGTAATCCGTGTCTGAAATTTTGAGCATTCTATGTATACAGCTTCTAGCTGTGTTTATTATCATTTGTTTTGGGTGTTTGCAGTTAAAACTGATGATTCGTCCGTACGCAATGTCCAGGAGAGTTTCCATTACAATATCTGCAATGACCAGCGAGGCTGGCGATCCCATAGGCATTCCTTTTAATTGTGTGTAAAAATTGTTTTCAAATTTGAAATATCTGATTTCTTGAATACAAAATTTTATTATGTCCATAAATATTGTATTATTGTCCATTTGTTTTTAATTATATCCAGAGCTAGATCTGTCGGTATACTTGTCAACTTATTTCTTTCGATCCTTGAGATAAGTTCCATTTTTATTAGTTTGTCCACCATTTCGTTAATTTTTGTTTGTAGTCTAGAGGTGGGGTGTTTCCTTAATGTCCTGTATGTGTTCATATCCTTTAATATGTCCTTCATTTTTTGGTTGTAGTCATCTTTGTTCATAGCTACCGTCTTGTTAACTTTGTCTGAGGTCAATATTAAAATATCGTCATTTTCTTTAAGAAATCTCCTTGTTTGTCCCACTGTGTCTAGTATCACGATCAAATGCACTTTCTTTGTTTGATGTTTTGTGGTCTTTGATAAGCAAAGAGAATTGTGTTCGCGCCTCTTCTTGTTTCTCTTTGTCAATAATAGTTTTGAAGATTTCCTCTCCGTCCGCAATGTATTTTAAGAGAGGGAATTTCTTCTTCTCTATTGGGAGAGCGAACTTTGGACACTTCGCCAAAAGTGATTTTATTGCTGGCGGGAAGTCGGTGTCCGTTTTGTTTACAAACCAATCAGCTGTTTTTTTTTTGTCTGTTAGAACTTTGCTCCGTTCCATCTGCAGTCTTTCTAGTTTCCTTATTTGTCTCATCTTGGTTGTTTTTGTTAGTTTTATTGCAATGTTTTGCTCGCTCTCCATAAATGATGTGAAGTCGTTCGGGTCTAATTATTTTTGTAACATCGTTCTCTTATCCTCTCTCTTTTTGATTAGTCTTTTTTGTATATGATGTTTATGTTTGATTAGCAAGCTTAATATTTTCATATGGTAGTAATGTGTGTGATTGTCCAGTAATTTGTTTATGTCAAAATGTATGTCCTTATCGTCAGTAAACAATTTGTGGCTCCTAATGCTGTC
The DNA here is from genome assembly GCF_018152505.1 of Drosophila elegans. Classification (NCBI taxonomy): domain Eukaryota; kingdom Metazoa; phylum Arthropoda; class Insecta; order Diptera; family Drosophilidae; genus Drosophila; species Drosophila elegans. Next base: position 832,995 of record NW_024545895.1, on the reverse strand, counting down.
TTTTATGAATTTGGGTATTTTTTTTGTCTTCCTACATTTTAAAAGAAAAAATGTTTGTATTTAACTTATTTAATTTAGTTAACGTCAGTTGAAATTGTTAATCGTTGGTCTTGCTTTGTAGTAGTTACGTTTAATTTCCGCATATCCCATTTTGGAGTGTTGTGCTATCGGCGTGCCTTCCGTTATTTTGTTGTTAGTTTTGGTGACCTTTCCAAAGTATATTAATTGTTAGCCGGCTCGAGCTCAGGATGTTGAAAAAGAGAAACAAGAAGAGGCGCGAACCCAATTCTCTTTGCTTATCAAAGACCACAAAACATCAAACAAAGAAAGTGCATTTAATCGTGCAATACTAGACACAGTGGGACAAACAAGGAGATTTCTTAAAGAAAATGACGATATTTTAATATTGACCTCAGACAAAGTTAACAAGACGGTAGCTATGAACAAAGATGACTTCAACCAAAAAATGAAGGACATATTAAAGGATATTAACACATACAGGTCATTAAGGAAAGACCCCACCTCTAGACTACAAACAAAAATTAACGAAATAGTGGACAAACTAATAAAAATGGAACTTATCTCAAGGATCGAAAGAAATAAGTTGACAACCACCACAGCTTTACCACCACGAATATATGGACTACCCAAAATTCATAAAGAAGGAACCCCTCTACGACCAATCTGCTCCTCCATCGGATCACCATCCTATACACTATGCAAATACATAATTGACATATTAAAAAACATAACAATAGACTCCAAATAGACGCCAACATCAACAACACATGTATTGGCGACGATGAAAGATTAATTTCATTTGACGTAATATCATTATTTCCGACAGATCTTGGACATAATAAAATTTTCTATTCAAGAAAACAGAGATTTCAAATTTGAAAACAATTTTTACACACAATTAAAAGGAATGCCTTTGGGATCGCCAGCCTCGCTGGTCACTGCAGATATTGTAATGGAAACTCTCCTGGACAATACGTTAGAAAAACTAAGACGACCTCCAATATTACTAACAAAATACGTAGATGACCTGTTCGCAATCATTCAAGTGGATGACATTAAAACTACACTGACCATGCTCAACTCTTTCGCCAATAATATAAAATTTACAATGGAACTGGAAAAAAAATATTAATTAGCGTATTTGGACTCAGTAATAATTAAAAACCGATTAATCTTAAAATGGTACAAGAAACCAATTGCGTCCGGACGAATCATCAATTTTAACTTCAAACACCCAAAACAAATTATAATATATACAGCTAGAAGCTGTATACATAGAATGATCAAAATTTCAGACACGGATTACCACGAAGAGACGACTCAGGAGATAAAATCAATGTTGACAGACAATGATTTCCCAAAACATATAATAAAAACATTATTATCGGAACACAAAACAAAATAGCGTTAAAACAATATAAACAAAAATATATGTCAATTACATATGTCCCGGTGTTAAGGATAGTAAATAAATACAACCTTTTTGTTTGAGTTCTGTATTGAAACTGTTTCATTTTATTTAAAACTTCTTGACACGAAACTTATGTGAAAATCTTATTCTAATCTTAGCTATGGTCTACGCAGAGACCTAATCTTTTAGTCTGGGCGGGGAGTTATTTATTTTGCCCCCGCACAAGAACTCTCGGTATTAGATAGCTCAAGTGGCCTGCTGTTACAGATTACAAGTGCATTTGAAAAACTGAACCCTTGTCGGGTCCCAGATCGTAAATTATGGCTCTTGATCGAATTACACAGTTCTACATGACATGTGCAGAGCTCATTAAATCTTAGACATAATATTTATCAGTGTTCGTCTGAACATTCTGGCAAGGGCCGGAAAACTGTGGTGTATGTGTTGTAATTACATAATTGATTCAATTGCAATATAAAATTAGTGGACTGTATTTATTCGATATATTTTATTTTGCATTATAAATTTAACACCTTGCACGGCTTGAAATGACTTATGTTTTAGGATTACAAAATTTGAATCTTTAATTTATTTATTTTTAATCAAAACATTCTTCAACATAATTTATTTAAAACATAAATTGATTAAATATTAATTATACCGTTTGGTATGGCAATGGCTTGTAATTGCCTTCGTACATTTATTTTTCTTATAAAATATGCAGTTAATACAAGTATTATAATAATTGCCAAAATTAAAGAAGCATGTCCAGTTACAAGATGGAAGTCTAGTTCTTTTAATTCTAACTTGTGAGTCTTTAAATATTGTATTTCTTGTGTTAATCGATTGATTTCATCAGTATGATTTATTAAGGGCAAATCGAGCTGGTTCCAAACTATCTTCGGTGCATCATTAACCTCTCCAATATAAGACACAGAAAATGTTCCCTGATCTTCTAGCTGAATACTGTGTTGGGCAACTAATATTTTGTCATCAGTTCGAGCAGTACAATCTGACCTTAGCGTTAATATTCCTTGCTCAGGTAAATCCACTATTTCTATTTTCGAGTTGCTGCACTGAATTCTAGCCTTAGAATGGTTCTGAACCTTAAAAAGCCAACTGCTCTTCCTTTCTAACTCGACCCAATATGATTTACTCTCAATCACTGATTTATATTTGCAATCTGATTGCTTATTTTGTTTGAGAGGCTTAAGCTCACAACTATTATCGTTAGCACTACTCCAAGGCCAACTTCCCTCACAAACCCTTTTATTAGATTGCCATCTTTGACACTTATTAATGGTTGGTTCTGTCATGAGGTGATAAGCATCTATTTCAAAATTGTAAACTAAGTACTGAGAATCGACATGTACTGTAATCATACGTTCATCTAGCCTAACTGGTACTGGGATAATTTTATAAAGCACCGAAGCATGTCTTCCAAACAAAGGTATTTTTGCATTGATAATTAACTTTTTATCTACAAATAACCCCCTAGCCGTGAGTAAAGTATAAACCTCTTTTAATTCTGTACCTGTTCTTTTTCCTGGCAGAATTAAATTCTCTGACAAACTGTCTTTTATTTGGGAAATCTCACTTTTCAACTGACTAGGTTTCAATATATTGGTATTAAGTCGACCATGATTGATGTCAATTAACAGGCTTATGACTCCGGATTGAATCTTTTCGCATTCATCTATAATGCTACTTAATTGTTTTGTTATCATGAAGAAGTTGATGGACTCCTTGTACACATAATAAGATTCCTGCAATACCGCCGTCATGTTCTCAATTCTTTTATTCATTCCTTTAAAGTTTAAATTAACTTCTTCAGTAGTTCTTTTCAAAATATTAGTCGTAGAATCAACTAAGGAAGTTTGTTTCATACTTAACTCATTAAGATTATGTTGATTGCTTAATAAGTTTTTCATATTGTCCTCCATTTGTATCCTGTCGTCTTCATCCATTATCCCAAATAAAATGTGATAAAGCGATCCCATAAATCCAAACGGAGCTCGTTTATTTCTTGATTTCCCCTGAGCCATAAAAAATGTATTATTTTCTTCTAAGTCTGAGATCTGCCTTTCTGTGTTATTGAGAACTAAAACACACTGATCCTCAAAACTAAGAAGCCTTTCGCAAATTACTCTCATTTTTGGGATTAAATCTTTACCTTTTTTAATCATTTCGAAATAAACGTCCATATTATAAAATATAATTAAATTCCAAGAGGAGGCTACAATCTCTACGTCACCCATTGGATCTAGATATATAGCCGAAGTTTTGTTTATTTTCTCAATTGCATATTTTGGCTGATCAACTTTAGCTGAAGCGTAAAAGAATTGACACAATATACATATAAACAAAACCATTATAAAAGAAAGTTTCGATATTGTCGATGTACCTCTTGTTCGTCTTTCAGGTTTTGTTTCTTCAGGGTCAGATTCAACTTTGTCCACAGACTTAATTCCTTCTAAAGGACAAATTTTAGTGATTGGTCTAGTTACAAATCCATCTTTTATTTTTAATTCTAACACTCTGACCTTTTCATCTTTGCCCTTGTGGATCCTTTCTACTTTGCCTATTGGCCATCTGGCTGGATGACTATTCTCATCTTTTAATAACACAATTTATCCCTCTTCTATATTAGGACTGTCCCTCTTCCACTTGTGCCTCTGTTGCAGAGTATGTAAATACTCCTCTTTCTACTTAACCCAGAAATCTCTTTTAATTTTCTGGATTAGTTTCCACCTGTCTAAATTCCCAATTCTCTCATTTTCAATTGGTTCAACTATTTCTAGCGGTGGACTACCAATCAAGAAATGTCCTGGTGTTAGGACTTCATCTTGATCAATTTCATTTTCATGGGTGTATACCCATGGTCTTGAATTTAAGCATGCTTCTATCTGACATAAAAGTGTTAACATTTCTTCGTATGTCAGACTATTTTCCCCGATTACCCGTTTCAGATGGTATTTCATGGATTTAACTCCAGCTTCCCAAATACCTCCGAAGTAAGGTCCTGCCGGGAGGATAAAATGCCAATCAATTCTATCTTTTTCGAGCTGCGCGGCAATCATTGTATTTTCCTTGATTGCTTTAACTAAATCTTGATCTAATTTTCTTGAGGCTCCTACGAAATTAGTTCCGTTATCCGAATAAATAATAGCACATTTACCTCTTCTAGCAATAAATCTTCTTAGTGCTGCTAGAAATGCTTCCGAGGTTAAATCACTTACCATTCCTAGATGTATGGCTTTGGTGGCCATACAAACAAATACGGCAATGTATCCCTTATACGTCTTTAGTCCACGATTCTTGGAACATTTAACGAAATAAGGACCTGCGTAATCTGTTCCAGTATTAAAAAATGGGTACGACATCGTAACTCTGTATCTAGGCAGGTTGCCCATTATTTGTTGAGCTGTATTTTGTTTGTGTCTCGCACACTTGACACATTCTTTTAAATACTTTTTTAATGAATTTTTTAACCCAAAAATCCAATACATTCTTTGGATATAATTTCGCATTAGGTTTATTCCTCCATGCAAAGTTTCATTATGAGCATTTTTTATCAACAAGTTAGTTAAATGGCATTTGTCCAAGATTATTGGGTGTTTAACTTTAAATTCTGCACCGGAGTTTTCTAGTCTTCCTCCCACTCGCAGAATACCATCATTATCTTAAAACGGATTTAACGACAATATCCTATTATTTGTCTTAATTTCCTTATTTGTTTTTAAGCACTTTATTTCTTGGCTGAATTGCTATTCTTGTTGCTTTCTTATAACAATCTTTTCAGCTAGTTTTAACTCTTTTACAGTTAGGAAAGAAGGATAGGATTCCTTTTTTATCTTGATTTGAGAGATCTATCATCATTTTCTCATAATGATTCTTCTTGAAGTAGTCATGATCGACTACTCCAATTTGAACCAAAACCGAATGATTTTGAACACATTCGGACCTTAATTCCTCATACTGTTTCAAATATTCAAATGATAGACTAGGTAGCTCTTTAAGGGTATGAATTAGTTTTGTAATTTCTACTTGCCTTTTTATTAAGGCAATAGTTTCAGCGGACAACATGGTTTTGACTTTAGTTATGGATATGTATATATATATAAATAAATTGCTGTTCGTTAAAACTCGAGAGCGTCTAAACGGATTTATCTTTTCTTAATATTAAAATGTTCGTAACTTATAAAAATAAATTTTAAGATTAACTTAGCTGGTGTCTTTGTTGTCGTCACTGCCGTTGTCGCCGTTGTAGTTGTTTGTTGTTGCTGATGCGCTTGTTGTTGCGGTTGTTGTTGCTGATGGTCGTTGTTGCTGCTGCTGCCGTTGTCCTTGTTTCTGTTGCCGCTCCTGTTGTTGATCCTGCTGGCCTTCCTTCAGTTGTCGTCTCTTTGAGGGTCTTCGTTGTTGTTTTAAAAGATGATTTAAGGTTTTTTTTTTAAATCTTTTTAAAATTTGTTTTTTTGTCACTGATAGTTTAAATATACATATATATATATATATACATATATATATATATATATATATACTTTTTTTCACTTTTTCGATGTGTGGCCTCGAATACGCCTGATTTTAATTAATCACTTTTTTTTTTGTAAGGCCCCAAAACGCCTCAAAATAAAATTGTTCGAAGACAATTTATTATATATTTTTTTTTAATTTAACTTGTCGATTTCTCGACAACAATTTCACAAATAATTTTTTATTTTTTTATTATTTTTGAAAACAATAAGGACTCTTATTTGTCCTTTTGCTTTTAAATATATACTCTGTACTCTTCTTACCATAAAGGGGAAAACAAGAGTCAATTAAGATGCTGGCTTTCCTCTAAGTCTCTTACCACTGGTGGGGGAAAACTGTAGAGTTGCTCGTAGGACCAAAATGTTAAGGATAGTAAATAAATACAACCTTTTTGTTTGAGTTCTGTATTGAAACTGTTTCATTTTATTTAAAACTTCTTGACAAGAAACTTATGTGAAAATCTTATTCTAATCTTAGCTATGGTCTACGCAGAGACCTAATCTTTTAGTCTGGGCGGGGGAGTTATTTATTTTGGCCCCCGCACAAGAACTCTCGGTATTAGATAGCTCAAGTGGCCTGCTTTTACAGATTACAAGTGCATTTGAAAAACTGAACCCTTGTCGGGTCCCAGATCGTAAATTATGGCTCTTGATCGAATTACACAGTTCTACATGACATGTGCAGAGCTCATTAAATCTTAGACATAATATTTATCAGTGTTCGTCTGAACATCCGGCATTATCCGAACATGTAGCGAAATCGGAATGCTACGGCAAGGAAAACATAAGTATGGCACATAAACCGGACCACAAATTAAAATCTATATACAACAGATCAAAATCAAAGATAAATGAAATTGACAAAAAAGACGTGACATATAAAATACCGTGCAACGGCAACAACAACGAAATATGCAACATGATATATATAGGAACAACAAAATCGAAACTAAAAACTAGACTAGCACAACATAAATCGGACTTCAAAGCTAGACACCATACGAACGCGCAAAAAACAACAAAGAACAACACTATGCCAAACGATTCACCATAGAAATGCTACATATCATAAAAACACCTACAGACATACGGATGAACTACAAAACGGACACTGACAATTGCACTCATTTATATAGACACTTACTAGGGAAAGAATAATTAGTTAACAACTCCACGTCACCGGACGCAAACGTGTAAATTAAATGTATGTCAAATGTAAATTGTTTTCTGTTTGTTAAAAATATTAAAATCGTTTTAATTATTTTATAGTTGTCCTGAAGACGGTTGCCGAAGAGCATTCGAAATATATTGACAAATAACCAAAATTAAAATAATTTTCTGTTTTTTTTTCAACATCCTGACCTCGAGCCGGCTAACAATTAATATACTTTGGAAAGGTCGCCAAAACCAACTAGATAAATAAATTTCGCTTCTTTTGATTCCTTTTATTTTCAAACAAAATTAGGTGACTGTCACCTGTCCCCTATTAACAAGGCGTTTGGTTTGCCAGAGTTTTGCTGCCTCGGGCTGATAAAATTTTGGCACGCTGATGTCCTTCAGGTAATGGAATTAATGGTATACTAGTTTAAAGGATAATATACAGCTAGAAGGCCCAAAAAAAAACATAAACATAAAAAAAACAGAAAGGAAACAAACTTCGGAAAGCCGAAGTTCAAATACCCTGCAGCTATTGGAAAAACTAAATATTCTCGAAAACATTAAAATTATGATTTACTTGCGTATATGCTTAAAAACATTGAAGCTATGATAATTTGCAGCTTAAATATTCGATAGTTCCTGTGGCAGCAACGTTTTAATAACATTAAAAGCGAAATTCTAAACTATCAAGTCTAAAAGAATTAAAAAACAAAATTACAAAATAGAAGTTACATTTAAAAACAAATTTTTATATATTTTAACTATTTTTATGGGAGCTATATATTAAACCATAATTCTGAAATATTTAACTTTTACTATATATCAAAGAACTAAAAAAAAATTTTTGTTGTATTTTTTTCCGATTTTTCCTATGGGAGCTGTATGATATAGTCGTCCGATTTCGATGAAATTTAAACCGTAATTCTGAAATATTTACTATATGTCGAAGAAATTAAAATAAAATTAAAAAACAGGAAAGTTCTAATATTTTTTGTATTTTTTTTTTCGATTGTTACTATGGGAGCTATATGCTATAGTGGTCCGATCCGGCTCGTTCCGACTTATATACTACCTGCAATAGAAAGACAACATTTGGGAAAGTTTCATGCAGATAGCTTTAAAACTGAGAGACGGACATGGCTAGATCGACTCTGCTAGTGATGCTGATCAAGAATATATATACTTTATAGGGTAGGGGTAGGAAATGTCTCCTTCACTGCGTTGCAGTTCTGACTGAAATTATAAAACCCTCTGCAAGGGTATAAAAATGTATTCAATCAAATTGATTGCACGAGGTAAACAAATTTAAGTAAATACCGTTATATTCAAAATGCATTGTTTTAATTTTTTGATTCGGAGCACTCCATTAAACGTTTACCCACTTTGAAGTGTAAGTTTGATTTAAAGATGTCTAACTAAGAGCATCTATTGCGCGAAAATGAAGCTGAATGTACGCTTTGTATTCTATTAGAAACCCGGCTTACCATGAAAAGGTTGTGAAACAAAATTTGCTTACTACGTGAATCTTTTACTAAAAATAAGACACGGAGGTATATCACAGAATCAGGTAAAAACCTTGGAAAATATCACTGATATTTTAAAAACAATTTTAGATCCAAAGAAGACCTTAATCGCATATTTGACGGAGGACATTTTTCAAGTAATACAAGACGCCTTCTCGAAGTATTTCGCAGACTCTTAATTTTTTAAGATGCTTGACTTTTCTACACAATCTCAGTGACCCTGACGAATCTTTTTTTAATAGAGCTTAAATCTATAAATTTAGTTAGTACCCATTAATAGGGCTATTTGGTTGATGATTGGCCTCGTTAGCTACCGGGCTGGTAAGTCATTTTGTGTTCTAGTTTTGCAGAGAGCGCGTGCTAGCTGGTTTGTGAAGCTAGTAATGACTATGCCTTAAGTGGAAGTTTTGAACGACTTGAGATAGCTGTATCATCGGCGAACGTGGATGTCATCAGTCGCTGGGTCGTGGGTATATCCGCCGTATGTATGAGGTAAAGACTGGGTCGTAGGACGCATCCTTGTGGTACGACTTCTGCGATTTCAACCTCTTTAGTTAAGCAACTTTTGTGTCGTACCACCAAGAAGACTTGGTTTAAAAGCACCTTGTGAACATTTTGAGGAAGTAGGAGTTTAATTTTATAGATATGACCTTCCAGTCCTACTCTGTCAGAAGCCTGAGAGACGTCTAGGAATGTAGCAGAGCAAAACTTCCTGTGTTTTCAAAGGCAGTTCGAATTTCCGAGGTGATTCTATTGACTTGTATAATGGTACGATGCTTATCTCTAAATCCAAGTTTTTCCAAGAGCTTGGACAGGCATGAAAGGAGACTTATCGGTCTGTATGACGAGGGAAGAGTTTTATCTTTTATTCTTTCCTGGCTTTGGAATCATAAATTTTTACCACGGTTGCGGATTTCGTTAGGGCATTAAAAAAGTTTTCCGATGTAATCTATGATGACCTTAGAGATATGTGGTGTGTTCGCCTTGGCTCAGTGCAGGTTTTTTGAACGTGCCTGCAGCTCCATTTAGTTTAAAAACGTAAAAATGCTTTGCGAAAACCTTTGCATTTTCTGGATTGCTGTTAGCACAAGAGCCATCTTGGTTTCGCAACGGTGTTTCGTGGGCTTATATTAGGGTGAGCTTTCCAGAGCGGAAATCTTGTGTTCGTAGGTGATCATTTTTGAATAAAGGTTTCTTGGGCCTGCCTTTCTTCTTGCATCAGTATTTTAGAAAACTTGCGTATGGCAGCTACTAGTTTTTGGTGTGCAGATGGGGATTGGAACCGTACCTGGATACCGAAGAGCGTTAGCGAATGGCACTCCGGATGTTGGGTGAACGGAGTTTTTCTTGATTTGCTTCGTTTCTTGACTAAGGTCAATACTTAACATAGGCTGCGGAACTTTATTGCTGTTAATTATGTTTATGGCTTTTACCGAAAATAGAAACGTTAAGTTCAATTCCTTTTATTACCACTTGCAGCCCGTTACTGCTTTTTAGCTGGTACGTATAAAAGCTTTTGGTTTTGTCTTGTAACGCTTTGATTAGTAGTAATTAAGAATTGGGAGTTTTGTTTCTTTAAGGTAGCTTTTGGTCAGTGACATTACGTAAACGTATTTTTTTGTTTACCAGCTCATTGCTTATTGTTTCACGTAAGTAAATGAGAGGCGGTTTGGCCTTGGGGACTTGTTTGGGCTCTACTTCATCATCGTCGTCTTTGTCCAGCAGTGAGAACTTATTTTCGTAAAGAGGGTTTTTGATCTTGGCCAATTTGCGGGCTAAGCTTACGTTTTACATTTACCTATCCATACCAGTTTGTAGCATAGGGTGGTTTGATGCATTTTCGATTTATAATGACGGTACCAAGCATTTGTAGGTCGGCTTCAATGTGAAACCGACGCTCTTGCCGAGCTTGTTGTTGTAGTTGTTGTTGTGAGGGCAACAGTGTAACAGTGCTGGTTGATGATGACCCAACTGACGTCTTTATGCTTACTTGCCTTGTTTTGGCGATATTTTGCAGAGTATTTGGCGACTAAGAGTGCCAAGGAATGTTTTGCAAGCTAAGGGGTGCCGGAGATACCCATTTGTCGTACTCTTCGGTGCTTTTCGGAGAGTAGAAAGAGAAATATGCGTTTCGTCGATCGGTTGGAAGCCTACGTTCAGCTTCTGAGACTTCTGGGTTCGGCGCATCCAATTTGGTGCACTTTTCGATTGTTTTTTCGGGAATGACGAGGCGCACGGGTTCCGCTTGTATTTTATTGCATGTTGGCACTTCCAATTGATTTTTCCACGTTGACATTTTGGTCAATTTTAATATATATATAAGACATAACAAAGCAAAAGTGCTAATGAGAGAGTGAGTCTTTTTGCGTTACTAATTATTTGTGATTATTTTTTATTTTGACTGGCCTTTTTGCTAATTTTGGCGGAGCGAATAAAGCACACGACCGCTCTGCTCGACTGCATAATGACCAAATTGACAATAAGGACTCATCACAGGTGAGTAGAGGAAATGTGTCAGCGTTTGAAATAGGAAATCTTTGAACCCCAATTGAAAGCCCTTATTTCTCAAGTAACCAGGGGTTGCCAAATTTGTCTTACCAACAGAAGCACCCTTTCATTTTTCCCAAAACCCCGAACGGACATAATTGGTCATACTTCAAATACAATTGATAATAGCTACAATTTGACAATTATAGACACTTATAACCGATGGACAATTGGAACTCTGTACTCGCCACCAAAGAATTCAAATTTTTCTTCAGTCAATTCCGGATACCAAATAAATATAGTTTTTGATCAGAGAGCCAAGTTCTCTAGTGCTGTCTTTATAGACTATTTGTCACAGTGCAACATAAAATTACATGTTACATATTTTCTACAATCGAGTTGTAACTCGACGTTTGAATGTTTAAACTCCACCCTGACAGAGATTTACAGAAAAGTATTGAGTAAAAGGAAAGAACTACGACTAGCCCTAGACCAATACGAGTCACTTTCTGAAGATGTTATAATATATAGTAAGAATATACATTCAAGCACAAATCTAACAATTTTCTAGCTTTTTAGTGGCCGAACCCAACTATTTGAAAAAATAATATGGTTTCATAGCGAATATGACTATCTAATCAAATTGAACGAATTTCAAACTACACTTTTCCCTACTATCAAAAGGTTATGGAACATACGACTATAATACGAACAGAGCTACTGAACGAAACGAGGACAAACATCAATAACTTTATATATCAGAATAATATCGACATACATAATAATAAACATAACTCTAAGCCTCTTATTTGCAAAAATAAAAACAATTCCAAATATACACTAAATGACAGCGAAATTAAAATATACAAAATTTTCTAACAGAGCAAAAAATTTAAATTAAATTAGAACACAAATTTTATCACTAGAATCTAGCACAAAAAATAAAACACTCATGTTCAAAATTAAAATTCCGATTTTATCACAAAACCAATACAATATATACCGTCTCACACCTTTGCCGTTAAATGAACACCATTGAGATAAATCTCCCATACATCCGTAACTTGACACTTTGTAGCCTATTAACCTCCAGGGACTTACACCTTGGAAATTTGGATAATGGTTTAGCAGTCACTAACATGGAGGAAGGTACCACATTAACCTATTTATAATATATATACATTGTCTATTTCAATTATAACCGTCGCCTGGATCTCCACAAGAAGGAAGATAATTTTTTCACCTACTTTTGCAGATCCTGTTGTCACTCCCACCATACCGAGCTAGCGTAAACAACTTGGTCCAGGTTTCCGGTCCAATATGCTGAACAAGGGGGTTTCGCCACAAAGCATTATATGAACACCACTTCAAAGCCTTCTTATGAATCTTAAAGAAAAATAAAAATCATTCTTAGAACGACACTCAAAGCAGTCACATTTTTTTCGGAACTAAAACTATAATTTAATAGCTCACATCAGCCAATTTCGGACCATAGACAAAACTTTTAGAGCTAGACCTTGTGGATAAGAAGCCCTCTCAGCTATAGCGTCAAGTGACGACGAGTGAGCCTCAGCGTAATCTGGAAGTTTTGCGCTCAGTCTCTATCAAAGAGCAAACTGCACTCGCCAACGATCTCATTGAGGATAAAACCAGCTTTTTCGTAATGGCTACTGGACATTCCGGTCGCGGCAAGTTTCGAAGGACAGCGTGGTCGAGTTAAAGTCCGAAACTACTGCGATTAAAACTTCTATGGATATTCTTTAAAGTAACTTGCGTTCCAGGAATTCCAGCAGAGCCGGTAAGCAAAGCAAGGTGCAAGCACGAGCATTCAGTTTTACGTTTCTACCACGCTAAGTTCGGCAATATCACCCAAAAGTGTTCGCAGCCCTGTTCGTTGGTTCAGCTACAGGGAAATTAAAAGAGCTGTCTTCCGTACAGGACGATGACAGCAAAATCCAGAATGCTCTGCCCTCCAAGTAATTCGACTGCATATTTACGACCATTGCATCAAATTTCTCATTGATTCCGGATCAGTCATGTCACTCATAACGCTTTCGCTATTAAAAAAAGGCAACGCTGTACAGAGAAACCTTAAACTCATCAGTGATTGATACAATGGCACTCTAAGTCTAACGTTTGGCCGCAATCTACTGCGCAAATTCAACTGGCTTTTCGTCGTTTATGACGTTTAATCAGAAATCATTGCAGTTCTGTCAAATTAAACAGCCAATATTCCGAGCTGCTTAGTCGTTTTATCGAAACCTCTTTAAACATGCGTCAATAATGACGTAGCGCATTTTATCGAGACAATTGACCCCGTTTTCGATAAGCCAAGACGGGGACCTCGACGATTTAACAAGGAGTATTTCGTCCTTCAGGTAGCCAATGGGCGAACCCGATTCACAACGAGTGTCGTACAAATAGTGATTATCGCAAACTTAATGCTTACACCATTGGAGTCGCCCTGGCGCAGCAGGATGGCGATGTCTGGCGACCAGTAAGTTTCTTCTCTCGGAAACAACCCTCAACAAAGCGAGGGCACAACACATACGATCTCAAACTACCGGCCATTTTTTCCGGCATTATAGCTTCTAAACACATTTTGGAGGGACGTTCTTCTTTTGTTATAAAAACTGACCATAACCCATTGCAATAACCTTTAAATCAAAAATCCGCCAAAGCATATCCGCGTCAATTGGATTTAATTTCTCAGTTTTTTACGGAAATCGGTTACCACCCGTGGAGAACAATGCAGTCGCAGAAGCACTGTCACTCATAAATGCATAAAAGCATGCCGACTAACGTCATCGCCTAAGCGATATTTGACGCACAGCAAGCTGACAAGGAATTTGCCGAACTGTCTGACCAATTGACCAACTTGATACATTGAGTGATATTCCATATCTTTACTCCTCTTTCAAACATGTCTGCGGAAACGGTTGCGAAGGCGTTGTACACCCACTGGACTTGCAAGCAATGCAGTTGAAAAACCTTTGGAGCAACCCCATACTGGACCACACCAAGTAGTTCACCGCGTGGATGAGAAAGTCTACATTATAAACATGGATGGTCCCGAGAAAGCTTTACCAGTTGATCTGTTTTCTCGACTGTGTGGATTTCAGCCAGTCACCAGAACAGAAAGCTTTGCAACCGCCTTTGTCACAATTTCCCGAAACAATGCTTTAGCAGTTTTTTTTTACCTCGCCAGTCGACGAAGTCACTGGAGGGGGCATAGATGTGGCGACCAGGGCTCAGACCTATTTCGCAACGCGAAGCAATCAGCTGTTTTTATAGGAACCCTGGCGAAATGGTAATTGATATTGATAACTCTCTCTTCTACCGGCTTCGCAGCTAAGCTAAATTTGTAATCCTAAATTAAACACGTCATAAAGTGAATTTTAATTATTCCACATGTCTCTTATTTTATTACAAACAGAAAAAATAATAGTCAATAAAGGCCTATCCCTTTCCAACAGTTTTTCAATTGACAACGTCATTCCACAAGGCTTCCCAAACTAAGTTATCCTTTCATACAATGCCCTTACTAACATTATCGCGCTCACAAGGCAACTTAAATTTTTAGTAAACTAACGAAATTCTCTTTTAGGATATATAAATTCCCCATTAACATAGCCGCCTTGCTTGCCAGTCAAAAATTACCTTAATAAAATATACAAAATGTAATTAATAATTAAAGCTACATTTAACTTCTCAATTACAAAAATTCAACACCACACCAACTACCTTCAAACCTACCTTCCTTAAAGAACAACCTTCCTTGTCATAAATTGCTGTACACCTCAAGCTGTAGCGTTACAGATAAAAAGATCACAATTAAAACTTTACTATTCCTCAGTTCTCTCGAGTGAATTAATACCCATTCACGAAGCAGTTAAGGGGAAAGTACCCAAAGACGTTTAAAATAACCGATTTTTTTATAGTCTTAATCGATAAGTAAATTCTGGCAAAATTTAAAAGGCCAATCTTAAAAATTATGGATGATATGGCAAGTGACAGTTGTTGACGCTATGTCGGCCGAGCGCACCAAGAAAACTTTAATCGGCGTTTTCTCAAAACCAATTTTTTCATCTATCTTTTTTTTAAAAGCATAAAAAACTACTGTCGGTACTCTTCGGACATGAAAATTAATCAAAAACCAAAATATTTTTTTCAAGCCTATTTTTCCTGGATAATGTTAAAATTGTTCAAAAATCGTAGAATACCGACTATCAAAAACTCTCTTGAGTGGAATAACGTTTGATTTTATGATTTCAGATGAAAATTGCAGTCAGGATCTCCTACGCCTACCGTTATATGACAATCAATTTTCCATTTTTTATAATTTTATGTTTTCATTTTCTTCAAACAGTGCCCTATTTATATATGACGTTAATTTTATGTGCACTGTTTTCATTTAAAAAAAAATCGAAAAAGCACTCGGCCTCTACGGGTACTTCCCCCCTCTGCAAGCCCCAGGAAAACACGTAATTTGCATGTCTCTACTATCCTGCCTTAAATCCCAAACTAACTTTAACAACTACTGCTACTAGCAGTAATAACCATTTCCAAAACACAAAACTTCTATGGATTCCTATCCACATCGGCATAAAGGGCAACACAAGCGCATATAAAACAGCAAAAGAAACACATATATACACACAAAATAACAACGCTAACGACATTTCTCATTATCGAAAAAATAATATAAAATCAAAACAATCAGACCTATACAACGACACTACTTCTTGGTTTAAAAAAATCAATACAAATTTTCATCCAAACCTTATTGGAACATTAAGCACAACAAAAAAACTGAGATAAACCGACTTCGACTAGGACACACCACACTCACCAACGCTCATCACATGGACAAACCTCTCCCAAAAAATGTACAATGGTACCTTTGCAACAGAGTGTTCGCAGTGAAATGCAACATAAAATTTTATTACTACAATATACTATTGAAGCAGGAGGTTCACAAGGTATTGCCTTGGGGCCAATTTCTTTCGTTCTACATATATCATTCCTACGAACAAGCGGCAGCCCGCAGCCTCCATTGAACGTTCGAGCCCCCCAGATCACTAGACTTTAAGGTGTTGCTTTACAATATCACTTTTAGACCAATATGGACATTAGGATCCCAGCTTTGGTGAGCAAAAAATCTCTGAGCCTATATCGAATGTTCGATATAAAAACGTCCTCAGGGACGTTGCACTCAAATTATTTTGCAAGAGGTTTAACTCGGGTTTTCAGCTGAAGCCGTCTACTACGACATGAACTTCCAGCCAGCAAAGGCCTTTTAAGCCTGTTTCAGTTTAAATAAGTTTCATTTGAATAATAATAATTTTTATTCTAAGATTTGATTAAATTAATGTTAGTCTCCGTAAAGAGAAGATCCAATAAACCAAAGCATACACCAAAACTGAAACCATGTTTCAGAGTGAAATAAGATAAACAGATACAACTATTTATCCAACAAAACAATTTAATGTCTGCAATACCACACAAGCGGAAAACCACCGATCAATGCACAAACTGTTGAAAATTCGGTTACAACAAGACCTATTGCACCATGCGCTTAGTATGCGTTACATTTGAAGACACTCAAAAGAGTTATGCAAAGCCAACAAGGACGATGCAACTACCCCAGCGTTAGTTCTTCAGTACCATCCAATAAGAGCACCCAGACACCCAAACGCAGAAACGCCATTATACAATACACAATGCCGTTCGCTAACGCTTTTCGCTATCCAGGTATGGTTCCAATCTCAACAACAGGGCCAGTACCAGAATCAAACATCAAATCAACAAATCCAAGAAATGGCAAAGAATATTGATCGCCTTTCTGCAAAAAAACCTCATGAACTTCATGACATTCCTGCAGACAACAAAGTCGGAGCTAATAAAGAATAAAAATAGACTGATCCAAATCCTTACCAACCAGAATGATAAACAATGTCCTCTCTAAGTATTGGCTTCTGTAATCGAATTTCCCAGCACAAGCTAAGAACCGCATCAAACAAGCAAGCCCATGGTAAGAACGGCAATAAAAACGTATAAAATTTTTCTTCCAGCGTATGAAACAACATACCTGCAGCCTAAATACAAACGATCACATAAAGAAAGCAGTACGAAAAACTTTAAGACGACATTATTAGTTTCAAGACTTATCAGACTCCATCTCTACTGCATTGCATAGAAGTTTTTGGAAGCTGCTATTTATTTATTTATTTATTTATTCGCCAATGGATAAATCCTTATCTGGCTATCAGCTAACTTAACTTAAAACTAAGTATTAATTAAAAAATATTCCCTAAGTATTTGCCTAAGCACATTCTTCTTGGATCCCCAAAGCAATCGAATACTTAGTGGCAAAGATTTAAAAAGTCTTAAAGTTTTTAAGATTGACTCATTCCGCGCATAGTTAGTCCTCGCAGCACTTTTTAAAAAAATGGGATGACGGTACGGAGACTCCTGGCAGGGATATTGAACTTAATTGAGCTTAATATGAATGGTCTATCTATATTACCAATTATAACATCATTGATAAAGAGCAAGCTCGCTATCGAACGCCGATCTAGTAGACTGCAGATATGCAGTAGGTCACATTGGCTAGAATAAGCTGGCAAAGGTTCCGAAAAGTTTAACGGCTGAAGTGCAAATTTTAGGTACTTTTTCGGCAGCCTCTCAATTCTATTGATATGAACAACACTTGACGGGTTCCAAATAAAGGAAACATATTCCACTCTTGAACGCACAGATGCTGAGAACACGGTCAGCTGTAAGTATGGGTCCTTAAAAAGTATAGTGTTTCTTTTGACAAATCCGAACATTGCATATGCCTTCGGCAGAACATGGTTTATATGGTTAATAACCAAAATTTACTGTCGAAGAGGACCCCAAGATCCATAATCTCAGTAAGTGCAGAGAGTGAATGGTTATTGATAACATATGTAGAAAGAATATTTAAGATACATTTACACAACAACATAACATTTATTTAGGTTGAGAGGTAAATTGTTCTAAATACACCATAAACTGATTTTGTCCAAGTCCGATTGTAGCAAATAACTGTCATTTAAGGAATTCACTGGCATGTATATTTTAAGGTCATCCGCATAAAGAAGATACTTGGCAGATTTAATGCAGAAACAAATATCATTAATGAAAATAATGAAAAGCAAAGGACCAAGAGATTCGAGGTAGTAGAACGACCAGGCATGAACCCGTGCTGATTAGGGTCAATATAAGTACGTATCAGGAAGGATAATTTTATAACTACAATTCTATCGAATAGCTTTCCAATATTGCTTATTTTAGCAATAGGCCTGTAATTAGAAACCTCAGACTTGCTTCCGCCTTTATGAACCAGTAAAATTTTGGAAATTTTCCATCTAGAAGTAAATTTACCCTGAAGTAGCGAAGACGAGAAGATCATCTTAAGGGGTTGAAGAAGACTGTGATAAAATTTTTTAAGAAAAAATGAAGAAACTCCATATATGTCAGGCTTAATGGAGTCGTCAAATTGCTAGATAGCTTCAGAACTGTCCTCATCATTTATTTCAAGGGAACCAATATTAAAAACTTCTGAAATGTTATTTAGAATTTGCTCGTCATTCCAGTCACAAGCAGGCTCAAAATTGGTCGAAAAAAAGGAAGCAAATAAGTTTGCAATATTTGTCCCAGAATTAGCGGTAGTGTTGTTATATGACACAGTTGACGGTATGGAAGAATAAGATTTCTTCGAATTAATAAAACGCCAGAACACATTAGGATTTGACTTTAAGCTATTTTCAATGTCGGATATGTATTGATTATATAGAAATTTATTAAGAAAATTAAATTCCCGCTTATGCTGTCTATATCTATCACGATCCAATGGATTACCTGATCTAATGAACCGTTTGTTAAACTTATTTCTTAGATTTTTATATTTCTGGAGTCCTTTTGCATACCAAGGAAGCCTATAGGAATCCCGTACCTTGGTTGAACAAGTGCTGTCAAGAATATTTTTTAATGCGACAAGAAAGTTAGTGTAGTTGGTCTCAATGCAAGCATTTGATAGCAAGGAAACGCAATCCATAGACGTGAGGCAATCACTTACGGCAACCAAGCTGGCACGATCAAAATTATACATAGGAATAAAGTTAACAACTGGTAAGAAATTATAAAATTCAATATTAAAGTATAAGGGCTTATGATGAGCATCACAACTAGAAATACTAAATTCAGCAAGGCTTACCGAGGAATGAACAATAGAATTGATGAATATTAATTATAGTAGCCTATGCAAATCATTAAAACAATCATCGATAACAATAATTCCATGTGGCTGGTGTACAGGCACCATAGCATGGAATTGCGGATCACATGACCATACAACAGATCCCAAATTAAAATCTCCTGTCACAACGAGACCAACAGAGTTATCTTTGCTGGCATGTAGGCTGGCAATGTTATTCATATGCGCCTGATAAAGCGTGAAGTCACTTCCAGGGGGAATATAAGAAGCGACTAGTCTTCCCAGACAATCCAGATACCTCAACAGCCAACCGGTCCAGAAGAGAGTCCTCGTTTGAGAGTACAGTTGCGCAGCAGAAGAAGGTACGGCGGACAGCCACGATGACGCCTTCACCTCTCTCGCACTTCAATCTGCTGAACTCTCTATCCTTGCGATAGACTGATGAATTCTCTGAAACTGTCGCCATGGTTAACGGAAGTCATGAAATGGTATTGTAAAATCCACATGCGGCCTTTGCCTTGCAAGTCTAAAAAAGCCATTCAGAGCCGTACGCAATATTCCAGTCCGGATACGTATTGGCAGTGGAAGATTATCATTACGTAGGTTATATATGCAATCCATTCGCACAGTCGTAGAAGACTAAATTGCAGATACTTCCAGAGTCGGTGAGTGCCCTTGGGAGCGCAGGGAGGTGAAGGGAGCGCAACTCGGAAGAGAGCGCTGTATAGAAGCGGACTCTTTTCAAGCAAGGAGATGCATAATGAAAAGGGCAAAGTCATCCGATTTTGTTGTTGTTGCAAATATAGGTGCGAAGAGAGTGATAATTCAACGCAATCGCTCAACCTTCCACGAGTAAAGCAAAGCAGCGAGGCTCCGAAGAGAGCGCCGTATTGTTGTTGATGCGAAAACAGCTGCGGCTGCGCGCCTTGATTCGAAAGAACGATTCATTTGTTGTTGGTCATGAAGTTGAGAACTGTAGTTATAAATGATGCACGAAAGTGAACCAATAATGACGTCAGAGCCAGTGACGTCGATTACTGAGGGTTTTTTGATGGAAGCTTGGCAGGGGTAGATGTACGCAATGGTTCTCCACCCAATGTGTCCATCAGATTCCAAGTGCTCTCTCTCTCTCTGTGGATGAATCGGCTCACCTTAACAGATTGTGGCCAGAAATCACCGCTGAAGACAGTCTGATAATACTGCTCCGGGACTCCAAGCTTAAAGTTAATGAACCTTCAGTGTGCTAAGATCTACCTCTTTTTTTTTAATGAATAGCTTGATATGCTGTCAGAATTTACTTTTAACTTGTCAGAAACAAACTTGCACAGCGCCTCTGACTTTGTGTTTACAGCGAATTTGCCAATATGCAAAAATCTTTTGCTGGGCAATACTGCAAGTTGATCACAAACGAGAGCCGAACCAATAATATGCTTCTTGTTGTAACGATTCTTTTTATTTTTCTTGGAGACAACCGTAAAGCCCTCTGTGGGAGGGTTATGGTCTGACACAACGGGATTGGTATGATGGAAAGTAGATAAAGCAGGAGGTTTATTCGCAACTTTTTCCTTCTTCCGCTTGTTGGTGTAAACATTAGCCGGGGCATCCACAGGTGCGATGACAAAGCGATGAACATCGAACCGCCACAAAACAGCGAAGTTGCGCATGCGTAACGGCAACATTACACTCAGAGCACGTAAATGGGGTCATAACGAAATGAAAAACGCGTCTGCTCGCAACGAAGGCTGATCAGAGACCTGTTATGCTGATAGTTTTGTAAAAATGAGTGTAGCATTCAATAAAATTACACGACATATCTTTAAGGTGAGACCCCGTAACCATATATCTGAAAAAGCAAAACATTAAACAAAAAAATAAGAATAGTTGGGATCTTAAAATGTAATCGATCGAATAACTTTGACAACGCTGCAAAAATTATCCGCACAGGGGAACCGTCGTACCTATTTTCTGACCAAGTTATATTCTGTTCTGCGAATTACTGGAATCAACTCCCGCACTTCATAAAATCAATTAATAGCTCAAAAAAATAAAATTTAGATGAATGTTAAATATTTAAAATATTTTAAGCAAATTTTAATTTAGAATAATAATATTGTAATTTCTTGTCTTAACATAACGTGACTAGAATGCTAGGATGCATAATTAATAAATAATATTGGATATATAAATAAGTTCGTGACTTTTTTTTTACGAAAGTTGAAGCTTTATTTTGAAAAGTTGGTTACACTTTTACGCTTCAAAGTATTGTCAATCGATAGCCACTTCATTTCGACAACTTTCTGGCAAATCACGGATTCCGCGTCGAAAAATTCTCAGTTCTTTTTCTAATATCCATTAATCCATACATTCTTTGACTTCATCATAGTTGGATAAGTGCTGGTCTTCCAGGCTATGATCCATCGATCGGAACAGATGGTAATCGGAAAAAACTATGTATGGGCTATACATCGGGTGTGGTAGAAATTATTATCGAGGGTTTTCCAAGTACCTTTTAACGACCCGACCGACATGTGATCAAAAAAACAACGTTCAAGACGTCGCACAATGTGGGAATTATACAATTTAGCTCTACAAAAGTACATCATTCCACTTTCACCAATTTATTTCCAATTTTTTTTTAATAATTCATTAAATGTATATAATTATTATGCAAATTATTTTTTTTGTCGTTGCACTAGATATGAAATATAAAATCAAAAGAAGTTACTAAGTAAAATCTGTTTACAACAGAGAAATTTCATTTTATTCAAGTACCGATATTCTGTTCAAAATTAAATAGTTTTTTTGTTTCTTTTGTTCATAATTTCATTTAGGTATGATAAACAAAATAAGAGTTTTATTTGAGCGGTACTTTAAGCACAATCCTTATTTAAGCAACACATTTTTTTGTTTGTTTTTTTTTTTTTTCAATTGACTTGTGTGTTTAAGGGGTTACGCCACCTTGGAAGCCAGGCATCGATGACCAAATTACATTTTTTTTTTGCAATCATTTGACAACGTTTTAATGTTCATACATTGAACTTCCTTAGTTATTTTTTTCAGGACCTTCCATCGATAAATATAGTTGAGATGGTATTGCGAATATTGCCTCCATTCGACTGCAAAAATCAAGTTTTTGTATTTAAAAAAAAGGTACTGGCTATGATCTATCGTAGGGTATTGCTATTATATGGGCTTGTTACAAAATTACAATTATATGAAAGAAAAATCGTTATTTTACCAATGTTTTTTATTAAAATAATTATTATAAAAAACAGAAAAGTTTGTATTGGAAAAATCCTACGATAGATCCAAGGGGGTCGTATTGTGAGTATTTGCATATAAGAATCTTAGGAATCGGTTGAAATGTGTAGGAGATTTGTGGTGTACGTTTCTAAAACTCGTGTTTTAAGAAAAACGCGTTTACTGCTTTTTACCATTAATCCGCAATTCCGGGCACATAAACCTGATATTATATCCCAAGATGGAATACCCTTTAAAGGAGAAATAATTTATATTCTTAAAATAAAGAATTCCGGGCCCATAAACCTGATATTCAAAGGTGGAATACCCTTTAAAGGAGAAAAATTGTATATTGAGTTTGAGCTCGAAACTTTTACATTCCGTTGAAATATAGTGCGAATTTTTGCAGCACCGATACCTTTTTTTCGCAATGTCTTCCGAATAATAGAAAAAAGTTTTTATGATATTATACAAATACGAAAACAAAATGGAATCAATTTTATTGTTATGGAGAACGCTTTAAAAAAATATTAAATCTGGTTGAATGGTTATTTGAATTTACCATACACGGTATTGCAAAAAATATCTTCTTCATCTCATATGCTGAAATCGCTCCAAAACAAGAAAGGTACAAAATCTTATTGATTCTACCAGCACCGAAGAAATTGCAGTTGCAAACCAAGTTAGCATATTTAAGGAAGGTAAACGCAACTCTGCTGGAATTGTTAAGGAATTTCCAAGATATAAATTTTACTGAATTATTTTTACCTACTGATAAAGCGATGTATGAATCAAGATGCTTATTTATATATATATATTTATAATATGACACAATAACTCAAAGGATTAATAAAATCATTAAAAATCGTTTACCTTCCTATGATAAACCAAAAGAGAACGCTTTCGTCGAGTGTCCGACCATTAGATACCCGTTACTCAGCTTCAATCTCCAAAATAAGTATTTTCCCTGCAAAACAATCGATGTTTAGGTGGCGCCATCTGTCGAAATGCATAGCCAACACTTGAAGCTAAGAGCGTGCAGCACAACTACTACAACGCTAACAGTTCTGTCATTCTCTCTCTCTTTCTCATCTGCTAGCAGACGTAGAACAGAGGGGCGGTATAACTTCTAAAATAATAGCTCGATTTTACAAAAAATGTTGTGTCTACCGATAGATATGACCGAAACGCACACACAGAACCAACCCTTACGTTCTAACATGTCTCAGAGGGACAGTTCATACTTTCCCGATTTGTGGGCGTAAAAGTGGACGTAACTCCATATTGAAATAAACCTGCTTAGTAACTACTAGAATCTGCTTTCCAAGTCCCAAATCTCTAGCTTTTATAGTTTCCGAGATCTCCACGTTCAAACAGACGGACATGGCTAGTTTGACTCGGCTATTGACCCTGAGCAAGAATGTATATACTTTATATGGTCGGAAACGCTTCCTTCTACCAGTTACATACTTTTCAACGAATACAATAATGGATACCTGAGTTTGACTTCTCTCACCCTCTAAGTAGCAAGTTGTTGGCTAGTTTTAACCGCTTCTTTGAGCCAGGTGATCTATGAGCTTGCCACTCTCTCCTGCGGAGCAGATCTTTAATAAATCTAGAAGCACTACTGCTGTTGAAAGGTTTTCTAGGTGGTATTATTGAAGTAATATCATAATAAACACTAATGCTTCTACTGAGCTGTCGATGTCTTCAGCCAATCTGTTTTACTAGAAGTTAGAAAGTGTGGGCGTTCTGAAAGCTTTGGTCATAAAGGTGAAGTAAGATTGTAGAGTGATCCGATGATAGATCGGACTCTCAGCCTTATTTTTAAGATCTGTTGGCCAGTATGTAGGCTTGCCCGGAGAGATAAAGTCAAACTTGTTTCGTGGTGTTATTATAGCGTTGTACAGTTGTCTTCCTTTGGGGTTGGTGAGTCGTGAATCCCAGCAGCTATAAAGCGGTCACCCAGCAAAATATTTTACAAATTCTGCTTCGGAAACGGAAACAATATACGGCGGCTATGTTTAAGTGTCTTTGTGAATTGATGTTGCTTGTATTTAAGTTGTTGCAAATGATAGCAGTTGGTAATGTCTAATGCGATTCTTGATCAGAATGCCAGTACCTTCATGTCCTTTACCAACGGGATAATTTGTCGCACACAATGTATATCCATTAAAATGAAAATAATTTTTGTTCGTTGAGTCTCTGATATAAGCATTCCGTCAATGTCATATTGGTCTAAGAGCTAGTTTTAGTGCTGCGAAATGCCATTTGCATTTCAGAAAGATAATATTAGTAAAATCATCTTAACTGATTTTTTTTAATTAAGAGCTCAAAAAGGAGATTTTGTGTACGCATAAGATCCTATAGCGTTTTTTGCATTGCTACCATTATGTTTGTTATAGTTACCAACATTGGTTCTAGCCCATTCGTCAATTTAATAATTTCAGGACCCTGTTTCGATGTCTGTTGCTGCGTTATTCCTGCAGTGGCTTGGGAAGGTGTCGGCCTAGCCCCTGAGGCATATGACCCGTTCTTATAGCTTAGCGCCTGAGCGAAATAAACTCCCGGTTGATGGTATTACTGTATGTTTTGTCGGCTGACTGGTTTTCGAGCTACAGGTTTTTTTTTGGGTTACCGGGTTTTTTACAGGGCAACCTCTGTAGTTGGCAGTGTGATTTCCCCCACAGTTGCTAAATTTTTTGGCAGAATGGTCCACCTTATTTACAGAGCATGACTTAGTTGGATGTGCATCACCACAGGCTACGCAGACGGCGGGCAGGGTCCACTTAGTTCTCGTTTGCTTATATTCCTGACAATTTCTCAATGGTGATTCTGCGGTGCAGTAGGTATTGAAGTTTATCAATTGGTTGAACTTCATTATTTTTAAGTGCATATTTTCAGGTTGCAATTTGGGGAATTTTATTTATATTTTTTTATATTCATGGCCATTTTGACGTCAAAGCCCTTTTAGGTGCCGCTTTTATCTCATCAATCGGAACTGTCGATTCGATTCCTTTAATTACCACTTGCAGTCCTTTGCTACTTTTCAGTTGGTAGGTGTAGTAATTTTTTTAGGTTTTATTTATATTGCCCCTTTTAATGGATGTGAGGTAAAATTTGATTACGCCATTTTTTTGCTGATAACTAATCCCCGTCATTTTTTAAACTTTGTTTTTAGAGCTTGCGTTCTTATACGTCACCTCTTTTTTTTACTATATCCTTTAAATAGTTTTTTATTGAAAAATTTGAAAATTATCATGGGCACGAGCACACATACTCATGCCTACCCTAAGGGTCCTTTCGCGAATTAAATTTCGGATATTTTCACTATATTTTTAATCGCACGGCGGACCGAAACACAATACGTCCGTTGTTTTTTTGGTAATTAATTTGTAATTAAAAGTACAACATCTCATAGATGTCCTGTGAAAATTTCGTGACGATCGGACTAAAACTCTCTGAGATACTGATTATCTCTTAATCGTACTCAAGGAAGGTATGTGGTATGTAAAATCTTTAGATGCGTTTTTCTCAAAACTAAATAGGAGTGTAACGTAACTCAAGAGGTAATGGTCCGATCTAAATGAAATTTTGCACACATCTTTAATACATTAAATACTTGCGGATGAAGAAGTTTTTTTTTTAATATTTTGTTATATTTTTACAGACAATTAAAACAGCTGGAAAATTAAAAGTCGCATATTTTTCGTTCATCCGGAAAATAAACTTACATATTAAAAAAATCAATTTTTTTAAATATCACTGTGAGTCCAGGCTTTGCGCACCGTAAGCCGCTCCTTTTTATACCTTTGTAGAGGGTATTATAATTTCAGTCAGAAGTTTGCAACGCAGTAAAAGATAAATTTCCGACCTTATAAAGTATTTATATTCTTGTCTGTCCTTCTGTCCGTCGAACTGTCCGTCCGTTTCCACACAAACTAATCCCTCAGTTTTAAAGCTACCTTCAAGAAACAAGTTTTCAAAAGTTGTCTTTTCATAGCTGGTAGTACGAGCGCTCCGGCTCGTTCTTTGTTGTCCAATTGGAAACTTCCTCTTTTGAACCGGTCAAACCACTTTTAACACGTTTGCATTTGTACCATAAACTTCAGCTTAAATACGGAGTTTTTTGGCAGCCTTTTTCTTCGTACTGCAGTAGCGAAGTAAAAACAAAGCAAAGCAGACATTTTTGAAGCGCAATAAAAAGTAGCGACACCTGTAAATGAAACCGAACGAACTTATTTGTACACCCAATTCTAATATTAATATTGTGAAATCGCAAATCCCTGAATTGAATAGTTTCCAGCATTTTTAGTTTTTCAGATCACGTGCATACTGACGGACATATCTAAATCGACAATTTAATGTCACGGCAAGCAATAAATTTGCGGCGATATTATTAAGCTGGGTACACTTTATATGTATATAAATCTTTGGATATTTACCACAAAAAATCCAACATTTTTGATATAAACTGTGCTCTTAAAATCAAAAGAATCCGCATTTTTAATCTTTTGACTAATTTACGGACTAACAGACAAACGAACTTGTATACTCTATAAGTTACGGGTATGCGATGATCCAATTTGGTTTCGATTTATCAATGAAATAAATTTCCAAGTCTAATTTCAAAAAAATGTTGGTTTCGATTTATCAATGAAATAAATTTCCAAGTCTAATTTCAAAAAAATGTTATGGTCAACTGGATCCCAATCATATTATGACATCTAAATAATATCACTGAAATCTTATAAAATTACCATATTTCTAGTCATATGCAATTATAACGAAACTATTCTAAAATGTACAATTTAAGGATGGATTCGTGTAAACGGATCGTCTTTAAAACTTGATGTGTGTAAAGATATAAAAAGTTTTGAAAGTACAAATTTTAGAAACATTTTTTTTTAAAACTATATGTGTAGATTACCTGTAAAATATTGAGCCTATATTATATTACGTTTATTTTGCCATCGGATCCATTTAGCACAGAAAAAATATGGGACAGTAAATCTTTAACGATAACCCAATCAGAACATTTAGTGGATATTAGCTTTAAAAATTCTAGTGACTCTCTTCGTACGATGTCCCCTTTGCTGTACAAATTTTTTATAAGAACTTTTCCAATTTTTTGAGCATAGCGACTACAATCAAAATTCAACATTTTAAAAGTTAGCCCAATACTTTCAAGTGTATTTTCCGGGCTTGGTAATATTGCCCTCTGTAAAGCTGGGTATACATAGGAATCAAATTCTTTTTCGGTGAGTGACTCCAGTAATGGACGGCAGGCTGCTATGAACGACTTGTCAGGTTTGTATTTGCATGAGACCATACTCTTTACAAAGCATTTCGATATTTTTTCCGTATATTTTTGTAGTATAAATGTCTTATTGCTTTTAGATTCAAATTGAATCATGACCATGATCATAATAGTAACGTTGCTAGTTGCTTCAATTTGAAATATGATGTCCAAAGTTTCATAAAAAATTGAAGTGTTATCCCATAACTCATACGAAATTAATGAGCCTATTCTGTTGATTCTAGACGACTTGATGATGGGTGCCTTTAACAAAAATGTTTGTGAACTGTTTACGAAAGGATCACATCACCGGAATTTATCAGTTGTTACTCAAAATATATTTCATAAATCATCGCAAACCCGTGAAATTTCACTAAATACCAAATTTATAATAGCTTTTAAAAATCCCCGAGATAAGCTTCAATTTAAATGTTTGGCAAGACAAATTTATCCAGAAAACCCAACAGATTTATTTAGAATATATAAAGAAGTAACAGAGCAACCCCACGGATATTTACTTATTGATCTCACTCAGGGAATTAACGATCTCTTACGATTTAGATCAGACATTTTTAATTCTGAGTATACGGTGTGCTATTCCGAAGAAAATGGTTTACAAAAAGAATCTAAATCCCTTGAAAGCGAACAAACATATATTGTATGTGCTCAAAAAGGCTAGCAATAAACTACGAAAAGCAATAATAAACAAAAGCGATAGTGAACTGGTAAAAACAATAGTGGAAATAGTTTTGAACACACTACGAGGAAATCATAAGGTTACTAAAACGCATCTAAATTCACTAAAAAAGTATAAAAGTGCATTGCGCTACCTTTCATGTCCAAAGCGCACATTAAACTCTAAGAAAAGTTCTATTCTAAGAACTGAAGAAGTCTCATACAATCCTATTGCATCATTGGACGGCGCCTCCTCAATTGAATTTGTTTGCTTGGGAAATGGTGAAACATATCGATACTTATCAAGTGTTTATTTACGGCTTGTGGTGCAACTCAAAAAAAAATGATAATAACGTCATTGAAGGAAACGCTGTCGGTGTAGTAAAAAATATTTTACATTCAATATTTAGAAGTTCCTCAGTTTATTTAAATAGCATATTAGTATCGCAGAGTGATAATAATTATCATTATAGAGCTTATTTGCAAACAATTTTAAACTATGGGAGTGATGCATCAGAAAGCCACTTGGCTTCCCAAGGCTATTTCCCGAATTTTGGAAGATTAACAGCAGGAAAATACGTTTATCCAGCCAATAATGAAACTCTGAAAAATATTTTCCAAAATAGTAATAAGGTCGAATTATTCGGAAAAGTTCATGGTGATATTTTTAACCAAAGCAAACTGCTTCTTAATAATGTAGATCTAAGAATTAATTTTAACATTGAAAAAACAGCATTTTATTTAATGGAAAATGAAACTGAATCAAATTTAAAGATACTAGAAGCACAACTCTTTATGAATCATATAACAGTTAACCCAAGCATTTTATTGGCTCATCATCATGTTTTACAAACAAACAAGAAAGAAAGCAAACTTCGGCAAGCCGAAGTTCATATACCCTTGCAGCTATTGCAAGAATTTAACATTTTTGAAAACATTAAAATTATGATTTACTGCGTATATGTTTAAAAACATTGAAGCTATGATGATTAGCAACTCAATTATTTGATAGTTATTTTATATATTTTTATTATTTCTATGGGAGCTATATGATATAGACGTCCGATTTTGATAAAATCTAAACCATAATTCTGAAATATTTAACCATTGCTATATGTCGAAGAACTGAACAAAAAATTAAAAAACAAAAAAGTTATAATTTTTTTCATTTATTTTTCCGATTGTTCCTATGGAAGCTATATGCTATAGTCGTCCGATTTTGATATAATTTAAACCGTAAATCGGAAATATTTTACCATTACTAAACGTCGAAGAACTAAACAAAAAATTAAAAAACAGCAAAGTTATAATTTTTTTTCATTTATTTTTCCAATTGTTCCTATGGGAGCTATATGCTATAGTCGTCCGATTATGATGAAATTTAAACCGTAAATCAGAAATATTTAACCATTACTAAACGTCGAAGAACTAAACAAAAAATTAAAAAACAGCAAAGTTATAATTTTTTTTCATTTATTTTTCCGATTGTTCCTATGGGAGCTATATGCTATAGTCGTCCGATCCGGCTCGTTCCGACTTATATACTACCTGCAATAGAAAGACAACTTTTGGGAAAGTTTCATGCAGATAGCTTTAAAACTGAGAGACTAGTTTGCATATAAACGGACGGACAGACGGACAGACGGACAGACTGACAGACGGACAGACGGACGGACAGACGGACAGACGGACGGACAGACGGACATGGCTAGATCGACTCTACTAGTGATGCTGATCAAGAATATATATACTTTATAGG
The DNA here is from genome assembly GCF_018152505.1 of Drosophila elegans. Lineage (NCBI taxonomy): Eukaryota > Metazoa > Arthropoda > Insecta > Diptera > Drosophilidae > Drosophila > Drosophila elegans. The sequence continues at coordinate 802,645 of NW_024545895.1, read as the reverse complement.
GTCGGAGATGTCTCCTTCACTGCGTTGCAAACTTCTGACTGAAATTATAATACCCTCTGCAAGGGTATAAAAATGCTTTATACCCATTCAGTAAAGTTGAAGTCAAATCTTTTACAATATATCCAGGCAACAATACACTATCGATAGATAACGCAGTTATTGGGCAACTACCCAATTTCTTGGATTTTAGTATGGTTAAAAACCGCTCATACTCAGGAAACCGAGGCTTAGATCCATTTCATTTTGAACATTTTAAAATGCAACGCTTTAACCTAATGGTTAACGGAGTTCAAGTTCCCTCCCAGACCTTAGAAATTGATTACTTGAACGCTGAAAATGTTCAAAGCTCTAGAAGTTAAAATATGCTATTCAGATCGACTGGAATAAAGCATTATGATCGTGGTCTACAAATAACCAAGGAAATGTTTGATACTAACAGTTTCATATTAGCCTTTGACCTAACTACTGATCATTCAAATTCCACTGTATGCTCAAATTTGATGTCACAGGCACTATACGAATCGAAGGAAGATTTTCAGAACCCCTAAGTGAAGCAGTTACTTGTCTGGTATACTGTGAATATGATTCCATGATTGATATTGATAAACATAGAAATATTCGAACGCTTTTTTAAAATGAATACTTTACAAATTCAACAATTGCTTCCCAAACATGCCAAAACACAATCAATTTTTAAAGGAGTTTTTCCTTCGGACCAGCTACCCAAAACCATTTTTAAACATCCTGCTCTAATTGTTGCGAACACCGACACTTCAGATCAGCCCGGAACTCATTGGATTGCAATTTATTTTAATAGTCGCAGATCAGCAGAATTTTTCGATTCATATGGACAATATCCCCAGAAAACAGAATTCATAACATTTTTAAGATCAAACGCTTATAAATACTTTTGTAATAAGCAACAACTACAGGGATATTTTTCTAATACCTGCGGTCACTATTGCATGCTGTAGGGCCTTTTTATACCCTTGCAGAGGGTATTATAATTTCAGTCAGAAGTTTGCAACGCAGTGAAGGAGACATCTCCGACCCTATAAAGTATATATATTCTTGATCAGCATCACTAGTAGAGTCGATCTAGCCATGTCCGTCTGTCCGTCCGTCTGTCCGTCTGTCCGTCCGTCTGTCCGTCTGTCAGTCTGTCCGTCCGTTTATATGCAAACTAGTCTCTCAGTTTTAAAGCTATCTGCATGAAACTTTCCCAAAAGTTGTCTTTCTATTGCAGGTAGTATATAAGTCGGAACGAGCCGGATCGGACGACTATAGCATATAGCTCCCATAGGAACAATCGGAAAAATAAATGAAAAAAAATTATAACTTTGCTGTTTTTTAATTTTTTGTTTAGTTCTTCGACGTTTAGTAATGGTTAAATATTTCTGATTTACGGTTTAAATTTCATCATAATCGGACGACTATAGCATATAGCTCCCATAGGAACAATCGGAAAAATAAATGAAAAAAATTATAACTTTGCTGTTTTTTAATTTTTTGTTTAGTTCTTCGACGTTTAGTAATGGTAAAATATTTCCGATTTACGGTTTAAATTATATCAAAATCGGACGACTATAGCATATAGCTCCCATAGGAACAATCGGAAAAATAAATGAAAAAAATTATAACTTTTTTTGTTTTTTAATTTTTTGTTCAGTTCTTCGACATATAGCAATGGTTAAATATTTCAGAATTATGGTTTAGATTTTATCAAAATCGGACGTCTATATCATATAGCTCCCATAGAAATAATAAAAATATATAAAATAACTATCAAATAATTGAGTTGCTAATCATCATAGCTTCAATGTTTTTAAACATATACGCAGTAAATCATAATTTTAATGTTTTCAAAAATGTTAAATTCTTGCAATAGCTGCAAGGGTATATGAACTTCGGCTTGCCGAAGTTTGCTTTCTTTCTTGTTAAAAGTAAAAACAAATCACTTAAAACTTTCTTAAAATATTTCAAGAAAAATGACTTCTCATACAATAACAAAATAATACTTAAAATGTTTAAGTCCAATTTTAAGAAATAAAGTTCGAGTTTTTAAAAGATAAATAATTTATTTTATTAAATGTTTCAGTTCGATACAATCGTCGGCTTAACTTATAATATCTAAGCATAAGACTAAGGGCTTCTTTTTCTAATACAGGCAGCATATGACACTGGCATGTGTCAGGGCCAGACGTGGCATCATCATCGCTCCAGGGACAAAGTTTGTAATGGAATCCAAATTTAGAATGAATTAGCTCCTTTTTCTCCAAATCCTCCATAGTAGCCTTTAGGAATTTAAGCCTCTCCAAGTGTTGTTCGAAAAGCATGTCTTCAAATTGCATCAAGAAGACTTCAATTTGTTGAGCGTACATTTTAAGGGAGAAGTGGTCGTTTCTTACGATTGCTTTAAGACTGATGTTGGATTTAGAAACCCAGGGCTTTATATTGGAAAAATGCATTTATTTCTCTTTCTTATTTATTGACAAAAATTCTATTTGCGCACAACTATATCTATTTACATCTTTTCCTTTATATATTAATTATTTCCTTTATATATTAATTATTTTCCTCTGTTTTTGGGGTAGTAGAGGGGACTTACGGAAGCAGCGAATCCGGCTTATCCTAGACAAGCACCACGGGTTTAGGGTGTCTTAGCTAACCGCCGCACCCGACGACCGCCGCTCCCAACCGCCGGTTAAGTAAGTCCCCTCTTCTACCCCAAAAACAGAGGAAAACCGAAAAAATATATGCACCCCCCACCAAAGAAAAAAAAAAAAAAAGTTTGATATCATTCGAAAGCATTTTTCAAGACCTTTCCAATGGTATACTTGTCACGATTCTTAATTAACAAGAAAGAAAGCAAACTTCGGCAAGCCGAAGTTCATATACCCTTGCAGCTATTGCAAGAATTTAACATTTTTGAAAACATTAAAATTATGATTTACTGCGTATATGTTTAAAAACATTGAAGCTATGATGATTAGCAACTCAATTATTTGATAGTTATTTTATATATTTTTATTATTTCTATGGGAGCTATATGATATAGACGTCCGATTTTGATAAAATCTAAACCATAATTCTGAAATATTTAACCATTGCTATATGTCGAAGAACTGAACAAAAAATTAAAAAACAAAAAAGTTATAATTTTTTTCATTTATTTTTCCGATTGTTCCTATGGGAGCTATATGCTATAGTCGTCCGATTTTGATATAATTTAAACCGTAAATCGGAAATATTTTACCATTACTAAACGTCGAAGAACTAAACAAAAAATTAAAAAACAGCAAAGTTATAATTTTTTTCATTTATTTTTCCAATTGTTCCTATGGGAGCTATATGCTATAGTCGTCCGATTATGATGAAATTTAAACCGTAAATCAGAAATATTTAACCATTACTAAACGTCGAAGAACTAAACAAAAAATTAAAAAACAGCAAAGTTATAATTTTTTTTCATTTATTTTTCCGATTGTTCCTATGGGAGCTATATGCTATAGTCGTCCGATCCGGCTCGTTCCGACTTATATACTACCTGCAATAGAAAGACAACTTTTGGGAAAGTTTCATGCAGATAGCTTTAAAACTGAGAGACTAGTTTGCATATAAACGGACGGACAGACGGACAGACGGACAGACTGACAGACGGACAGACGGACGGACAGACGGACAGACGGACGGACAGACGGACATGGCTAGATCGACTCTACTAGTGATGCTGATCAAGAATATATATACTTTATAGGGTCGGAGATGTCTCCTTCACTGCGTTGCAAACTTCTGACTGAAATTATAATACCCTCTGCAAGGGTATAAAAATTACTCGTTTTGATCAAAACTATCAAAATTATAATTTCACACCTTCGCGCACAAGCAGTCGTGAGGACGCACAAGTGGGTGGGGGTTGAGATTAGAGCTCGTGGGTATGCGGGTTCACTTTCTCGTACCCATTCTTACTTTCACACCTTCGCGCACAAGCAGTCATCAGGACGCACAAGAGGGTTGGGGTTGATATTAGGGTTCGTGGGTATGCGTTTTCACTTGCTCGTACATTTTCTCAAACGAAAAGGATCGGTCCGAACATTTGGCGAGAATATTTAGAAACCAAATAAAACGAGTGAGTTCCATCGGATATCATGTACACTGATTATGAAATTTGTATGTGAATGCATTTGGAAAAAATTCAACTGATTATAAAACCGTTAAAAACCCGCTCCTGTATATTCCAGCTACTGATGCGTTTTGCGTACAGAGCTTGGCCGAACTAGTTTAAATGGAGATTTGCACCCCTATGAATTAGCTGCTCTGGAAGCTGCTAGTTCGTACCTTTAAAAATAAATTCATTTCGCGCATTTATAATAAAATCCATTTTCTTTTTAGCTATATTACATTTATTTAGGCTTTTATGTTTATCATTATGGCAAAGGCATGGTCAGCTAATATTCCAATTAAATAATTTAAACCCAAATCGATCAAATTGCCATGCACTGTTGAGGATTTTCGGAAAGAAAAGAGCTGTAGAGAAAAAGGTAAGTTCAAAGTTTGTATGTAAAAATTCATCAAGTAGTGCACTACTTATTTGTAGGAAATGGATACCAAAGAAATGCTGATTAACTGCTAATTGGGTGTATAAGTTAAAACGGTTTCCCAGCAAAGTTCCCAAGCTGATCATGCATAATTGAATAAAATAATGCAAGGTTAAGGCAGTTGGTTTCATTTTGGAAATGAAATGAATTACAATAAATCCTTAAACAGGACATATAATTAATTGGCACCCAACGCGTTGTAAGACCCTCGACCCGTGTTAAATAAAAAAAAAAAAAACCCGTCGCCGTAAGACCCTCGACCCGTGTTAAATAAAAAAAAACAACTCGTTGTAAGACCCTCGACCTGTATACAAAAAAACTCAATCGTAAGACCCTCGATTCGACGTTTAAATAAAAACATTGAATAAAAAAAATTAAAAACGCGTTTCGTTTTAGAAAAAAACAACAAAGCAACCTTAACTCAACAAAACCAGGCAGCAACAACAAATCAACCAAATAAAAATAAACCAGGAACGACGACAAGGGCGAAACTAAATTAAAAGAAGGAAGACACCGACAGCGGCAACAACATTTAGTTGTATAATTAAATAAAAACCATGTAAGTAGAGTGTTCGTTGATATTCCCACTATTTTCAAATTGCAAAATATTTTAAAAAATATTTAAAAAGTGAATTTTCAAGAGTCTCAGTCAAAAAAAAGGCACAAGTTCGGAAATTTTTTTTAGAAAAAAAAAATACAAAAGGAACAAAATTCTTTGTTCTATGTGTTAAAATCATATGAGAGATATATTAGAGATATAGAAGAATTCAAAAACTAAACACCGCGGAAAGTTTTCAACAAAATAGTTCAAACATGGCGTTGACCAATGAACAATTAAAATCCATTATAGAAGGCGCAGTTGCGAGCGCACTCGCCGCGCAGGAAAAGATGGGCAAAAATTACAAGATGTTCAGAAGCGATTAGGTGGTGTAAATATCGGCAATCCAGAACTAGAAACATATAGGGATGCCGAAATCATAATAGGTAACGTTAGATATTATGAAGTCCCTGCTGGACTTTAAGGGAAAGAATGAGACATACGTATCTTGGAGGAAAGCTACCTCTCTGAACGAAAAATACAGATCAAGAAAATCGCTCAGCGACGTTCTTTTTTCGGCAAAACCAACCGATCTTCCTTCCGCTTTTACATTAGCCCATTAATTTTACAAAAGTTGATGAAAAAAGTTTGTTTTACTTTTTTAAAAACCAGCTTATTTAGCGGGAAATCGCTAAAAAAAAAAAATAGCGGAGCTTTGCACGGCTATAACTATTCTAAGCTAGTAAAGCTGCAGACAAGTGATATATGTCATTAAAAAGGAACTGTCAAATGCTAATCATGCTGCCTTAACATAATTTTTACGTATACAGTCCCATTTGTTCTTCATGACTAGAATCTGGAGTTGTATCAAAAGAAATGCTGTAGTATACCGCATCTTTAAGCATTTATGATGGATTTTCTAACTTTGTTGCCTAGCAGCGCAATGATTTCGTTCTGAATGTTGTGGGAAAAATATCTTAGATGTCCCTTATTAGCAGAAACCGATTCCACGTGGGCTTTCATAACAGGATCAAATTTGCTCAGATATTTTATAAGAGCAAGGAAATTTCCTGGATTTTGATCTTCAGAAACGGATTCTCGGTGTCCACTGAGTGCCAAATTCTGCTGTGCGAGTTTTTGTATTGTGGCAATAATGCGCTCGAGAATATCCCTCCATACTTTTGTTTCATTTCGAATCTGCTATTGAAGACGATCGTCGAGAAGTCCTCCCTTCTTCAAAGAGCGTTCCATGTCCTTCCACTCTAGAAACGAGAAACGATGAGCTCTGCTACTTTCATGTTCTTCTATTCGAGGATTCAGTTTCTTCCATGATGAAAAACCAGTTTCATTGCTGAAACTACTCTGGTAGTTTTTGCAGGGGAACAACTTGCAGCATAGACAGAATAATGCATTTTTCGTAACAGAATAGCACATCCAGGTTCTTTCAGTTTTTTCGCCATTTTTATGTGTTCGTTGAAACCAAGCCTTATTCAATGATCTTCCAGAATCATCTTGATGAAATGGACCATTTTTATTCTGTAGAGATTCTGTTCCAGTATTGACAATCAAATCACGAAACGATTGTGAAATTTTCTCGGGCCAATAACCTATGTCTTTGTTTATAGATAGTTCGATATTCTCTGTTCCTGAATTTTCCTGTGATAAAACAGTCTCCTAGAAAAAATCAGTCACTCAAAAATATTGTTCACACTTTCATATTAATGTTATCTGGCTTTTAAAAATTAAAAGCATTTCATACCACGTTTTCTTCAACACTTATTACATGTTGTTTTTCACTATCAATTCCAACAGATGATTGTCCAGCGTTTTCTACCTCCAGAATCTCCTTTGATAAAGATTCCGCCTGAATTTTTATTCAATCAATTTGGTTCATTAAAAAAAAATTACAACATATTCCAAATATTGCACCACCTTTCATCATACCTCATTTTCAATATCGCTTGTACACTCGTCTATAAAATGCTGTGATGGATTTTCCAGGTTTGATTCAGAAACCGAAGGATTATTTGAGGTGTCTGAGATTTCCTTGTTATGACTTTTCACGTAATTTAACATAAATTCTTTCGACAAATTTTTGGTGTGTTGCTTTTTTGCACGGATTTTTTTGAACTGGGCACCACTTGGTTTTATTCGTTTCATTTTTGTGTTTTCCACGCCTAATTTGCAATAGTAGAGATATATTTTTAGAACATCAAGAAGTGGAAGGTTCAGTGAATAATATTTGATAAATAACATCGAAGCATAAGTACCTTGATTAAATGTTGCAATAGAAAAACACTGCCTTGATTGGAATGTATGTAAACAAACGCGCTCCCCTGTAGTTCTGAAATTCCCTTCCCTGCCATTTCCTGGCCGGCAAGTTCGAAAAACAAAAACAAATCACATGGGCTTCATCTAGCGAAGTTTAAAACAAAGCAGGCTGACAAAATTCTGCCGAAGTTCGAACTTTTTGTAGTTGTTTATTTCGAAGTAATTAGAAGCAGCGGCTAAAATAGGGAGAGGATTGGACGGCACAAGAAGAAAAGGAACTGTTTAGACTTTTAAATACCCTTTTTTAGAAGCGCTAGTATATTTATTAATTTTTAAGATGATAAATAAATGATTTTTATTGATTCAATGTAATAACATTTTGGAAGTTATTGTAAAGTTGCTATAGGCAACGCCAAAATGTTAATATTTGATTATCTGCCATATGAGATTTTAACTACAAGGCATTGTTATGGTCGCATATACCCTGGCACGCGTCAGGGAGAAATATCGGTTTCGTTTTTCGTTCTCCCCATTCCCTTTGCTCTTGAATTCGACTGCAACAGAGTGAGGAAGTGTTTTTTAAAGTGAAAACTTTAGGCAATTATTAATTAATCACTTACACTTGTATTCTATAGGGAGCGTTACATGCTCAGCGCCGCGGGAAAATATGAATTCTCGAAACTAGTCGGACTCGATTTAGCGCCTCTTAGATTTGGCGGACAGACGGACATGGCTAGATCGACTCGCCTAGTGATGCTGATCAAGAGTATATATACTTTATAGGGTCGGAGATGTCTCCTTCACTGCGTTGCAAACTTCAGACTGAATATATTATACCCTCTGCAAGGGTACAAAAACTAAAACTAAGTACGGTGCAGGGATAGTGGTTGAAATGCAAATTTGATTATATAGATTTTTATAATTATTACAAAGAACACGAAAAGGCTCATGCAGGCCAAAATTTAAGGTACATGTTGGCAAGTTAAGAATATGGTAGTTGCGGGTTGGTCCAAAAGGCACATTAAAAGTTAAGCGGCTTACCAATTCTATGGAGTCAATATCACCTTCCACATGATTGTGCACAAAAATAGGTCCAAGCATGATTCTACGATTTACAAGAGTAGGTAAATTAAGCAATAGTAATCTACTAGAGTAAGAATACAACCTTACTATTGCTGATCCCAGTTCAAACCACAACGGGCAAAAAGAAGAAATTTTTTTTGTACCGACTCAATACGATCAATGTGCACTTGATATTGGGTACTCCAAACTGGAGCGCAATATTATACAAGTTTTTGGTTTCAAGTGGTTTCAAATATTATTTAATTAATTAAATAATTTAAACCCAAATCGATCAAATTGCCATGCACTGTTGAGGATTTTCGGAAAGAAGAGAGCTGTAGAGAAAAGGTAAGTTCAATGTTTGTATGTAAAAATTCATCAAGTAGTGCAATACTTATTTGTAGGAATTGGATACCAAAGAAATGCTGATTAACTGCTAATTGGGTGTATAAGTTAAAACGGTTTCCCAGCAAAGTTCCCAAGCTGATCATGCATAATTGAATAAAATAATGCAAGGCTAAGGCAGTTAGTTTCATTTTGGAAATTAAATGAATTACAATAAATCCTTAAACAGGACATATAATTAATATAACCCAACGAGTTGTAAGACCCTCGACCCGTGTTAAATAAAAACATTGAATAAAAAAAATTAAAAACGCGTTCGATTCGTTTTAGAAAAAAACATCAAAGCAACCTTAACTCAACAAAACCAGGCAACAACAACAAATCAACCAAATAAAAATAAACCAGGAACGACGACAAGGGCGAAACTAAATTAAAAGAAGGAAGACACCGACAGCGGCAACAACATTTAGTTGTATAATTAAACAAAATCCATCTAAGTAGAGTGTTCGTTGATATTCCCACTATTTTCAAATTGCAAAATATTTTAAAAAATATTTAAAGTGATTTTTCAAGAGTCTCAGTCAAAAAAAAAGGCACAAGTTCGGAAATTTTTTTTTAGAAAAAAATAAATACAAAAGGAACAAAATTCTTTGTTCTTTGTGTTAAAATCATATGAGCGTTAGAGATATAGAATTCAAAAACTAAACACCGCGGAAACATGGCGTTGACCAATGAACAATTAAAGTCCATTATAGAAGCTTTGGGCAAAAATTACAAGATGTTCAGAAGCGATTAGGTGGTGTAAATATCGGCAATCCAGAACTAGAAACATATAGGGATGCCGAAATCATAATAGGTAACGTTAGATATTATGAAGTCCCTGCTGGACTTTAAGGGAAAGAATGAGACATACGTATCTTGGAGGAAAGCTACCTCTCTAAAAGAAAAATACAGAGCAGATGCGCTGCGAGTATTTATTTCGGGCACAAGAAAATCGCTCAGCGACGTTCTTTTTTCGGCAAAACCAACCGATCTTCCTTCCGCTTTAACATTAGCCCATTCGCAAGTAGTTTTGCACGTAGCACGGAGGAAAAACACCAAAGGTGTCAAACCTATGAAAGAAATAAACCATTCTCTATAAAATCAATCCATGGTCACAACATATTAAACAAAAAGTGAATAATGCACCTTTTTAATACAAATACAACATTTTTCTTGCTACCAAACCTAACAACGTTTGATGGAATAATTGGACTGGACCTACTAAAAAAACTGACGTCGTACTTGACCTAATAGAAAAAAAGTTAACTAATAGCAGTCGAAGGAAATTAAATTTTAGAAGTGTGCAGATGTTAATTTTACAAAAGTTGATGAAAAAGTTTGTTTTACTTTGTTAAAAACCAGGTTATTTAGAGAGAAATCGCTAAAAAAACAAAATAGCGGAACTTTGCACGGCTATAACTATTCTAAGCTAGTAAAGCTGCAGACAAGTGATATATGTCTTTAAAAAGGAACTGTCAAATGCTAATCATGCTGCCTTAACATAATTTTTACGTATACAGCCCTAGAGATTCATAAACTTTTGCTATATATATTGTTGAACGTTGTTAGCATAGTGGGCGTTGTCAAGTTCGCGAGGAAAACACAAATATAATAATATAGACATTTATAAAAAAAACAAGACAGGAAGCAAACTTCGGCAAGCTGAAGCTTGCAGCTATTGAAAATATTAAATATTCTTGAAAACATTAAAATTATGATTTACTTATATTTAACCATTACTAAATGTCGAAGAACTTAAGAAAAACTTAAAAGAAAGCAAAGTTATAATTTTTTTTCATTGATTTTACCGATTGTTCCTATGGAAGCTATAAGCTATAGTCGTCCGATTTTGATGAAATTTAAACCGTAATTCTGAAATATTTAACCATTACTAAATGTCGAAGAACTAAACAAAAAATTGAAAAACAGCAAAGTTATAATTTTTTCATTTATTTTTTTTATTGTTCCTGTGGGAGCTATTTGCTATAGTCGTCCGATTTTGATTTTTTTTAATTAATTATTTTTTTTAATTAAATACACATTATTATACAACACTTAATATTCTCAACATATTGTTGATTCAAAAAAAAAAAATATTGAAACGCTTTTGAACTCACGCTCTCTCTCTCTCTCTCTCTCTCTTAAAAGTTCCTTAAACTGCTCGCTTACAAATACAAATTTAATAAAATATGAATAACAATTTTCTGTGTTTCTGCAAGAAATGCAGTCTGATGGTCAGAGCTGAACAGTTATGATAAACATGACATGTAGGTACCAAAAGCAACCACTTTTTGATTGCTTTTGGACAAATACTTTTGATTTCATGCTCAAAAGTTTTAAAGGCGAAAAAAAAATGTGTGATAATTTTTTTGCGGCGACATCTATATGTTTTTTATACCCTTGCAGAGGGCATTATAATTTCAGTCAGAAGTTTGCAACGCAGTGAAGGAGACATCTCCGACCCTATAAAGTATATATATTCTTGATCAGCATCACTAGGCGAGTCGATCTAGCCATGTCCGTCTGTCCGTCCGTCCGTCTGTCCGTCCGTCTGTCCGTCCGTCTGTCCGTCCGTTTATATGCAAACTAGTCTCTCAGTTTTAAAGCTATGTGCATGAAACTTTCCCAAAAGTTGTCTTTCTATTGCAGGTAGTATATAAGTCGGAACGAGCCGGATCGGACGACTATAGCATATAGCTCCCATAGGAACAATCGGAAAAATAAATGAAAAAAAATTATAACTTTGCTGTTTTTTAATTTTTTGTTTAGTTCTTCGACGTTTAGTAATGGTTAAATATTTCCGATTTACGGTTTAAATTTCATCAAAATCGGACGACTATAGCATATAGCCCCCATAGGAACAATCGGAAAAATAATTGAAAAAAAAATTATAATTTTTCTGTTTTTTAATTTTTTTTTTAGTTCTTCGACATTTAGTAATGGTTAAATATTTTCGATTTACGGTTTAAATTTCATCAAAGTCGGACGACTATATCATATAGCTCCCATAGGAACAATCGGAGAAATAAATGAAAAAAAATTATAACTTTTCTGTTTTTTAATTTTTTGTTTAGTTCTTCGACATTTAGTAATGGTTAAATATTTCCAATTTACGGTTTAAGTTTCATCAAAGTCGGACGACTATATCATATAGCTCCCATAGGAACAATTAAAATATATAAAATAACTATCAAATAATTGAGCTGCAAATCATCATAGCTTCAATTTTTTTAAACTTATACGCAAGTAAATTATAATTTTAATGTTATCAAAAATGTTTAATTCTTGCAATAGGTGCAAGGGTATATGAACTTCGGCTTGCCGAAGTTTGCTCTTTCTTGTTTTTAAATTAAATACACATTATTATACAACTTTTAAAAAATCGAAGAACAAATTTTTAAAGAAAAACAATGAAAAATAAGCCGGTGAACTGAAAAAAAGTTTGTTTGCGGTGAAGATCAAAACTCTTGAACGGATTATCAGAAAAAAAAAGTATATGCTTTATAAAGCTGATGAATTTTTCGAGGTAATAACAAAGATTGTTTTTTCCCCTTTTTTTTAGTTTAAGCTAAAAAAAATCGCTGTAAATTGTTATTAAAAAATACAAAAAGACTCTGTGATTTCCTGCTGATTTATAGAAGTAATGTTCAAATTTTCAAAAGGATCGGTTTAGTAGATTTTGAGTTCTGATGTTCAAAATTTCATACGCGAAACTCTGTAACTCCGTTAGTTTTACTCGGATTGACTTGGAATAAGTGCAGAATATTCTCAACATATTGTTGATAAAAAAAAATGAAATAAAAGTTAAAACGCTTTTGAACTCACGCTCTCTCTCTCTCTCTCTTAAAAGTTCCTTAAACTGCTCGCTTACAAATACAAATTTAATAAAATATGAATAAAAATTTTCTGTGTTTCTGCAGGAAATGCAGTCTGATGGTCAGAGCTGATCAGTTAAACATGACATGTAGGTACCAAAAGCAACCACTTTTTGATTGCTTTTGGGCGGGCGATGGCGGCTAGTTCACACAAATACTTTTGATTTCATGCTCAAAATTTTTAAAGGCGAAAAAGAAATGTGTGATAATTTTTTTGCGGCGACATCTATATGTTTTTTTTTAAATTAAATACACATTATTAAACAACTTTTAAAGAATGTAAGAACAAATTTTTAAAGAAAAACAATGAAAAATAAGCCGGTGACCATGAAAAAAAGTTTGTTTGCGGTGAACATCAAAACTTTAGTAACTAAAATATGTTGTGTAGGTACCAAAAGCAACCACTTTTTGATTGCTTTTCGGCGGGCGATGGCGGCTAGTTCAGACAAATACTTTTGATTTCATGCTCAAAAGTTTTAAAGGCGAAAAAAAATGTGTGATAATTTTTTGCGGCGAAAACTATATGCTTTTTTTTTAATTAAATACACATTATTATTATGCAACTTTTAATATTCTCAACATATTGTTGATTAAAAAAAAAATGGAAAAAAAGTTAAAACGCTTTTGAACTCACGCTCTCTCTCTCTCTCACTCTTAAAAGTTCCTTAAACTGCTCGCTTACAAATACAAATTTAATAAAATATGAATAACAATTTTCTATGTTTCTGCAGGAAATGCAGTCTGATGGTCAGAGCTGATCAGTTAAACATGACATGTAGGTACCAAAAGCAACCACTTTTTGATTGCTTTTGGGCGGGCGATGGCGGCTAGTTCAGACAAATACTTTTGATTTCATGCTCAAAAGTTTTAAAGGCGAAAAAAATGTGTGATAATTTTTTTGCGGCGAAAACTATATGCTTGTTTTTTTAATTAAATACACATTATTATTATGCAACTTTTAATATTCTCAACATATTGTTGATTAAAAAAAAAATGGAAAAAAAGTTAAAACGCTTTTGAACTCACGCTCTCTCTCTTAAAAGTTCCTTAAACTGCTCGCTTACAAATACAAATACAAATAAAATATGAGTAACAATTTTTTGTGTTTCTGCAAGAAATGCAGTCTGATGGTCGGAGCTGATCAGTTAAACATGACATGTAGGTAACAAAAGCAACCACTTTTTGATTGCTTTAAGGCGGGCGATGGCGGCTAGTTCAGACAAATACTTTTGATTTCATGCTCAAAAGTTTTAAAGGCGAAAAAAATGTGTGATAATTTTTTTGCGGCGAAAACTATATGTTTTTTTTTAATTAAATACACATTATTATTATGCAACTTTTAATATTCTCAACATATTGTTGATTCCAAAAAAAAATTTTAAAAAAATTAAAACGCTTTTGAACTCACGCTCTCTCTCTCTTAAAAGTTCCTTAAACTGCTCGCTTACAAATAGAAATTTAATAGAATATAAAGCTGATGAATTTTTCGAGGTAATAACAAAGATTGTTTTTTTCCTTTTTTTTAGTTTAAGCTAAAAAAAAATCGCAGTAAATTAATATTAAAAAATACAAAAAAACTGTGATTTCCTGCTGATTTATAGAAGTAATGTTCAAATTTTCAAAAGGATCGGTTTAGTAAATTTTGAGTTCTGATGTTCAAAATTTCATACGCGAAACTCTGTAACTCCGTTAGTTTTACTCGGATTGACTTGGAATAAGTGCAGAATATTCTCAACATATTGTTGATAAAAAAAATGAAAAAAAGTTAAAACGCTTTTGAACTCACGCTCTCTCTCTCTCTTCTTAAAAGTTCCTTAAACTGCTCGCTTACAAATACAAATTTAATAAAATATGAATAACAATTTTCTGTGTTTATGCAGGAAATGCAGTCTGATGGTCAGAGCTGATCAGTTAAACATGACATGTAGGTACCAAAAGCAACCACTTTTTGATTGCTTTTGGGCGGGCGATGGCGGCTAGTTCACACAAATACTTTTGATTTCATGCTCAAAATTTTTAAAGGCGAAAAAGAAATGTGTGATAATTTTTTTGCGGCGACATCTATATGTTTTTTTTTTTAAATTAAATACACATTATTAAACAACTTTTAAAGAATGTAAGAACAAATTTTTAAAGAAAAACAATGAAAAATAAACCGGTGACCATGAAAAAAAAGTTTGTTTGCGGTGAACATCAAAACTTTAGTAACTAAAATATGTTGTGTAGGTACCAAAAGCAACCACTTTTTGATTGCTTTTCGGCGGGCGATGGCGGCTAGTTCAGACAAATACTTTTGATTTCATGCTCAAAAGTTTTAAAGGCGAAAAAAAATGTGTGATAATTTTTTTGCGGCGAAAACTATATGTTTTTTTTTTTTAATTAAATACACATTATTATTATGCAACTTTTAATATTCTCAACATATTATTGATTAAAAAAAAAAATGGAAAAAAAGTTAAAACGCTTTTGAACTCACGCTCTCTCTCTCTCTCACTCTTAAAAGTTCCTTAAACTGCTCGCTTACAAATACAAATTTAATAAAATATGAATAACAATTTTCTGTGTTTCTGCAGGAAATGCAGTCTGATGGTCAGAGCTGATCAGTTAAACATGACATGTAGGTACCAAAAGCAACCACTTTTTGATTGCTTTTGGGCGGGCGATGGCGGCTAGTTCAGACAAATACTTTTGATTTCATGCTCAAAAGTTTTAAAGGCGAAAAAAATGTGTGATAATATTTTTGCGGCGAAAACTATATGCTTGTTTTTTTAATTAAATACACATTATTATTATGCAACTTTTAATATTCTCAACATATTGTTGATTAAAAAAAAATGGAAAAAAGTTAAAACGCTTTTGAACTCACGCTCTCTCTCTTAAAAGTTCCTTAAACTGCTCGCTTACAAATACAAATTTAATAAAATATGAGTAACAATTTTTTGTGTTTCTGCAAGAAATGCAGTCTGATGGTCGGAGCTGATCAGTTAAACATGACATGTAGGTAACAAAAGCAACCACTTTTTGATTGCTTTAAGGCGGGCGATGGCGGCTAGTTCAGACAAATACTTTTGATTTCATGCTCAAAAGTTTTAAAGGCGAAAAAAAATGTGTGATAATTTTTTTGCGGCGAAAACTATATGTTTTTTTTAATTAAATACACATTATTATTATGCAACTTTTAATATTCTCAACATATTGTTGATTCCAAAAAAAAATTTTAAAAAAATTAAAACGCTTTTGAACTCACGCTCTCTCTCTCTTAAAAGTTCCTTAAACTGCTCGCTTACAAATAGAAATTTAATAGAATATAAAGCTGATGAATTTTTCGAGGTAATAACAAAGATTGTTTTTTACCCTTTTTTTAGTTTAAGCTAAAAAAAATCGCAGTAAATTAATATTAAAAAATACAAAAAAACTCTGTGATTTCCTGCTGATTTATATGAAGTAATGTTCAAATTTTCAAAAGGATCGGTTTAGTAGATTTTGAGTTCTGATAATACACATTATTATTATGCAACTTTTAATATTCTCAACATATTGTTGATTCCAAAAAAAAATTTTAAAAAAATTAAAACGCTTTTGAACTCACGCTCTCTCTCTCTTAAAAGTTCCTTAAACTGCTCGCTTACAAATAGAAATTTAATAAAATATAAAGCTGATGAATTTTTCGAGGTAATAACAAAGATTGTTTTTTTTCCTTTTTTTTAGTTTAAGCTAAAAAAAAATCGCAGTAAATTAATATTAAAAAATACAAAAAAACTGTGATTTCCTGCCGATTTATAGAAGTAATGTTCAAATTTTCAAAAGGATCGGTTTAGTAAATTTTGAGTTCTGATGTTCAAAATTTCATACGCGAAACTCTGTAACTCCGTTAGTTTTACTCGGATTGACTTGGAATAAGTGCAGAATATTCTCAACATATTGTTGATAAAAAAAAAATGAAAAATAAGTTAAAACGCTTTTGAACTCACGCTCTCTCTCTCTCTCTCTTAAAAGTTCCTTAAACTGCTCGCTTACAAATACAAATTTAATAAAATATGAATAACAATTTTCTGTGTTTATGCAGGAAATGCAGTCTGATGGTCAGAGCTGATCAGTTAAACATGACATGTAGGTACCAAAAGCAACCACTTTTTGATTGCTTTTGGGCGGGCGATGGCGGCTAGTTCACACAAATACTTTTGATTTCATGCTCAAAATTTTTAAAGGCGAAAAAGAAATGTGTGATAATTTTTTTGCGGCGACATCTATATGTTTTTTTTAAAATTAAATACACATTATTAAACAACTTTTAAAGAATGTAAGAACAAATTTTTAAAGAAAAACAATGAAAAATAAGCCGGTGACCATGAAAAAAAAAGTTTGTTTGCGGTGAACATCAAAACTTTAGTAACTAAAATATGTTGTGTAGGTACCAAAAGCAACCACTTTTTGATTGCTTTTCGGCGGGCGATGGCGGCTAGTTCAGACAAATACTTTTGATTTCATGCTCAAAAGTTTTAAAGGCGAAAAAAAATGTGTGATAATTTTTTTGCGGCGAAAACTATATGTTTTTTTTTTAATTAAATACACATTATTATTATGCAACTTTTAATATTCTCAACATATTGTTGATTAAAAAAAAAAATGGAAAAAAAGTTAAAACGCTTTTGAACTCACGCTCTCTCTCTCTCTCACTCTTAAAAGTTCCTTAAACTGCTCGCTTACAAATACAAATTTAATAAAATATGAATAACAATTTTCTGTGTTTCTGCAGGAAATGCAGTCTGATGGTCAGAGCTGATCAGTTAAACATGACATGTAGGTACCAAAAGCAACCACTTTTTGATTGCTTTTGGGCGGGCGATGGCGGCTAGTTCAGACAAATACTTTTGATTTCATGCTCAAAAGTTTTAAAGGCGAAAAAAAATGTGTGATAATATTTTTGCGGCGAAAACTATATGCTTGTTTTTTTAATTAAATACACATTATTATTATGCAACTTTTAATATTCTCAACATATTGTTGATTAAAAAAAAAATGGAAAAAAAGTTAAAACGCTTTTGAACTCACGCTCTCTCTCTTAAAAGTTCCTTAAACTGCTCGCTTACAAATACAAATTTAATAAAATATGAGTAACAATTTTTTGTGTTTCTGCAAGAAATGCAGTCTGATGGTCAGAGCTGATCAGTTAAACATGACATGTAGGTAACAAAAGCAACCACTTTTTGATTGCTTTAAGGCGGGCGATGGCGGCTAGTTCAGACAAATACTTTTGATTTCATGCTCAAAAGTTTTAAAGGCGAAAAAAAATGTGTGATAATTTTTTTGCGGCGAAAACTATATGTTTTTTTTTTAATTAAATACACATTATTATTATGCAACTTTAAATATTCTCAACATATTGTTGATTCCAAAAAAAAATTTTAAAAAAATTAAAACGCTTTTGAACTCACGCTCTCTCTCTCTTAAAAGTTCCTTAAACTGCTCGCTTACAAATAGAAATTTAATAAAATATAAAGCTGGTGAATTTTTCGAGGTAATAACAAAGATTGTTTTTTACCCTTTTTTTAGTTTAAGCTAAAAAAAATCGCAGTAAATTAATATTAAAAAATACAAAAAAACTCTGTGATTTCCTGCTGATTTATATGAAGTAATGTTCAAATTTTCAAAAGGATCGGTTTAGTAGATTTTGAGTTCTGATAATACACATTATTATTATGCAACTTTTAATATTCTCAACATATTGTTGATTCCAAAAAAAAATTTTTAAAAAATTAAAACGCTTTTGAACTCACGCTCTCTCTCTCTCTTAAAAGTTCCTTAAACTGCTCGCTTACAAATAGAAATTTAATAAAATATAAAGCTGATGAATTTTTCGAGGTAATAACAAAGATTGTTTTTTTCCCTTTTTTTTAGTTTAAGCTAAAAAAAAATCGCAGTAAATTAATATTAAAAAATACAAAAAAACTCTGTGATTTCCTGCTGATTTATAGAAGTAATGTTCAAATTTTCAAAAGGATCGGTTTAGTAGATTTTGAGTTCTGATGTTCAAAATTTCATACGCGAAACTCTGTAACTCCGTTAGTTTTACTCGGATTGACTTGGAATAAGTGCAGAATATTCTCAACATATTGTTAATAAAAAAAAAATGAAAAAAAAGTTAAAACGCTTTTGAACTCACGCTCTCTCTCTCTCTCTCTTAAAAGTTCCTTAAACTGCTCGCTTACAAATACAAATTTAATAAAATATGAATAACAATTTTCTGTGTTTATGCAGAAAATGCAGTCTGATGGTCAGAGCTGATCAGTTAAACATGACATGTAGGTACCAAAAGCAACCACTTTTTGATTGCTTTTGGGCGGGCGATGGCGGCTAGTTCACACAAATACTTTTGATTTCATGCTCAAAATTTTTAAAGGCGAAAAAGAAATGTGTGATAATTTTTTTGCGGCGACATCTATATGTTTTTTTTTTAAATTAAATACACATTATTAAACAACTTTTAAAGAATGTAAGAACAAATTTTTAAAGAAAAACAATGAAAAATAAGCCGGTGACCATGAAAAAAAAGTTTGTTTGCGGTGAACATCAAAACTTTAGTAACTAAAATATGTTGTGTAGGTACCAAAAGCAACCACTTTTTGATTGCTTTTCGGCGGGCGATGGCGGCTAGTTCAGACAAATACTTTTGATTTCATGCTCAAAAGTTTTAAAGGCGAATAAAAATGTGTGATAATTTTTTTGCGGCGAAAACTATATGTTTGTTTTTTTAATTAAATACACATTATTATTATGCAACTTTTAATATTCTCAACATATTGTTGATTAAAAAAAAATGGAAAAAAAGTTAAAACGCTTTTGAACTCACGCTCTCTCTCTCTCTTAAAAGTTCCTTAAACTGCTCGCTTACAAATACAAATTTAATAAAATATGAATAACAATTTTCTGTGTTTCTGCAGGAAATGCAGTCTGATGGTCAGAGCTGATCAGTTAAACATGACATGTAGGTACCAAAAGCAACCATTTTTTGATTGCTTTTGGGCGGGCGATGGCGGCTAGTTCAGACAAATACTTTTGATTTCATGCTCAAAAGTTTTAAAGGCGAATAAAAATGTGTGATAATTTTTTTGCGGCGAAAACTATATGTTTGTTTTTTTAATTAAATACACATTATTATGATGCAACTTTTAATATTCTCAACATATTGTTGATTAAAAAAAATGGAAAAAAAGTTAAAACGCTTTTGAACTCACGCTCTCTCTCTCTCTCTCTCTCTCTTAAAAGTTCCTTAAACTGCTCGCTTACAAATAGAAATTTAATAAAATATAAAGCTGATGAATTTTTCGAGGTAATAACAAATATTGTTTTTCCCCTTTTTTTAGTTTAAGCTAAAAAAAAATCGCAGTAAATTAATATTAAAAAATACAAAAAAACTCTGTGATTTCCTGCTGATTTATATGAAGTAATGTTCAAATTTTCAAAAGGATCGGTTTAGTAGATTTTGAGTTATGATGTTCAAAATTTCATACGCGAAACTCTGTAACTCCGTTAGTTTTACTCGGATTGACTTGGAATAAGTGCAGAATATTCTCAACATATTGTTGATAAAAAAAAAATGAAAAAAAAGTTAAAACGCTTTTGAACTCACGCTCTCTCTCTTTCTCTCTTTAAAGTTCCTTAAACTGCTCGCTTACAAATACAAATTTAATAAAATATGAATAACAATTTTCTGTGTTTATGCAGGAAATGCAGTCTGATGGTCAGAGCTGATCAGTTAAACATGACATGTAGGTACCAAAAGCAAACACTTTTTGAATGCTTTTGGGCAGGCGATGGCGGCTAGTTCACACAAATACTTTTGATTTCATGCTCAAAATTTTTAAAGGCGAAAAAGAAATGTGTGATAATTTTTTTGCGGCGACATCTATATGTTTTTTTTTTAAATTAAATACACATTATTAAACAACTTTTAAAGAATGTAAGAACAAATTTTTAAAGAAAAACAATGAAAAATAAGCCGGTGACCATGAAAAAAAAGTTTGTTTGTGGTGAACATCGAAACTTAAGTAACTAAAATATGTTGTGTAGGTATCAAAAGCAACCACTTTTTGATTGCTTTTGGGCGGGCGATGGCGGCTAGTTCAGACAAATACTTTTGATTTCATGCTCAAAAGTTTTAAAGGCGAAAAAAAATGTGTGATAATTTTTTTGCGGCGATATCTATATGTTTTTTTTTTAATTAAATACACATTATTATACAACTTTTAAAGAATCTAAGAACAAATTTTTAAAGAAAAACAATGAAAAATAAGCCGGTGAACTGAAAAAAAGTTTGTTTGCGGTGAAGATCAAAACTCTTGAACGGATTATCAGAAAAAAAAGCATATGCTTTATAAAGCTGATGAATTTTTCGAGGTAATAACAAAGATTGTTTTTTCCCCTTTTTTTTAGTTTAAGCTAAAAAAAATCGCTGTAAATTGTTATTAAAAAATACAAAAAGACTCTGTGATTTCCTGCTGATTTATATGAAGTAATGTTGAAATTTTCAAAAGGATCGGTTTAGTAGATTTTGAGATCTGATGTTCACGATCTTCAACAAAGACGTTTTCGGGAAAACAGATTTAGAGGATTTCATACGCGAAACTCTGTAACTCCGTTAGTTTTATTCGGATTGACTTGGAATAAGTGCAGAATATTCTCAACATATTGTTGATAAAAAAAAATGAAAAATAAGTTAAAACGCTTTTGAACTACGCTCTCTCTCTCTTAAAAGTTCCTTAAACTGCTCGCTTACAAACACAAAGTTATTAAAACATGAAAAATAATTTTCTGTGTTTCTGCAAGAAATGCAGTCTGATGGTCAGAGCTGATCAGTTAGACATGACACGTAGGTACCAAAAGCAACCACTTTTTGATTGCTTTTGGGCGGGCGATGGCGGCTAGTTCAGACAAATACTTTTGATTTCATGCTCAAAAGTTTTAAAGGCGAAAAAAAATGTGTGATAATTTTTTTGCGGCGAAAACTATATGTTTGTTTTTTTAATTAAATACACATTATTATTATGCAACTTTTAATATTCTCAACATATTGTTGATTCCAAAAAAAAATTTAAAAAAAATTAAAACGCTTTTGAACTCACGCTCTCTCTCTCTTAAAAGTTCCTTAAACTGCTCGCTTACAAATAGAAATTTAATAGAATATAAAGCTGATGAATTTTTCGAGGTAATAACAAAGATTGTTTTTTACCCTTTTTTTTAGTTTAAGCTAAAAAAAAATCGCAGTAAATTAATATTAAAAAATACAAAAAAACTCTGTGATTTCCTGCTGATTTATATGAAGTAATGTAGATTTTGAGTTCTGATAATACACATTATTATTATGCAACTTTTAATATTCTCAACATATTGTTGATTCCAAAAAAAAATTTAAAAAAAATTAAAACGCTTTTGAACTCACGCTCTCTCTCTCTTAAAAGTTCCTTAAACTGCTCGCTTACAAATAGAAATTTAATAAAATATAAAGCTGATGAATTTTTCGAGGTAATAACAAAGATTGTTTTTTTCCCTTTTTTTTAGTTTAAGCTAAAAAAAAATCGCAGTAAATTAATATTAAAAAATACAAAAAAACTCTGTGATTTCCTGCTGATTTATAGAAGTAATGTTCAAATTTTCAAAAGGATCGGTTTAGTAGATTTTGAGTTCTGATGTTCAAAATTTCATACGCGAAACTCTGTAACTCCGTTAGTTTTACTCGGATTGACTTGGAATAAGTGAAGAATATTCTCAACATATTGTTGATAAAAAAAAAAATGAAAAAAAAAGTTAAAACGCTTTTGAACTCACGCTCTCTCTCTCTCTCTCTCTCTTAAAAGTTCCTTAAACTGCTCGCTTACAAATACAAATTTAATAAAATATGAATAACAATTTTCTGTGTTTATGCAGGAAATGCAGTCTGATGGTCAGAGCTGATCAGTTAAACATGACATGTAGGTACCAAAAGCAACCACTTTTTGATTGCTTTTGGGCGGGCGATGGCGGCTAGTTCACACAAATACTTTTGATTTCATGCTCAAAATTTTTAAAGGCGAAAAAGAAATGTGTGATAATTTTTTTGCGGCGACATCTATATGTTTTTTTTTTTAAATTAAATACACATTATTAAACAACTTTTAAAGAATGTAAGAACAAATTTTTAAAGAAAAACAATGAAAAATAAGCCGGTGACCATGAAAAAAAAAGTTTGTTTGCGGTGAACATCAAAACTTTAGTAACTAAAATATGTTGTGTAGGTACCAAAAGCAACCACTTTTTGATTGCTTTTCGGCGGGCGATGGCGGCTAGTTCAGACAAATACTTTTGATTTCATGCTCAAAAGTTTTAAAGGCGAAAAAAAATGTGTGATAATTTTTTTGCGGCGAAAACTATGTTTTTTTTTTAATTAAATACACATTATTATTATGCAACTTTTAATATTCTCAACATATTGTTGATTAAAAAAAAATGGAAAAAAAGTTAAAACGCTTTTGAACTCACGCTCTCTCTCTCTCTCTCTCTTAAAAGTTCCTTAAACTGCTCGCTTACAAATACAAATTTAATAAAATATGAATAACAATTTTCTGTGTTTCTGCAGGAAATGCAGTCTGATGGTCAGAGCTGATCAGTTAAACATGACATGTAGGTACCAAAGGAACCATTTTTTGATTGCTTTTGGGCGGGCGATGGCGGCTAGTTCAGACAAATACTTTTGATTTCATGCTCAAAAGTTTTAAAGGCGAAAAAAAATGTGTGATAATTTTTTTGCGGCGAAAACTATATGTTTGTTTTTTTAATTAAATACACATTATTATTATGCAACTTTTAATATTCTCAACATATTGTTGATTAAAAAAAAATGGAAAAAAAGTTAAAACGCTTTTGAACTCACGCTCTCTCTCTCTCTCTCTCTTAAAAGTTCCTTAAACTGCTCGCTTACAAATAGAAATTTAATAAAATATAAAGCTGATGAATTTTTCGAGGTAATAACAAAGATTGTTTTTTCCCCTTTTTTTTAGTTTAAGCTAAAAAAAAATCGCAGTAAATTAATATTAAAAAATACAAAAAAACTCTGTGATTTCCTGCTGATTTATATGAAGTAATGTTCAAATTTTCAAAAGGATCGGTTTAGTAGATTTTGAGTTATGATGTTCAAAATTTCATACGCGAAACTCTGTAACTCCGTTAGTTTTACTCGGATTGACTTGGAATAAGTGCAGAATATTCTCAACATATTGTTGATAAAAAAAAAATGAAAAAAAAGTTAAAACGCTTTTGAACTCACGCTCTCTCTCTCTCTCTCTTAAAAGTTCCTTAAACTGCTCGCTTACAAATACAAATTTAATAAAATATGAATAACAATTTTCTGTGTTTATGCAGGAAATGCAGTCTGATGGTCAGAGCTGATCAGTTAAACATGACATGTAGGTACCAAAAGCAAACACTTTTTGAATGCTTTTGGGCAGGCGATGGCGGCTAGTTCACACAAATACTTTTGATTTCATGCTCAAAATTTTTAAAGGCGAAAAAGAAATGTGTGATAATTTTTTTGCGGCGACATCTATATGTTTTTTTTTAAATTAAATACACATTATTAAACAACTTTTAAAGAATGTAAGAACAAATTTTTAAAGAAAAACAATGAAAAATAAGCCGGTGACCATGAAAAAAAAGTTTGTTTGCGGTGAACATCGAAACTTAAGTAACTAAAATATGTTGTGTAGGTATCAAAAGCAACCACTTTTTGATTGCTTTTGGGCGGGCGATGGCGGCTAGTTCAGACAAATACTTTTGATTTCATGCTCAAAAGTTTTAAAGGCGAAAAAAAATGTGTGATAATTTTTTTGCGGCGATATCTATATGTTTTTTTTTTAATTAAATACACATTATTATACAACTTTTAAAGAATCTAAGAACAAATTTTTAAAGAAAAACAATGAAAAATAAGCCGGTGAACTGAAAAAAAGTTTGTTTGCGGTGAAGATCAAAACTCTTGAACGGATTATCAGAAAAAAAGCATATGCTTTATAAAGCTGATGAATTTTTCGAGGTAATAACAAAGATTGTTTTTTCCCCTTTTTTTTAGTTTAAGCTAAAAATAATCGCTGTAAATTGTTATTAAAAAATACAAAAAGACTCTGTGATTTCCTGCTGATTTATATGAAGTAATGTTGAAATTTTCAAAAGGATCGGTTTAGTAGATTTTGAGATCTGATGTTCACGATCTTCAACAAAGACGTTTTCGGGAAAACAGATTTAGAGGATTTCATACGCGAAACTCTGTAACTCCGTTAGTTTTACTCGGATTGACTTGGAATAAGTGCAGAATATTCTCAACATATTGTTGATAAAAAAAATGAAAAATAAGTTAAAACGCTTTTGAACTACGCTCTCTCTCTCTCTTAAAAGTTCCTTAAACTGCTCGCTTACAAACACAAAGTTATTAAAACATGAAAAATAATTTTCTGTGTTTCTGCAAGAAATGCAGTCTGATGGTCAGAGCTGATCAGTTAGACATGACACGTAGGTACCAAAAGCAACCACTTTTTGATTGCTTTTGGGCGGGCGATGGCGGCTAGTTCAGACAAATACTTTTGATTTCATGCTCAAAAGTTTTAAAGGCGAAAAAAAATGTGTGATAATTTTTTGCGGCGAAAACTATATGTTTGTTTTTTTAATTAAATACACATTATTATTATGCAACTTTTAATATTCTCAACATATTGTTGATTCCAAAAAAAAATTTTAAAAAAATTAAAACGCTTTTGAACTCACGCTCTCTCTCTTAAAAGTTCCTTAAACTGCTCGCTTACAAATAGAAATTTAATAAAATATAAAGCTGATGAATTTTTCGAGGTAATAACAAAGATTGTTTTTTACCCTTTTTTTAGTTTAAGCTAAAAAAAAATCGCAGTAAATTAATATTAAAAAATACAAAAAAACTCTGTGATTTCCTGCTGATTTATATGAAGTAATGTTCAAATTTTCAAAAGGATCGGTTTAGTAGATTTTGAGTTCTGATAATACACATTATTATTATGCAACTTTTAATATTCTCAACATATTGTTGATTCCAAAAAAAAATTTTAAAAAAATTAAAACGCTTTTGAACTCACGCTCTCTCTCTCTTAAAAGTTCCTTAAACTGCTCGCTTACAAATAGAAATTTAATAAAATATAAAGCTGATGAATTTTTCGAGGTAATAACAAAGATTGTTTTTTTCCCTTTTTTTTAGTTTAAGCTAAAAAAAAATCGTAGTAAATTAATATTAAAAAATACAAAAAAACTGTGATTTCCTGCTGATTTATAGAAGTAATGTTCAAATTTTCAAAAGGATCGGTTTAGTAGATTTTGAGTTCTGATGTTCAAAATTTCATACGCGAAACTCTGTAACTCCGTTAGTTTTACTCGGATTGACTTGGAATAAGTGCAGAATATTCTCAACATATTGTTGATAAAAAAAAAAATGAAAAAAAAAGTTAAAACGCTTTTGAACTCACGCTCTCTCTCTCTCTCTCTCTTAAAAGTTCCTTAAACTGCTCGCTTACAAATACAAATTTAATAAAATATGAATAACAATTTTCTGTGTTTATGCAGGAAATGCAGTCTGATGGTCAGAGCTGATCAGTTAAACATGACATGTAGGTACCAAAAGCAACCACTTTTTGATTGCTTTTGGGCGGGCGATGGCGGCTAGTTCACACAAATACTTTTGATTTCATGCTCAAAATTTTTAAAGGCGAAAAAGAAATGTGTGATAATTTTTTTGCGGCGACATCTATATGTTTTTTTTTTAAATTAAATACACATTATTAAACAACTTTTAAAGAATGTAAGAACAAATTTTTAAAGAAAAACAATGAAAAATAAGCCGGTGACCATGAAAAAAAAAGTTTGTTTGCGGTGAACATCAAAACTTTAGTAACTAAAATATGTTGTGTAGGTACCAAAAGCAACCACTTTTTGATTGCTTTTCGGCGGGCGATGGCGGCTAGTTCAGACAAATACTTTTGATTTCATGCTCAAAAGTTTTAAAGGCGAAAAAAAATGTGTGATAATTTTTTTGCGGCGAAAACTATGTTTTTTTTTTTAATTAAATACACATTATTATTATGCAACTTTTAATATTCTCAACATATTGTTGATTAAAAAAAAATGGAAAAAAAGTTAAAACGCTTTTGAACTCACGCTCTCTCTCTCTCTCTCTCTCTCTTAAAAGTTCCTTAAACTGCTCGCTTACAAATACAAATTTAATAAAATATGAATAACAATTTTCTGTGTTTCTGCAGGAAATGCAGTCTGATGGTCAGAGCTGATCAGTTAAACATGACATGTAGGTACCAAAAGCAACCATTTTTTGATTGCTTTTGGGCGGGCGATGGCGGCTAGTTCAGACAAATACTTTTGATTTCATGCTCAAATGTTTTAAAGGCGAAAAAAAATGTGTGATAATTTTTTTGCGGCGAAAACTATATGTTTGTTTTTTTAATTAAATACACATTATTATTATGCAACTTTTAATATTCTCAACATATTGTTGATTCCAAAAAAAATTTTATAAAAAATTAAAACGCTTTTGAACTCACGCTCTCTCTCTTAAAAGTTCCTTAAACTGCTCGCTTACAAATAGAAATTTAATAAAATATAAAGCTGATGAATTTTTCGAGGTAATAACAAAGATTGTTTTTTCCCCTTTTTTTTAGTTTAAGCTAAAAAAAAATCGCAGTAAATTAATATTAAAAAATACAAAAAAACTCTGTGATTTCCTGCTGATTTATATGAAGTAATGTTCAAATTTTCAAAAGGATCGGCTTAGTAGATTTTGAGTTATGATGTTCAAAATTTCATACGCGAAACTCTGTAACTCCGTTAGTTTTACTCGGATTGACTTGGAATAAGTGCAGAATATTCTCAACATATTGTTGATAAAAAAAAATGAAAAAAAGTTAAAACGCTTTTGAACTCACGCTCTCTCTCTCTCTTTAAAAAGTTCCTTAAACTGCTCGCTTACAAATACAAATTTAATAAAATATGAATAACAATTTTCTGTGTTTATGCAGGAAATGCAGTCTGATGGTCAGAGCTGATCAGTTAAACATGACATGTAGGTACCAAAAGCAAACACTTTTTGATTGCTTTTGGTCAGGCGATGGCGGCTAGTTCACACAAATACTTTTGATTTCATGCTCAAAATTTTTAAAGGCGAAAAAGAAATGTGTGATAATTTTTTTGCGGCGACATCTATATGTTTTTTTTTTAAATTAAATACACATTATTAAACAACTTTTAAAGAATGTAAGAACAAATTTTTAAAGAAAAACAATGAAAAATAAGCCGGTGACCATGAAAAAAAGTTTGTTTGCGGTGAACATCGAAACTTAAGTAACTAAAATATGTTGTGTAGGTATCAAAAGCAACCACTTTTTGATTGCTTTTGGGCGGGCGATGGCGGCTAGTTCAGACAAATACTTTTGATTTCATGCTCAAAAGTTTTAAAGGCGAAAAAAAATGTGTGATAATTTTTTTGCGGCGAAAACTATATGTTTTTTTTAAATTAAATACACATTATTATTATGCAACTTTTAATATTCTCAACATATTGTTAATTAAAAAAAAAATGGAAAAAAAGTTAAAACGCTTTTGAACTCACGCTCTCTCTCTCTCTCTCTTAAAAGTTCCTTAAACTGCTCGCTTACAAATACAAATTTAATAAAATATGAATAACAATTTTCTGTGTTTCTGCAAGAAATGCAGTCTGATGGTCAGAGCTGATCAGTTAAACATGACATGTAGGTAACAAAAGCAACCACTTTTTGATTGCTTTTGGGCGGGCGATGGCGGCTAGTTCAGACAAATACTTTTGATTTCATGCTCAAAAGTTTTAAAGGCGAAAAAAAATGTGTGATAATTTTTTTGCGGCGAAAACTATATGTTTTTTTTTAAATTAAATACACATTATTATTATGCAACTTTTAATATTCTCAACATATAGTTGATTAAAAAAAAAATGGAAAAAAAGTTAAAACGCTTTTGAACTCACGCTCTCTCTCTCTTAAAAGTTCCTTAAACTGCTCGCTTACAAATACAAATTTAATAAAATATGAATAACAATTTTCTGTGTTTATGCAGGAAATGCAGTCTGATGGTCAGAGCTGATCAGTTAAACATGACATGTAGGTACCAAAAGCAACCACTTTTTGATTGCTTTTGGGCGGGCGATGGCGGCTAGTTCAGACAAATACTTTTGATTTCATGCTCAAAAGTTTTAAAGGCGAAAAAAAAATGTGTGATAATTTTTTTGCGTCGACATCTCTATGTTTTTTTTTTTAAATTAAATACACATTATTATACAACTTTTAAAAAATCTAAGAACAAATTTTTAATGAAAAACAATAAAAAATAAGCCGGTGACCATGAAAAAAAAGTTGGTTTGCGGTGAAGATCAAAACTCTTAAACGGATTATCAGAAAAAAAAATATATGCTTTATAAAGCTGATGAATTTTTCGAGGTAATAACAAAGATTGTTTTTTCCCCTTTTTTTTAGTTTAAGCTAAAAAAAATCGCTGTAAATTGTTATTAAAAAATATAAAAAAAACTCTGTGATTTCCTGCTGATTTATATGAAGTAATGTTCAAATTTTCAAAATGATGGGTTTAGTAGATTTTGAGTTCTGATGTTCACGAACTTCAAAAAATACGTTTTCGGGAAAATAGATTTAGAGGATTTCATACGCGAAACTCTGTAACTCCGATAGTTTTACTCGGATTGACTTGGAATAAGTGCAGAATATTCTCCACATATTGTTGATTAAAAAAAAAAAAATGCAAAAAAAAGTTAAAACGATTTTGAACTCACGCTCTCTCTCTCTCTCACTCTCTCTCTTAAAAGTTCCTTAAACTGCTCGCTTAAAAATACAAAGTTATTAAAATATGAAAAAATAATTTTCTGTGTTTCTGCAAGAAATGCAGTCTGATGGTCAGAACTGATCAGTTAGACATGACATGTAGGTACCAAAAGCAGCCATTTTTTGATTGCTTTTGGGCGGGCGATGGCGGCTAGTTCAGACAAATACTTTTGATTTCATGCTCAAAAGTTTTAAAGGCGAAAAAAAATGTGTGATAATTTTTCTGCGGCGACATCTATATGTTTTTTTTTTAATTAAATACACATTAGTATTATGCAACTTTTAATATTCTCAACATATTGTTGATTCCAAAAAAAAATTTTAAAAAAATTAAAACGCTTTTGAACTCACGCTCTCTCTCTCTTAAAAGTTCCTTAAACTGCTCGCTTACAAATAAAAATTTAATAAAATATGAATAACAATTTTCTGTGTTTCTGCAAGAAATGCAGTCTGATGGTCAGAGCTGATCAGTTAAACATGACATGTAGGTACCAAAAGCAACCACTTTTTGATTGCTTTTGGACGGGCGATGGCGGGTAGTTCAGACAAATACTTTTGATTTCATGCTCAAAATTTTTAAAGGCGAAAAAAAAGGGTGATAATTTTTAGCGGCGACATCTATATATTTTTTTTTTTAATTAAATACAAATTATTATACAACTTGTAAAGAATCTAAGAACAAATTTTTAAAGAAAAACAATGAAAAATAAACCGGTGACCGTGAAAAAAAAGTTGGTTTGCAGTCAAGATCAAAACTCTTGAACGCATTATCAGAAAAAAAAACGTATATGCTATATAAAGCTGATGAATTTTTCGAGGAAATAAGAAAGATTGTTTTTTCCCCTTTTTTTTAGTTTAAGCTAAAAAAAAAAGCTGTAAATTGTTATTAAAAATACAAAAAAAAACTCTGTGATTTCCTGCTGATTTATATGAAGTAATGTTAAAATTTTCAAATGGATCGGTTTAGTAGATTTTGAGTTCTGATGTTCACGAACTTCAAAAAAGACGTTTTCGGGAAAATCGATTTAGAGGTTTTCATACGCGAAACTCTGTAACTCCGTTAGTTTTACTCGGATTGATTTGGAATAAGTGCAGAATATTCTCAACATATTGTTGATTAAAAAAAGAAATGCAAAAATATGTTAAAACGATTTTGAACTCACGCTCTCTCTCTCTCTCTCTTAAAAGTTCCTTAAACTGCTCGCTTACAAATAGAAATTTAATAAAATATGAATAACAATTTTCTGTGTTTCTGCAAGAAATGCAGTCTGATGGTCAGAGCTGACCAGTTAAACATGACATGTAGGTACCAAAAGCAACCACTTTTTGATTGCTTTTGGACGGGCGATGGCGGGTAGTTCAGACAAATACTTTTGATTTCATGCTCAAAATTTTTAAAGGCGAAAAAAAGGGTGATAATTTTTTGCGGCGACATCAATATATTTTTTTTTTAATTAAATACAAATTATTATACAACTTGTAAAGAATCTAAGAACAAATTTTTAAAGAAAAACAATGAAAAATAAACCGGTGACCGTGAAAAAAAAGTTGGTTTGCAGTCAAGATCAAAACTCTTGAACGGATTATCAGAAACAAAAACGTATATGCTTTATAAAGCTGATGAATTTTTCGAGGAAATAACAAAGATTGTTTTTTCCCCTTTTTTTAGTTTAAGCTAAAAAAAAATAGCTGTAAATTGTTATTAAAAAATACAAAAAAACTCTGTGATTTCCTGCTGATTTATATGAAGTAATGTTAAAATTTTCAAAAGGATCGGTTTAGTAGATTTTAGGTTCTGATGTTCACGAACTTCAAAAAAGACGTTTTCGGGAAAATCGATTTAGAGGTTTTCATACGCGAAACTCTGTAACTCCGTTAGTTTTACTCGGATTGATTTGGAATAAGTGCAGAATATTCTCAACATATTGTTGATTAAAAAAAAAAATGCAAAAAAAAAGTTAAAACGATTTTGAACTCACGCTCTCTCTCTCTCTCTCTCTAAAAAAGTTCCTTAAACTGCTCGCTTACAAATAGAAATTTAATAAAATATGAATAACAATTTTCTGTGTTTCTGCAAGAAATGCAGTCTGATGGTCAGAGCTGATCAGTTAAACATGACATGTAGGTACCAAAAGCAACCACTTTTTGATTGCTTTTGGTCGGGCGATGGCGGCTAGTTCAGAAAAATACTTTTGATTTCATGCTCAAAATTTTTAAAGGCGAAAAAAAATGTGTGATAATTTTTTTGCGACGACATCTATATTTTTTTTTTATTTTTAAATAAATACACATTTTTATACAACTTTTAATATTCTCAACATATTGTTGATTTAAAAAAAAAAATAAAAAAAAAAAAATTAAAACGCTTTTGAACTCACGCTCTCTCTCTCTCTCACTCTCTCTCTTAAAAGTTCCTTAAACTGCTCGCTTACAAATACAAATGTAATAAAATATGAATAAACAATTTTCTGTGTTTCTGTAAGAAATGCAGTCTGATGGTCAGATCTGATCAGTTAAACATGACATGTAGGTACCAAAACCAACCACTTTTTGATTGCTTTTGGTCGGGCGATGGCGGATAGTTCAGACAAATACTTTTGATTTCATGCTCAAAATTTTTAAAGGCGAAAAAAAAAATGTGTGATAATTTTTTGCGTCGACATCTATATGTTTTTTTTTTTTAATTAAATACAAATTATTATACAACTTGTAAAGAATCTAAGAACAAATTTTTAAAGAAAAACAATGAAAAATAAACCGGTGACCGTGAAAAAAAAGTTGGTTTGCAGTCAAGATCAAAACTCTTGAACGCATTATCAGAAAAAAAAACGTATATGCTATATAAAGCTGATGAATTTTTCGAGGAAATAAGAAAGATTGTTTTTTCCCCTTTTTTTTAGTTTAAGCTAAAAAAAAAAGCTGTAAATTGTTATTAAAAATACAAAAAAAAACTCTGTGATTTCCTGCTGATTTATATGAAGTAATGTTAAAATTTTCAAAAGGATCGGTTTAGTAGATTTTAGGTTCTGATGTTCACGAACTTCAAAAAAGACGTTTTCGGGTAAACCGATTTAGAGGTTTTCATACGCGAAACTCTGTAACTAACTCCGTTAGTTTTACTCGGATTGACTTTTCTGTGTTTCTGCAAGAAATGCAGTCTGATGGTCAGAGCTGATCAGTTAGACATGACATGTAGGTACCAAAAGCAACCACTTTTTGATTGCTTTTGGGCGGGCGATGGCGACCACTTCACACAAATACTTTTGATTTCATGCTCAAAATTTGTAAAGGCGAAAAAAAAAATGTGTGATAATTTTTTGCGTCGACATCTATATGTTTTTTTTTTTTAATTAAATACAAATTATTATACAACTTGTAAAGAATCTAAGAACAAATTTTTAAAGAAAAACAATGAAAAATAAACCGGTGACCGTGAAAAAAAAGTTGGTTTGCAGTCAAGATCAAAACTCTTGAACGCATTATCAGAAAAAAAAACGTATATGCTATATAAAGCTGATGAATTTTTCGAGGAAATAAGAAAGACTGTTTTTTCCCCTTTTTTTTAGTTTAAGCTAAAAAAAAAAACTGTAAATTGTTATTAAAAATAAAAAAAAAAACTCTGTGATTTCCTGCTGATTTATATGAAGTAATGTTAAAATTTTCAAATGGATCGGTTTAGTAAATTTTGAGTTCTGATGTTCACGAACTTCAAAAAAGACGTTTTCGGGAAAATCGATTTAGAGGTTTTCATACGCGAAACTCTGTAACTCCGTTAGTTTTACCCGGATTGATTTGGAATAAGTGCAGAATATTCTCAACATATTGTTGATTAAAAAAAGAAATGCAAAAATATGTTAAAACGATTTTGAACTCACGCTCTCTCTCTCTCTCTCTCTTAAAAGTTCCTTAAACTGCTCGCTTACAAATAGAAATTTAATAAAATATGAATAACAATTTTCTGTGTTTCTGCAAGAAATGCAGTCTGATGGTCAGAGCTGACCAGTTAAACATGACATGTAGGTACCAAAAGCAACCACTTTTTGATTGCTTTTGGACGGGCGATGGCGGGTAGTTCAGACAAATACTTTTGATTTCATGCTCAAAATTTTTAAAGGCGAAAAAAAAGGGTGATAATTTTTAGCGGCGACATCAATATATTTTTTTTTTTAATTAAATACAAATTATTATACAACTTGTAAAGAATCTAAGAACAAATTTTTAAAGAAAAACAATGAAAAATAAACCGGTGACCGTGAAAAAAAAGTTGGTTTGCAGTCAAGATCAAAACTCTTGAACGGATTATCAGAAACAAAAACGTATATGCTTTATAAAGCTGATGAATTTTTCGAGGAAATAACAAAGATTGTTTTTTCCCCTTTTTTTAGTTTAAGCTAAAAAAAATAGCTGTAAATTGTTATTAAAAAATACAAAAAAACTCTGTGATTTCCTGCTGATTTATATGAAGTAATGTTAAAATTTTCAAAAGGATCGGTTTAGTAGATTTTAGGTTCTGATGTTCACGAACTTCAAAAAAGACGTTTTCGGGAAAATCGATTTAGAGGTTTTCATACGCGAAACTCTGTAACTCCGTTAGTTTTACTCGGATTGATTTGGAATAAGTGCAGAATATTCTCAACATATTGTTGATTAAAAAAAAAAATGCAAAAAAAAGTTAAAACGATTTTGAACTCACGCTCTCTCTCTCTCTCTCTCTCTTAAAAGTTCCTTAAACTGCTCGCTTACAAATAGAAATTTAATAAAATATGAATAACAATTTTCTGTGTTTCTGCAAGAAATGCAGTCTGATGGTCAGAGCTGATCAGTTAAACATGACATGTAGGTACCAAAAGCAACCACTTTTTGATTGCTTTTGGGCGGGCGATGACGGCTAGTTAGGACAAATACTCTTGATTTCATACTCAAAAGTTTTAAAGGCGAAAAAAAAGAATGAGATAATATTTTTGCGGCGAAATCTATATGTTTTTTTTAATTAAATACACATTATTATACAACACTTAATATTCTCAACATATTGTTGATTCAAAAAAAAAAAAAAAAAAAATTGAAACGCTTTTGAACTCACGCTCTCTCTCTCTCTCTCTCTCTCTCTCTCTCTTAAAAGTTCCTTAAACTGCTCGCTTACAAATACAAATGTAATAAAATATAAATAAACAATTTTCTGTGTTTCTGCAAGAAATGCAGTCTGATGGTCAGATCTGATCAGTTAAACATGACATGTAGGTACCAAAAGCAACCACTTTTTGATTGCTTTTGGTCGGGCGATGGCGGCTAGTTCAGACAAATACTTTTGATTTCATGCTCAAAATTTTTAAAGGCGAAAAAAAATGTGTGATAATTTTTTTGCGACGACATCTATATTTTTTTTTTATTTTTAATTAAATACACATTTTTATACAACTTTTAATATTCTCAACATATTGTTGATTTAAAAAAAAATAAATAAAAAAAATATTAAAACGCTTTTGAACTCACGCTCTCTCTCTCTCTCACTCTGTCTCTTAAAAGTTCCTTAAACTGCTCGCTTACAAATACAAATGTAATAAAATATGAATAAACAATTTTCTGTGTTTCTGTAAGAAATGCAGTCTGATGGTCAGATCTGATCAGTTAAACATGACATGTAGGTACCAAAACCAACCACTTTTTGATTGCTTTTGGTCGGGCGATGGCGGATAGTTCAGACAAATACTTTTGATTTCATGCTCAAAATTTTTAAAGGCGAAAAAAAAAATGTGTGATAATTTTTTGCGTCGACATCTATATGTTTTTTTTTTTTAATTAAATACAAATTATTATACAACTTGTAAAGAATCTAAGAACAAATTTTTAAAGAAAAACACTGAAAAATAAACCGGTGACCGTGAAAAAAAAGTTGGTTTGCAGTCAAGATCAAAACTCTTGAACGCATTATCAGAAAAAAAAACGTATATGCTATATAAAGCTGATGAATTTTTCGAGGAAATAAGAAAGATTGTTTTTTCCCCTTTTTTTTAGTTTAAGCTAAAAAAAAAGCTGTAAATTGTTATTAAAAATACAAAAAAAAACTCTGTGATTTCCTGCTGATTTATATGAAGTAATGTTAAAATTTTCAAAAGGATCGGTTTAGTAGATTTTAGGTTCTGATGTTCACGAACTTCAAAAAAGACGTTTTCGGGTAAATCGATTTAGAGGTTTTCATACGCGAAACTCTGTAACTAACTCCGTTAGTTTTACTCGGATTGACTTTTCTGTGTTTCTGCAAGAAATGCAGTCTGATGGTCAGAGCTGATCAGTTAGACATGACATGTAGGTACCAAAAGCAACCACTTTTTGATTGCTTTTGGGCGGGCGATGACGGCTAGTTCGGACAAATACTCTTGATTTCATACTCAAAAGTTTTAAAGGCGAAAAAAAAGAGTGAGATAATATTTTTGCGGCGACATCTATATGTTTTTTTTAATTAAATACACATTATTATACAACACTTAATATTCTCAACATATTGTTGATTCAAAAAAAAAAAAAAAAAAATTGAAACGCTTTTGAACTCACGCTCTCTCTATCTCTCTCTCTCTCTTAAAAGTTCCTTAAACTGCTCGCTTACAAATACAAATGTAATAAAATATGAATAAACAATTTTCTGTGTTTCTGCAAGAAATGCAGTCTGATGGTCAGATCTGATCAGTTAAACATGACATGTAGGTACCAAAAGCAACCACTTTTTGATTGCTTTTGGTCGGGCGATGGCGGCTAGTTCAGACAAATACTTTTGATTTCATGCTCAAAATTTTTAAAGGCGAAAAAAAATGTGTGATAATTTTTTTGCGGCGACATCTATATTTTTTTTTTATTTTTAATTAAATACACATTTTTATACAACTTTTAATATTCTCAACATATTGTTGATTTAAAAAAAAAAAATAAAAAAAAAAATTAAAACGCTTTTGAACTCACGCTCTCTCTCTCTCTCACTCTCTCTCTTAAAAGTTCCTTAAACTGCTCGCTTACAAATACAAATGTAATAAAATATGAATAAACAATTTTCTGTGTTTCTGCAAGAAATGCAGTCTGATGGTCAGAGCTGATCAGTTAAACATGACATGTAGGTACCAAAAGCAACCACTTTTTTAAAGCTTTTAGTCGGGCGATGGCGGCTAGTTCAGACATATACTTTTGATTTCATGGTCAAAATTTTTAAGGGCGACAAAAAAATTTTTAATAAAAAAAATAAAAAATAAAAAATAAAAAAATGTGTAATAATTTTTTTGCGGCGACATCTATATGTTTTTTTTATTTTTAATAAAATACACATTATTATACAACTTTTAATATTCTCATCATATTGTTGATTAAAAAAAATAAATACAAAAAAAAATTAAAACGCTTTTGAACTCACGCTCTCTCTCTCTCTTAAAAGTTCCTTAAACTGCTCGCTTACAAATACAAATGTAATAAAATATGAATAAACAATTTTCTGTGTTTCTGCAAGAAATGCAGTCTGATGGTCAGAGCTGATCAGTTAAACATGACATGCAGGTACCAAAAGCAACCACTTTTTGATTGCTTTTGGTCGGGCGATGGCGGCTAGTTCAGACAAATACTTTTGATTTCATGCTCAAAATTTTTAAAGGCGAAAAAAAATGTGTAATAATTTTTTTGCGGCGACATCTATATGTTTTTTTATTTTTAATAAAATACACATTATTATACAACTTTTAATATTCTCAACATATAGTTGATTCAAAAAAAAAAAAATAAATAAATAAAAAAAAAGTTAAAACGCTTTTGAACTCACGCTCTCTCTCTCTCTCACTCTCTCTCTTAAAAGTTCCTTAAACTGCTCGCTTACAAATACAAATGTAATAAAATATGAATAAACAATTTTCTGTGTTTCTGCAAGAAATGCAGTCTGATGGTCAGAGCTGATCAGTTAAACATGACATGCAGGTACCAAAAGCAACCACTTTTTGATTGCTTTTGGTCGGGCGATGGCGGCTAGTTCAGACAAATACTTTTGATTTCATGCTCAAAATTTTTAAAGGCGAAAAAAAAATGTGTAATAATTTTTTTGCGGCGACATCTATATGTTTTTTTATTTTTAATAAAATACACATTATTATACAACTTTTAATATTCTCAACATATTGTTGATTAAAAAAAAAAATACAAAAAAAAATTAAAACGCTTTTGAACTCACGCTCTCTCTCTCTCTCACTCTCTCTCTTAAAAGTTCCTTAAACTGCTCGCTTACAAATACAAATGTAATAAAATATGAATAAACAATTTTCTGTGTTTCTGCAAGAAATGCAGTCTGATGGTCAGAGCTGATCAGTTAAACATGACATGCAGGTACCAAAAGCAACCACTTTTTGATTGCTTTTGGTCGGGCGATGGCGGCTAGTTCAGACAAATACTTTTGATTTCATGCTCAAAATTTTTAAAGGCGAAAAAAAATGTGTAATAATTTTTTTGCGGCGACATCTATATGTTTTTTTATTTTTAATAAAATACACATTATTATACAACTTTTAATATTCTCAACATATTGTTGATTAAAAAAAAAAATACAAAAAAAAATTAAAACGCTTTTGAACTCACGCTCTCTCTCTCTCTCTCTCTCTCTTAAAAGTTCCTTAAACTGCTCGCTTACAAATACAAATGTAATAAAATATGAATAAACAATTTTCTGTGTTTCTGCAAGAAATGCAGTCTGATGGTCAGAGCTGACCAGTTAAACATGACATGTTGGCTATCTGAAAATTTAGTGCACACTGAGTTTTACATTTCGAACAAGTGATGACCTATCGTAGAAGCCCAATCTGCGATTCTGATTTGACGCTTGTTTCGAGGTTGCGAACGAAATGTAATCGTTCATGCACCAAAATAAAGGCGGCCTTTTAGAGCTTGTTAGCCGCATGCTATTAACGGAGTCAACAAAGCGCAATATGGCCTCTGGTGGTAGGCCCGCAGTCATCAGCACGCGAGCAGCAGAACGCTCCTGAGGATCAGCAGATTTGGGACCCGAACAATGCGTAGCGGATGGTGTGCAGCCAGGGACTTCCCAAATTTATTATTTTTCCGCTGTGGCTTCACAATCCGTGAACGCACAAAACCCAAGTAACTTAACTTTACCGCAGGCTGGTTCTGCAAAGACTTAGTCTGCAGATCCGAAATCACTTCCACTCAAGAAACAAATATTTGTTTCCCGGCTATCCCCTGCTCAGACATCTTCTTATGTGCTGTCATATATACAAGACAGAACTAAAACCGATCATGTTTAGGTAAAAGTGAAAAAATTTAACTTTCCTTACGCTAGGGACAATTCCCAATCGAGCTTTATGCTATGACGACTTTTAGCCGCAACACATGGCAAAAGAGTTTAAGGCTGAACCAAAAAGAAAAGGCCCGTAATAGTCAGTAGTCCCAGTCGAAGCCCGACTTTTTCTTCAGCTCCCTTTGCTTCCTCTTCAAAAAACTAACATCCCGCCTCCTTCTTTCTTATCAAAAGGAGCTTACTTATTAAGTGGTATTATGATAGTTTTTTATTTTTATCCCATGTTAATACTCTATGTTTACAGAAATCTGAGAAATCTGAGAAGTTTGTTAAACGAAGCTAGACTAACTTTGACCGCCTAAATACCTGTATATCAGGCTTACAAATACAAATGTAATAAAATATGAATAAACAATTTTCTGTGTTTCTGCAAGAAATGCAGTCTGATGGTCAGATCTGATCAGTTAAACATGACATGTAGGTACCAAAAGCAACCACTTTTTGATTGCTTTTGGGCGGGCGATGACGGCTAGTTCGGACAAATACTCTTGATTTCATACTCAAAAGTTTTAAAGGCGAAAAAAAAGAGTGAGATAATATTTTTGCGGCGACATCTATATGTTTTTTTTAATTAAATACAC
Organism: Drosophila elegans; assembly: GCF_018152505.1. Lineage (NCBI taxonomy): Eukaryota > Metazoa > Arthropoda > Insecta > Diptera > Drosophilidae > Drosophila > Drosophila elegans. The sequence continues at coordinate 763,080 of NW_024545895.1, read as the reverse complement.
ATTATTATACAACACTTAATATTCTCAACATATTGTTGATTCAAAAAAAAAAAAAAAAAAATTGAAACGCTTTTGAACTCACGCTCTCTCTCTCTCTCTCTCTCTCTCTCTCTCTCTCTCTTAAAAGTTCCTTAAACTGCTCGCTTACAAATACAAATGTAATAAAATATGAATAAACAATTTTCTGTGTTTCTGCAAGAAATGCAGTCTGATGGTCAGATCTGATCAGTTAAACATGACATGTAGGTACCAAAAGCAACCACTTTTTGATTGCTTTTGGTCGGGCGATGGCGGCTAGTTCAGACAAATACTTTTGATTTCATGCTCAAAATTTTTAAAGGCGAAAAATAATGTATGATAATTTTTTTGCGGCGACATCTATATTTTTTTTTTTATTTTTAATTAAATACACATTTTTATACAACTTTTAATATTCTCAACATATTGTTGATTTAAAAAAATAAATAAAAAAAAAATTAAAACGCTTTTGAACTCACGCTCTCTCTCTCTCTCTCTCTCTCTCTTAAAAGTTCCTTAAACTGCTCGCTTACAAATACAAATGTAATAAAATATGAATAAACAATTTTCTGTGTTTCTGCAAGAAATGCAGTCTGATGGTCAGAGCTGATCAGTTAAACATGACATGCAGGTACCAAAAGCAACCACTTTTTTAAAGCTTTTGGTCGGGCGATGGCGGCTAGTTCAGACAAATACTTTTGATTTCATGCTTAAAATTTTTAAAGGCGAAAAAAAATGTGTGATAATTTTTTTGCGGCGACATCTATATTTTTTTTTATTTTTAATTAAATACACATTTTTATACAACTTTTAATATTCTCAACATATTGTTGATTTAAAAAAAATAAATAAAAAAAAATTAAAACGCTTTTGAACTCACGCTCTCTCTCTCTCTCTCTCTCTCTCTCTCTTTTAAAAGTTCCTTAAACTGCTCGCTTACAAATACAAATGTAATAAAATATGAATAAACAATTTTCTGTGTTTCTGCAAGAAATGCAGTCTGATGGTCAGAGCTGATCAGTTAAACATGACATGTAGGTACCAAAAGCAACCACTTTTTTAAAGCTTTTAGTCGGGCGATGGCGGCTAGTTCAGACATATACTTTTGATTTCATGCTCAAAATTTTTAAGGGCGAAAAAAAATGTGTAATAATTTTTTTGCAGCGACATCTATATGTTTTTTTATTTTTAATAAAATACACATTATTATACAACTTTTAATATTCTCATCATATTGTTGATTAAAAAAAATAAATACAAAAAAAATTAAAACGCTTTTGAACTCACGCTCTCTCTCTCTCTCTTAAAAGTTCCTTAATCTGCTCGCTTACAAATACAAATGTAATAAAATATGAATAAACAATTTTCTGTGTTTCTGCAAGAAATGCAGTCTGATGGTCAGAGCTGATCAGTTAAACATGACATGCAGGTACCAAAAGCAACCACTTTTTTAAAGCTTTTGGTCGGGCGATGGCGGCTAGTTCAGACAAATACTTTTGATTTCATGCTCAAAATTTTTAAAGGCGAAAAAAAAATGTGTAATAATTTTTTTGCGGCGACATCTATATGTTTTTTTATTTTTAATAAAATACACATTATTATACAACTTTTAATATTCTCAACATATTGTTGATTAAAAAAAAAATACAAAAAAAATTAAAACGCTTTTGAACTCACGCTTTCTCTCTCTCTCTCTCTCTTAAAAGTTCCTTAAACTGCTCGCTTACAAATACAAATGTAATAAAATATGAATAAACAATTTTCTGTGTTTCTGCAAGAAATGCAGTCTGATGGTCAGAGCTGACCAGTTAAACATGACATGTTGGCTATCTGAAAATTTAGTGCACACTGAGTTTTACATTTCGAACAAGTGATGACCTATCGTAGAAGCCCAATCTGCGATTCTGATTTGACGCTTGTTTCGAGGTTGCGAACGAAATGTAATCGTTCATGCACCAAAATAAAGGCGGCCTTTTAGAGCTTGTTAGCCGCATGCTATTAACGGAGTCAACAAAGCGCAATATGGCCTCTGGTGGTAGGCCCGCAGTCATCAGCACGCGAGCAGCAGAACGCTCCTGAGGATCAGCAGATTTGGGACCCGAACAATGCGTAGCGGATGGTGTGCAGCCAGGGACTTCCCAAATTTATTATTTTTCCGCTGTGGCTTCACAATCCGTGAACGCACAAAACCCAAGTAACTTAACTTTACCGCAGGCTGGTTCTGCAAAGACTTAGTCTGCAGATCCGAAATCACTTCCACTCAAGAAACAAATATTTGTTTCCCGGCTATCCCCTGCTCAGACATCTTCTTATGTGCTGTCATATATACAAGACAGAACTAAAACCGATCATGTTTAGGTAAAAGTGAAAAAATTTAACTTTCCTTACGCTAGGGACAATTCCCAATCGAGCTTTATGCTATGACGACTTTTAGCCGCAACACATGGCAAAAGAGTTTGAGGCTGAACCAAAAAGAAAAGGCCCGTAATAGTCAGTAGTCCCAGTCGAAGCCCGACTTTTTCTTCAGCTCCCTTTGCTTCCTCTTCAAAAAACTAACATCCCGCCTCCTTCTTTCTTATCAAAAGGAGCTTACTTATAAAGTGGTATTATGATAGTTTTTTATTTTTATCCCATGTTAATACTCTCTGTTTACAGAAATCTGAGAAATCTGAGAAGTTTGTTAAACGAAGCTAGACTAACTTTGACCGACTAAATACCTGTATATCAGGCTTTAATTTGTCTAAACTTTCTTTATGCACTAACATGGGTGAGGATGTTAATATCTTTTGTAGTGCCTTAAAATCCTTCTTTTCTGTGTGCGTTCCGTTACAATATCCGTCAAACTCCAATAAGCCTCCATGGTTTAATAATAAATTATTTCGCCTAGAAAAATGAAGTCCAGACTTTATAATAATTTTGTAGTTTTTGGAAAAAAAAAATTACCGTGCTTAACGTTTAATTTTATATATTTAATTGTAGTATCAAATTTTCAAAAGATCCAAAACAGTTTTATAATTTTGTTAACACTACCCAGCATTGCTATTATTTGCAAATCTGGAGCAAACTCTGAACAGGCTATTGCCGATCTTTTTGCTTAGTTTTTTCAAACTATTTTTCTTGGAGTCTAAGTGAAAGCTCTCTTCTTCTAGATCTGCAAATGGTGAAGCCAGTCTACTTACCGGGTCCTGACGGTGTTCCTAGCTATGTGATAGAGACAAAGACCATATGCAGACCACTTAAAAAATTGATTACCCTATCCTTAGAAAGTATAGTCTATTTGGAAGGAATCATTTGCTCTTTCCCTTCATAAAAAGGAAAATAAATCAAATACTAGCAATTATAGAGGTATCCCAAAGGTCTATTTCCATGGATTTCGAGTTATCCTTTTTAAAAAAGCTCTGTCAGTAAGCTGATCCAACCAAGGCTGATCCAAGGGCACCACACTTCTTTTTACATTACTTATTAAAAATCTCCCTTTATCTTGACAAAATCGTCCTTATGTACGCAGGTAAGTTATAATGAACTTCTAGACCCAAAACGTACATTTTCTGACCATATTTAGTCCATGGTGAATAAACCCAGGGCTTGGATTTATAAAAATTTGATGATCCGTATGTCACAAAGACCTTATTTATTTCATTAGTTCGTCCAATCCTGGAGTATTGGTCACCACGTTGGAGTCCCGAATATGGTGTGCATATAGACCAAACAGAATCTGTGCAAAAAACTTTTTAATACTTGCTCTACGAGGCCTTAAATGAGATGAAAACCTTACCTTACCATATTACTCTAGTTGACTTCTCCTAATAAAAAATTCCAACCGCAGAACGATGCTTGGTATTACTTTTATTTGTAAATTTATTAACGGGGATGTGGAGAGTTCCGAGATACTGGGCCGCCCACATTTTTCACTACCTAATCGTACTACTAGGAACTATATTCCTCATATTTTGAAACATTGTAGATCGAACTCTGACATACATGAGCCATTTAGAGTACTATGTAATGTCTTCAATATAATTTTTGCTACTGACAACCAATTTTATAAGCATTCAGCTTATCTTACTTAACACGTAATTAGTATTTTTAATTGGTTTTTTAGCTTGGTATAAATTTTGAATTAATTACCCCATTCTTTTACTATCCCTTTTTCCCTTAGGGAAGAGGGTGCCGAGCGTAGCAAGCTTTGCTTGGTGACATAAGGGCCACTTGTTTGTACTGATCATAGCGCATCAACGTGCGAAATAGCGCCCAGGCGTAGCTGACGAATCGGAGATGAGACAGTTCTTATTATAACTACGTGTTTTAAAGTTTCTTTTAGTTTCTATACGTCCAGATATAACACTTGCACAGAAAAGCAGCAAAACACTTTTTTAATTTATTTTAATGATTGTTCCATAGATGGTATATGATAACTCGGCCGATCCCACTCCTTTCCGCTTATATACTACCTGCAAAAAAGATGACTTTTGAGAAACTCGGCTTTAGCGTTCTCATTATAAAACCATACAGGCCTGTTATAGTTTTCACGCGGAAATGAATTTAATAACATTTTCATTTTTCCTTTAAACATAAAAAAATGTTATATTAATTGTTAGGCGGCTCGAGGTCAGGATGTTTAATTTTGGTTATTTGTCAATATATTTCGGATGATCTTCGGCAACCGTCTTCAGGACAATTATAAAATAATTACATCGATTTTAATATTTTTAACAAACAGAAAACAATTTTCATTTGACATACATTTAATTTACACGTCTGCGTCCGGTGACGTGGAGTTGTTAGCTAATTTTTCTTTCCCTAGTAAGTGTCTATATAAATAAGCGCAATTGTCAGTGTCCGTTTTGTAGTTCATCCGTATATCTGTAGGCGTTTTTATCGTTTGGCAAAGTGTTGTTCTTGTGATAAAATACTCGCCTTTTTGAAGTTCGGTGAGTGATTACTCTTGGCACAGTGGGACATGAGTGCTGTTTTTTGCGCGTTCGTATGATGTCTAGCTTTGAAGTCCGATGTATGCTGTGCTAGTCTAGTTTTTAGTTTCGATTTTGTTGTTCCTATATATATCATGTTGCATATTTCGTTGTTGTTGCCGTTGCACGGTATTTTATATATCAAGTCTTTTTTGTCAATTTAATTTATCTTTGATTTTGTTCTGTTGTATATAGATTTTAATGTGTGGTCCGGCTTATGTGCGATACTTATGTTTTCTTTATCGTAGCATTCCGATTTCGCTACACGTTTGGATAATGCCGGGACGTATGTAATTGACATCTATTTTTTGTTTTTATTGTTGTTAACGCTATTTTGTTTTGTTGTTTTGTATTCCGATAATAATGTTTTTATTATGTGTTTTGGGAAATCATTGTCTGTCAACATTGATTTTATCTCCTGAGTCGTCTCTTCGTCGTAATCCGTGTCTGAAATTTTGAGCATTCTATGTATACAGCTTCTAGCTGTGTTTATTATCATTTGTTTTGGGTGTTTGCAGTTAAAACTGATGATTCGTCCGTACGCAATGTCCAGGAGAGTTTCCATTACAATATCTGCAATGACCGGCGAGGCTGGCGATCCCATAGGCATTCCTTTTAATTGTGTGTAAAAATTGTTTTCAAATTTGAAATATCTGATATCTTGAATACAAAATTTTATTATGTCCATAAATATTGTATTATTGTCCATTTGTTTTTAATTATATCCAGAGCTAGATCTGTCGGTATACTTGTCAACTTATTTCTTTCGATCCTTGAGATAAGTTCCATTTTTATTAGTTTGTCCACCATTTCGTTAATTTTTGTTTGTAGTCTAAAGGTGGGGTGTTTCCTTAATGTCCTGTATGTGTTCATATCCTTTAATATGTCCTTCATTTTTTGGTTGTAGTCATCTTTGTTCATAGCTACCGTCTTGTTAACTTTGTCTGAGGTCAATATTAAAATATCGTCATTTTCTTTAAGAAATCTCCTTGTTTGTCCCACTGTGTCTAGTATTGCACGATCAAATACACTTTCTTTGTTTGATGTTTTGTGGTCTTTGATAAGCAAAGAGAATTGTGTTCGCGCCTCTTCTTGTTTCTCTTTGTCAATAATAGTTTTGAAGATTTCCTCTCCGTCCGCAATGTATTTTAAGAGAGGGAATTTCTTCTTCTCTATTGGGAGAGCGAACTTTGGACACTTCGCAAAAGTGATTTTATTGCTGGCGGGAAGTCGGTGTCCGTTTTGTTTACAAACCAATCAGATGTTTTTTTTTGTCTGTTAGAACTTTGCTCCATTCCATCTGCAGTCTTTCTAGTTTCCTTATTTGTCTCATCTTGGTTGTTTTTGTTAGTTTTTTTGCAATGTTTTGCTCGCTCTCCATAAATGATGTGAAGTCGTTCGGGTCTAATTATTTTTGTAACATCGTTCTCTTATCCTCTCTCTTTTTGATTAGTCTTTTTTGTATATGATGTTTATGTTTGATTAGCAAGCTTAATATTTTCATATGGTAGTAATGTGTGTGATTGTCCAGTAATTTGTTTATGTCAAAATGTATGTCCTTATCGTCAGTAAACAATTTGTGGCTCCTAATGCTGTCTTTTATGAATTTGGGTATTTTTTTTGTCTTCCTACATTTTAAAAGAAAAAATGTTTGTATTTAACTTATTTAATTTAGTTGACGTCAGTTGAAATTGTTAATCGTTGGTCTTGCTTTGTAGTAGTTACGTTTAATTTCCGCATATCCCATTTTGGAGTGTTGTGCTATCGGCGTGCCTTCCGTTATTTTGTTGTTGGTTTTGGTGACCTTTCCAAAGTATATTAATTGTTAGCCGGCTCGAGCTCAGGATGTTGAAAAAGAGAAACAAGAAGAGGCGCGAACCCAATTCTCTTTGCTTATCAAAGACCACAAAACATCAAACAAAGAAAGTGCATTTAATCGTGCAATACTAGACACAGTGGGACAAACAAGGAGATTTCTTAAAGAAAATGACGATATTTTAATATTGACCTCAGACAAAGTTAACAAGACGGTAGCTATGAACAAAGATGACTTCAACCAAAAAATGAAGGACATATTAAAGGATATGAACACATACAGGTCATTAAGGAAAGACCCCACCTCTAGACTACAAACAAAAATTAACGAAATAGTGGACAAACTAATAAAAATGGAACTTATCTCAAGGATCGAAAGAAATAAGTTGACAACCACCACAGCTTTACCACCACGAATATATGGACTACCCAAAATTCATAAAGAAGGAACCCCTCTACGACCAATCTGCTCCTCCATCGGATCACCATCCTATACACTATGCAAATACATAATTGACATATTAAAAAACATAACAATAGACTCCAAATAGACGCCAACATCAACAACACATGTATTGGCGACGATGAAAGATTAATTTCATTTGACGTAATATCATTATTTCCGACAGATCTTGGACATAATAAAATTTTCTATTCAAGAAAACAGAGATTTCAAATTTGAAAACAATTTTTACACACAATTAAAAGGAATGCCTTTGGGATCGCCAGCCTCGCTGGTCACTGCAGATATTGTAATGGAAACTCTCCTGGACAATACGTTAGAAAAACTAAGACGACCTCCAATATTACTAACAAAATACGTAGATGACCTGTTCGCAATCATTCAAGTGGATGACATTAAAACTACACTGACCATGCTCAACTCTTTCGCCAATAATATAAAATTTACAATGGAACTGGAAAAAAAATATTAATTAGCGTATTTGGACTCAGTAATAATTAAAAATCGATTAATCTTAAAATGGTACAAGAAACCAATTGCGTCCGGACGAATCATCAATTTTAACTCCAAACACCCAAAACAAATTATAATATATACAGCTAGAAGCTGTATACATAGAATGATCAAAATTTCAGACACGGATTACCACGAAGAGACGACTCAGGAGATAAAATCAATGTTGACAGACAATGATTTCCCAAAACATATAATAAAAACATTATTATCGGAACACAAAACAAAATAGCGTTAAAACAATATAAACAAAAATATATGTCAATTACATATGTCCCGGTGTTAAGGATAGTAAATAAATACAACCTTTTTGTTTGAGTTCTGTATTGAAACTGTTTCATTTTATTTAAAACTTCTTGACACGAAACTTATGTGAAAATCTTATTCTAATCTTAGCTATGGTCTACGCAGAGACCTAATCTTTTAGTCTGGGCGGGGAGTTATTTATTTTGCCCCCCGCACAAGAACTCTCGGTATTAGATAGCTCAAGTGGCCTGCTGTTACAGATTACAAGTGCATTTGAAAAACTGAACCCTTGTCGGGTCCCAGATCGTAAATTATGGCTCTTGATCGAATTACACAGTTCTACATGACATGTGCAGAGCTCATTAAATCTTAGACATAATATTTATCAGTGTTCGTCTGAACATTCTGGCAAGGGCCGAAAAACTGTGGTGTATGTGTTGTAATTACATAATTGATTCAATTGCAATATAAAATTAGTGGACTGTATTTATTCGATATATTTTATTTTGCATTATAAATTTAACACCTTGCACGGCTTGAAATGACTTATGTTTTAGGATTACAAAATTTGAATCTTTAATTTATTTATTTTTAATCAAAACATTCTTCAACATAATTTATTTAAAACATAAATTGATTAAATATTAATTATACCGTTTGGTATGGCAATGGCTTGTAATTGCCTTCGTACATTTATTTTTCTTATAAAATATGCAGTTAATACAAGTATTATAATAATTGCCAAAATTAAAGAAGCATGTCCAGATACATGATGGAAGTCTAGTTCTTTTAATTCTAACTTGTGAGTCTTTAAATATTGTATTTCTTGTGTTAATCGATTGATTTCATCAGTATGATTTATTAAGGGCAAATCGAGCTGGTTCCAAACTATCTTCGGTGCATCATTAACCTCTCCAATATAAGACACAGAAAATGTTCCCTGATCTTCTAGCTGAATACTGTGTTGGGCAACTAATATTTTGTCATCAGTTCGAGCAGTACAATCTGACCTTAGCGTTAATATTCCTTGCTCAGGTAAATCCACTATTTCTATTTTCGAGTTGCTGCACTGAATTCTAGCCTTAGAATGGTTCTGAACCTTAAAAAGCCAACTGCTCTTCCTTTCTAACTCGACCCAATATGATTTACTCTCAATCACTGATTTATATTTGCAATCTGATTGCTTATTTTGTTTGAGAGGCTTAAGCTCACAACTATTATCGTTAGCACTACTCCAAGGCCAACTTCCCTCACAAACCCTTTTATTAGATTGCCATCTTTGACACTTATTAATGGTTGGTTCTGTCATGAGGTGATAAGCATCTATTTCAAAATTGTAAACTAAGTACTGAGAATCGACATGTACTGTAATCATACGTTCATCTAGCCTAACTGGTACTGGGATAATTTTATAAAGCACCGAAGCATGTCTTCCAAACAAAGGTATTTTTGCATTGATAATTAACTTTTTATCTACAAATAACCCCCTAGCCGTGAGTAAAGTATAAACCTCTTTTAATTCTGTACCTGTTCTTTTTCCTGGCAGAATTAAATTCTCTGACAAACTGTCTTTTATTTGGGAAATCTCACTTTTCAACTGACTAGGTTTCAATATATTGGTATTAAGTCGACCATGATTGATGTCAATTAACAGGCTTATGACTCCGGATTGAATCTTTTCGCATTCATCTATAATGTTACTTAATTGTTTTGTTATCATGAAGAAGTTGATGGACTCCTTGTACACATAATAAGATTCCTGCAATACCGCCGTCATGTTCTCAATTCTTTTATTCATTCCTTTAAAGTTTAAATTAACTTCTTCAGTAGTTCTTTTCAAAATATTAGTCGTAGAATCAACTAAGGAAGTTTGTTTCCTACTTAACTCATTAAGATTATGTTGATTGCTTAATAAGTTTTTCATATTGTCCTCCATTTGTATCCTGTCGTCTTCATCCATTATCCCAAATAAAATGTGATAAAGCGATCCCATAAATCCAAACGGAGCTCGTTTATTTCTTGATTTCCCCTGAGCCATAAAAAATTTATTATTTTCTTCTAAGTCTGAGATCTGCCTTTCTGTGTTATTGAGAACTAAAACACACTGATCCTCAAAACTAAGAAGCCTTTCGCAAATTACTCTCATTTTTGGGATTAAATCTTTACCTTTTTTAATCATTTCGAAATAAGCGTCCATATTATAAAATATAATTAAATTCCAAGAGGAGGCTACAATCTCTACGTCACCCATTGGATCTAGATATATAGCCGAAGTTTTGTTTATTTTCTCAATTGCATATTTTGGCTGATCAACTTTAGCTGAAGCGTAAAAGAATTGACACAATATACATATAAACAAAACCATTATAAAAGAAAGTTTCGATATTGTCGATGTACCTCTTGTTCGTCTTTCAGGTTTTGTTTCTTCAGGGTCAGATTCAACTTTTTCCACAGACTTAATTCCTTCTAAAGGACAAATTTTAGTGATTGGTCTAGTTACAAATCCATCTTTTATTTTTAATTCTAACACTCTGACCTTTTCATCTTTGCCCTTGTGGATCCTTTCTACTTTGCCTTTTGGCCATCTGGCTGGATGACTATTCTCATCTTTTAATAACACAATTTATCCCTCTTCTATATTAGGACTGTCTCTCTTCCACTTGTGCCTCTGTTGCAGAGTATGTAAATACTCCTCTTTCTACTTAACCCAGAAATCTCTTTTAATTTTCTGGATTAGTTTCCACCTGTCTAAATTCCCAATTCTCTCATTTTCAATTGGTTCAACTATTTCTAGCGGTGGACTACCAATCAAGAAATGTCCTGGTGTTAGGACTTCATCTTGATCAATTTCATTTTCATGGGTGAATACCCATGGTCTTGAATTTAAGCATGCTTCTATCTGACATAAAAGTGTTAACATTTCTTCGTATGTCAGACTATTTTCCCCGATTACCCGTTTCAGATGGTATTTCATGGATTTAACTCCAGCTTCCCAAATACCTCCGAAGTGAGGTCCTGCCGGGAGGATAAAATGCCAATCAATTCTATCTTTTTCGAGCTGCGCTGCAATCATTGTATTTTCCTTGATTGCTTTAACTAAATCTTGATCTAATTTTCTTGAGGCTCCTACGAAATTAGTTCCGTTATCCGAATAAATAATAGCACATTTACCTCTTCTAGCAATAAATCTTCTTAGTGCTGCTAGAGATGCTTCCGAGGTTAAATCACTTACCATTCCTAGATGTATGGCTTTGGTGGCCATACAAACAAATACGGCAATGTATCCCTTATACGTCTTTAGTCCACGATTCTTGGAACATTTAACGAAATAAGGACCTGCGTAATCTATTCCAGTATTAAAAAATGGGTACGACATCGTAACTCTGTATCTAGGCAGGTTGCCCATTATTTGTTGAGCTGTATTTTGTTTGTATCTCGCACACTTGACACATTCTTTTAAATACTTTTTTAATGAATTTTTTAACCCAAAAATCCAATACTTTCTTTGGATATAATTTCGCATTAGGTTTATTCCTCCATGCAAAGTTTCATTATGAGCATTTTTTATCAACAAGTTAGTTAAATGGCATTTGTCCAAGATTATTGGGTGTTTAACTTTAAATTCTGCACCGGAGTTTTCTAGTCTTCCTCCCAGTCGCAGAATACCATCATTATCTTAAAACGGATTTAACGACAATATCCTATTATTTGTCTTAATTTCCTTATTTGTTTTTAAGCACTTTATTTCTTGGCTGAATTGATATTCTTGTTGCTTTCTTATAACAATCTTTTCAGCTAGTTTTAACTCTTTTACAGTTAGGAAAGAAGGATAGGATTCCTTTTTATCTTGATTTGAGAGATCTATCATCATTTTCTCATAATGATTCTTCTTGAAGTAGTCATGATCGACTACTCCAATTTGAACCAAAACCGAATGATTTTGAACACATTCGGACCCTAATTCCTCATACTGTTTCAAATATTCAAATGATAGACTAGGTAGCTCTTTAAGGGTATGAATTAGTTTTGTAATTTCTACTTGCCTTTTTATTAAGGCAATAGTTTCAGCGGACAACATGGTTTTGACTTTAGTTATGGATATGTATATATATATATAAATAAATTGCTGTTCGTTAAAACTCGAGAGCGTCTAAACGGATTTATCTTTTCTTAATATTAAAATGTTCGTAACTTATAAAAATAAATTTTAAGATTAACTTAGCTGGTGTCTTTGTTGTCGTCACTGCCGTTGTCGCCGTTGTAGTTGTTTGTTGTTGCTGATGCGCTTGTTGTTGCGGTTGTTGTTGCTGATGGTCGTTGTTGCTGCTGCTGCCGTTGTCCTTGTTTCTGTTGCCGCTCCTGTTGTTGATCCTGCTGGCCTTCCTTCAGTTGTCGTCTTTTTGAGGGTCTTCGTTGTTGTTTTAAAAGATGATTTAAGGTTTTTTTTTTAAATCTTTTTAAAATTTGTTTTTTGTCACTGATAGTTTAAATATACATATATATATATATATATATATATATATATATACTTTTTTTTCACTTTTTCGATGTGTGGCCTCGAATACGCCTGATTTTAATTAATCACTTTTTTTTTTGTAAGGACCCAAAACGCCTCAAAATAAAATTGTTCGAAGACAATTTATTATATATTTTTTTTTAATTTAACTTGTCGATTTCTCGACAACAATTTCACAAAAAATTTTTTATTTTTTTATTATTTTTGAAAATTGCTTTAAACAATAAGGACTCTTATTTGTCCTTTTGCTTTTAAATTTATACTCTGTACTCTTCTTACCATAAAGGGGAAAACAAGAGTCAATTAAGATGCTGGCTTTCCTCTAAGTCTCTTACCACTGGTGGGGGAAAACTGTAGAGTTGCTCGTAGGACCAAAATGTTAAGGATAGTAAATAAATACAACATAATATTTATCAGTGTTCGTCTGAACACCCGGCATTATCCGAACGTGTAGCGAAATCGGATTGCTACGGCAAGGAAAACATAAGTATGGCACATAAACCGGACCACACATTAAAATCTATATACAACAGAACAAAATCAAAGATAAATGAAATTGACAAAAAAGACGTGACATATAAAATACCGTGCAACGGCAACAACAACGAAATATGCAACATGATATATATAGGAACAACAAAATCGAAACTAAAGACTAGACTAGCACAACATAAATCGGACTTCAAAGCTAGACACCATACGAACGCGCAAAAAACAACAAAGAACAACACTATGCCAAACGATTCACCATAGAAATGCTACATATCATAAAAACACCTACAGACATACGGATGAACTACAAAACGGACACTGACAATTGCACTCATTTATATAGACACTTACTAGGGAAAGAATAATTAGTTAACAACTCCACGTCACCGGACGCAAACGTGTAAATTAAATGTATGTCAAATGTAAATTGTTTTCTGTTTGTTAAAAATATTAAAATTGTTTTAATTATTTTATAGTTGTCCTGAAGACGGTTGCCGAAGAGCATTCGAAATATATTGACAAATAACCAAAATTAAAATAATTTTCTGTTTTTTTTTCAACATCCTGACCTCGAGCCGGCTAACAATTAATATACTTTGGAAAGGTCGCCAAAACCAACTAGATAAATAAATTTCGCTTCTTTTGATTCCTTTTATTTTCAAACAAAATTAGGTGACTGTCACCTGTCCCCTATTAACAAGGCGTTTGGTTTGCCAGAGTTTTGCTGCCTCGGGCTGATAAAATTTTGGCACGCTGATGTCCTTCAGGTAATGGAATTAATGGTATACTAGTTTAAAGGATAATATACAGCTAGAAGGCCCAAAAAAAACATAAACATAAAAAAAACAGAAAGGAAACAAACTTCGGCAAGCCGAAGTTCAAATACCCTGCAGCTATTGGAAAAACTAAATATTCTCGAAAACATTAAAATTATGATTTACTTGCGTATATGCTTAAAAACATTGAAGCTATGATAATTTGCAGCTTAAATATTCGATAGTTCCTGTGGCAGCAACGTTTTAATAACATTAAAAGCGAAATTCTAAACTATCAAGTCTAAAAGAATTAAAAAACAAAATTACAAAATAGAAGTTACATTTAAAAACAAATTTTTATATATTTTAACTATTTTTATGGGAGCTATATATTAAACCATAATTCTGAAATATTTAACTTTTACTATATATCAAAGAACTAAAAAAAAATTTTTGTTGTATTTTTTTCCGATTTTTCCTATGGGAGCTGTATGATATAGTCGTCCGATTTCGATGAAATTTAAACCGTAATTCTGAAATATTTACTATATGTCGAAGAAATTAAAATAAAATTAAAAAACAGGAAAGTTCTAATATTTTTTGTATTTTTTTTTTCGATTGTTACTATGGGAGCTATATGCTATAGTGGTACGATCCAAATCGTTCCGACTTATAAACTACCTGCAATAGAAAGACAACATTTGGGAAAGTTTCATGCAGATAGCTTTAAAACTGAGAGACGGACATGGCTAGATCGACTCTGCTAGTGATGCTGATCAAGAATATATATACTTTATAGGGTAGGAAATGTCTCCTTCACTGCGTTGCAGTTCTGACTGAAATTATAAAACCCTCTGCAAGGGTATAAAAATGTATTCAATCAAATTGATTGCACGAGGTAAACAAATTTAAGTAAATACCGTTATATTCAAAATGCATTGTTTTAATTTTTTGATTCGGAGCACTCCATTAAACGTTTACCCACTTTGAAGTGTAAGTTTGATTTAAAGATGTCTAACTATGAGCATCTATTGCGCGAAAATGAAGCTGAATGTACGCTTTGTATTCTATTAGAAACCCGGCTTACCATGAAAAGGTTGTGAAACAAAATTTGCTTACTACGTGAATCTTTTACTAAAAATAAGACACGGAGGTATATCACAGAATCAGGTAAAAACCTTGGAAAATATCACTGATATTTTAAAAACAATTTTAGATCCAAAGAAGACCTTAATCGCATATTTGACGGAGGACATTTTTCAAGTAATACAAGACGCCTTCTCGAGGTATTTCGCAGACTCTTAATTTTTTAAGATGCTTGACTTTTCTACACAATCTCAGTGACCCTGACGAATCTTTTTTTAATAGAGCTTAAATCTATAAATTTAGTTAGTACCCATTAATAGGGCTATTTGGTTGATGAGTCATTTTGTGTTCTAGTTTTGCAGAGAGCGCGTGCTAGCTGGTTTGTGAAGCCAGTAATGATGATGCCTTAAGTGGAAGTTTTGAGCGACTTGAGATAGCTGTATCATCGGCGAACGTGGATGTCATCAGTCGCTGGGTCGTGGGTATATCCGCCGTATGTATGAGGTAAAGACTGGGTCGTAGGACGCATCCTTGTGGTACGACTTCTGCGATTTCAACCTCTTTAGTTAAGCAACTTTTGTGTCGTACCACCAAGAAGACTTGGTTTAAAAGCACCTTGTGAACATTTTGAGGAAGTAGGAGTTTAATTTTATAGATATGACCTTCCAGCCCTACTCTGTCAGAAGCCTGAGAGACGTCTAGGAATATAGCAGAGCAAAACTTCCTGTGTTTTCAAAGGCAGTTCGAATTTCCGAGGTGATTCTATTGACTTGTTTAATGGTACGATACTTATCTCTAAATCCAAGTTTTTCCAAGAGCTTGGACAGGCATGAAAGAAGACTTATCGGTCTGTATGACGAGGGAAGAGTTTTATCTTTTATTCTTTCCTGGCTTTGGAATCATAAATTTTTACCACGGTTGCGGTTTCGTTAGGGCATTAAAAAAGTTTTCCGATGTAATCTATGATGACCTTAGAGATATGTGGTGTGTTCGCCTTGGCTCAGTGCAGGTTTTTTGAACGTGCCTGCAGCTCCATTTAGTTTAAAAACGTAAAAATGCTTTGCGAAAACCTTTGCATTTTCTGGATTGCTGTTAGCACAAGAGCCATCTTGGTTTCGCAACGGTGTTTCGTGGGCTTATATTAGGGTGAGCTTTCCAGAGCGGAAATCTTGTGTTCGTAGGTGATCATTTTTGAATAAAGGTTTCTTGGGCCTGCCTTTCTTCTTGCATCAGTATTTTAGAAAACTTGCGTATGGCAGCTACTAGTTTTTGGTGTGCAGATGGGGATTGGAACCGTACCTGGATACCGAAGAGCGTTAGCGAATGGCACTCCGGATGTTGGGTGAACGGAGTTTTTCTTGATTTGCTTCGTTTCTTGACTAAGGTCAATACTTAACATAGGCTGCGGAACTTTATTGCTGTTAATTATGTTTATGGCTTTTACCGAAAATAGAAACGTTAAGTTCAATTCCTTTTATTACCACTTGCAGCCCGTTACTGCTTTTTAGCTGGTACGTATAAAAGCTTTTGGTTTTGTCTTGTAACGCTTTGATTAGTAGTAATTAAGAATTGGGAGTTTTGTTTCTTTAAGGTAGCTTTTGGTCAGTGACATTACGTAAACGTATTTTTTGTTTACCAGCTCATTGCTTATTGTTTCACGTAAGTAAATGAGAGGCGGTTTGGCCTTGGGGACTTGTTTGGGCTCTACTTCATCATCGTCGTCTTTGTCCAGCAGTGAGAACTTATTTTCGTAAAGAGTGTTTTTGATCTTGGCCAATTTGCGGGCTAAGCTTACGTTTTACATTTACCTATCCATACCAGTTTGTAGCATAGGGTGGTTTGATGCATTTTCGATTTATAATGACGGTACCAAGCATTTGTAGGTCGGCTTCAATGTGAAACCGACGCTCTTGCCGAGCTTGTTGTTGTAGTTGTTGTTGTGAGGGCAACAGTGTAACAGTGCTGGTTGATGATGACCCAACTGACGTCTTTATGCTTACTTGCCTTCTTTTGGCGATATTTTGCAGAGTATTTGGCGACTAAGAGTGCCAAGGAATGTTTTGCAAGCTAAGGGGTGCCGGAGATACCCATTTGTCGTACTCTTCGGTGCTTTTCGGAGAGTAAAAAGAGAAATATGCGTTTCGTCGATCGGTTGGAAGCCTACGTTCAGCTTCTGAGACTTCTGGGTTCGGCGCATCCAATTTGGTGCACTTTACGATTGTTTTTTCGGGAATGACGAGGCGCACGGGTGCCGCTTGTATTTTATTGCATGTTGGCACTTCCAATTGATTTTTCCACGTTGACATTTTGGTCAATTTTAATATATATATAAGACATAACAAAGCAAAAGAGCTAATGAGAGAGTGAGTCTTTTTGCGTTACTAATTATTTGTGATTATTTTTTATTTTGACTGGCCTTTTTGCTAATTTTGGCGGAGCGAATAAAGCACACGACCGCTCTGCTCGACTGCATAATGACCAAATTGACAATAAGGACTCATCACAGGTGAGTAGAGGAAATGTGTCAGCGTTTGAAATAGGAAATCTTTGAACCCCAATTGAAAGCCCTTATTTCTCAAGTAACCAGGGGTTGCCAAATTTGTCTTACCAACAGAAGCACCCTTTCATTTTTCCCAAAACCCCGAACGGACATAATTGGTCATACTTCAAATACAATTGATAATAGCTACAATTTGACAATTATAGACACTTATAACCGATGGACAATTGGAACTCTGTACTCGCCACCAAAGCTTTCAAATTTTTCTTCAGTCAATTCCGGATACCAAATAAATATAGTTTTTGATCAGAGAGCCAAGTTCTCTAGTGCTGTCTTTATAGACTATTTGTCACAGTGCAACATAAAATTACATGTTACATATTTTCTACAATCGAGTTGTAACTCGACGTTTGAATGTTTAAACTCCACCCTGACAGAGATTAACAGAAAAGTATTGAGTAAAAGGAAAGAACTACGACTAGCCCTAGACCAATACGAGTCACTTTCTGAAGATTTTATAATATATAGTAAGAATATACATTCAAGCACAAATCTAACAATTTTCTAGCTTTTTAGTGGCCGAACCCAACTATTTGAAAAAATAATATGGTTTCATAGCGAATATGACTATCTAATCAAATTGAACGAATTTCAAACTACACTTTTCCCTACTATCAAAAGGTTATGGAACATACGACTATAATACGAACAGAGCTACTGAACGAAACGAGGACAAACATCAATAACTTTATATATCAGAATAATATCGACATACATAATAATAAACATAACTCTAAGCCTCTTATTTGCAAAAATAAAAACAATTCCAAATATACACTAAATGACAGCGAAATTAAAATATACAAAATTTTCTAACAGAGCAAAAAATTTAAATTAAATTAGAACACAAATTTTATCACTAGAATCTAGCACAAAAAATAAAACACTCATGTTCAAAATTAAAATTCCGATTTTATCACAAAACCAATACAATATATACCGTCTCACACCTTTGCCGTTAAATGAACACCATTGAGATAAATCTCCCATACATCCGTAACTTGACACTTTGTAGCCTATTAACCTCCAGGGACTTACACCTTGGAAATTTGGATAATGGTTTAGCAGTCACTAACATGGAGGAAGGTACCACATCAACCTATTTATAATACATATACTAGTCGCATTGTCTATTTCAATTACAACCGTCGCCTGGATCTCCACAAGAAGGAAGATAATTTTTTCACCTACTTTTGCAGATCCTGTTGTCACTCCCACCATACCGAGCTAGCGTAAACAACTTGGCCCAGGTTTCCGGTCCAATATGCTGAACAAGGGGGTTTCGCCACAAAGCATTATATGAACACCACTTCAAAGCCTTCTTATGAATCTTAAAGAAAAATAAAAATCATTCTTAGAACGACACTCAAAGCAGTCACATTTGTTTCGGAACTAAAACTATAATTTAATAGCTCACATCAGCCAATTTCGGACCATAGACAAAACTTTTAGAGCTAGACCTTGGGGATAAGAAGCCCTCTCAGCTATAGCGTCAAGTGACGACGAGTGAGCCTCAGCGTAATCTGGAAGTTTTGCGCTCAGTCTCTATCAAAGAGCAAACTGCACTCGCCAACGATCTCATTGAGGATAAAACCAGCTTTTTCGTAATGGCTACTGGACATTCCGGTCGCGGCAAGTTTCGAAGGACAGCGTGGTCGAGTTAAAGTCCGAAACTACTGCGATTAAAACTTCTATGGATATTCTTTAAAGTAACTTGCGTTCCAGGAATTCCAGCAGAGCCGGTAAGCAAAGCAAGGTGCAAGCACGAGCATTCAGTTTTACGTTTCTACCACGCCAAGTTCGGCAATATCACCCAAAAGTGTTCGCAGCCCTGTTCGTTGGTTCAGCTACAGGGAAATTAAAAGAGCTGTCTTCCGTACAGGACGATGACAGCAAAATCCAGAATGCTCTGCCCTCCAAGTAATTCGACTGCATATTTACGACCATTGCATCAAATTTCTCATTGATTCCGGATCAGTCATGTCACTCATAACGCTTTCGCTATTAAAAAAAGGCAACGCTGTACAGACAAACCTTAACGCAATGTCGCTAACTCATCAGTGATTGATACAATGGCACTCTGAGTCTAACGTTTGACCGCAATCTACTGCGCAAATTCAACTGGCTTTTCGTCGTTTATGACGTTTAGTCAGAAATCATTGCAGTTCTGTAAAATTCAACAGCCAATATTCCGAGCTGCTTAGTCGTTTTATCGAAACCTCTTTAAACATGCGTCAATAATGACGTAGCGCATTTTATCGAGACAATTGACCCCGTTTTCGATAAGCCAAGACGGGGACCTCGACGATTTAACAAGGAGTATTTCGTCCTTCAAGTAGCCAATGGGCGAACCCGATTCACAACGAGTGTCGTACTAATAGTGATTATCGCAAACTTAATGCTTACACCATTGGAGTCGCCCTGGCGCAGCAGGATGGCGATGTCTGGCGACCAGTAAGTTTCTTCTCTCGGAAACAACCCTCAACAAAGCGAGGGCACAACACATACGATCTCAAACTACCGGCCATTTTTTCCGGCATTATAGCTTCTAAACACATTTTGGAGGGACGTTCTTCTTTTGTTATAAAAACTGACCATAACCCATTGCAATAACCTTTAAATCAAAAATCCGCCAAAGCATATCCGCGTCAATTGGATTTCATTTATCAGTTTTTTACGGAAATCGGTTACCACCCGTGGAGAACAATGCAGTCGCAGAAGCACTGTCACTCATAAATGCATAAAAGCATGCCGACTAACGTCATCGCCTAAGCGATATTTGACGCACAGCAAGCTGACAAGGAAATTGCCGAACTGTCTGACCAATTGACCAACTTGATACATTGAGTGATATTCCATATCTTTACTCCTCTTTCAAACATGTCTGCGGAAACGGTTGCGAAGGCGTTGTACACCCACTGGACTTGCAAGCAATGCAGTTGAAAAACCTTTGGAGCAACCCCATACTGACCACACCAAGTAGTTCACCGCGTGGATGAGAAAGTCTACATTATAAACATGGATGGTCCCGAGAAAGCTTTACCAGTTGATCTGTTTTCTCGACTGTGTGGATTTCAGCCAGTCACCAGAACAGAAAGCTTTGCAACCGCCTTTGTCACAATTTCCCGAAACAATGCTTTAGCAGTTTTTTTTTACCTCGCCAGTCGACGAAGTCACTGGAGGGGGCATAGATGTGGCGACCAGGGCTCAGACCTATTTCGCAACGCGAAGCAATCAGCTGTTTTTATAGGAACCCTGGCGAAATGGTAATTGATATTGATAACTCTCTCTTCTACTGGCTTCGCAGCTAAGCTAAATTTGTAATCCTAAATTAAACACGTCATAAAGTGAATTTTAATTATTCCACATGTCTCTTATTTTATTACAAACAGAAAAAATAATAGTCAATAAAGGCCTATCCCTTTCCAACAGTTTTTCAATTGACAACGTCATTCCACAAGGCTTCCCAAACTAAGTTATCCTTTCATACAATGCCCTTACTAACATTATCGCGCTCACAAGGCAACTTAAATTTTTAGTAAACTAACGAAATTCTCTTTTAGGATATATAAATTCCCCATTAACATAGCCGCCTTGCTTGCCAGTCAAAAATTACCTTAATAAAATATACAAAATGTAATTAATAATTAAAGCTACATTTAACTTCTCAATTACAAAAATTCAACACCACACCAACTACCTTCAAACCTACCTTCCTTAAAGAACAACCTTCCTTGTCATAAATTGCTGTACACCTCAAGCTGTAGCGTTACAGATAAAAAGATCACAATTAAAACTTTACTATTCCTCAGTTCTCTCGAGTGAATTAATACCCATTCACGAAACAGTTAAGGGGGAAAGTACCCAAAGACGTTTAAAATAACCGATTTTTTTATAGTCTTAATCGATAAGTAAATTCTGGCAAAATTTAAAAGGCCAATCTTAAAAATTATGGATGATATGGCAAGTGACAGTTGTTGACGCTATGTCGGCCGAGCGCACCAAGCAAACTTTAATCGGCGTTTTCTCAAAACCAATTTTTTCATCTATCTTTTTTTTAAAAGCATAAAAAACTACTGTCGGTACTCTTCGGACATGAAAATTAATCAAAAACCAAAATATTTTTTTCAAGCCTATTTTTCCTGGATAATGTTAAAATTGTTCAAAAATCGTAGAATACCGACTATCAAAAACTCTCTTGAGTGGAATAACGTTTGATTTTATGATTTCAGATGAAAATTGCAGTCAGGATCTCCTACGCCTACCGTTATATGACAATCAATTTTCCATTTTTTATAATTTTATGTTTTCATTTTCTTCAAACAGTGCCCTATTTATATATGACGTTAATTTTATGTGCACTGTTTTCATTTAAAAAAAAATCGAAAAGCACTCGGCCTCTACGGGTACTTCCCCCCTCTGCAAGCCCCAGGAAAACACGTAATTTGCATGTCTCTACTATCCTGCCTTAAATCCCAAACTAACTTTAACAACTACTGCTACTAGCAGTAATAACCATTTCCAAAACACAAAACTTCTATGGATTCCTATCCACATCGGCATAAAGGGCAACACAAGCGCATATAAAACAGCAAAAGAAACACATATATACACACAAAATAACAACGCTAACGACATTTTTCATTATCGAAAAAATAATATAAAATCAAAACAATCAGACCTATACAACGACACTACTTCTTGGTTTAAAAAAATCAATACAAATTTTCATCCAAACCTTATTGGAACATTAAGCACAACAAAAAAACTGAGATAAACCGACTTCGACTAGGACACACCACACTCACCAACGCTCATCACATGGACAAACCTCTCCCAAAAAATGTACAATGGTACCTTTGCAACAGAGTGTTCGCAGTGAAATGCAACATAAAATTTTATTACTACAATATACTATTGAAGCAGGAGGTTCACAAGGTATTGCCTTGGGGCCAATTTCTTTCGTTCTACATATATCATTCCTACGAACAAGCGGCAGCCCGCAGCCTCCATCGAACGTTCGAGCCCCCCAGATCACTAGACTTTAAGGTGTTGCTTTACAATATCACTTTTAGACCAATATGGACATTAGGATCCCAGCTTTGGTGAGCAAAAAATCTCTGAGCCTATATCGAATGTTCGATATAAAAACGTCCTCAGGGACGTTGCACTCAAATTATTTTGCAAGAGGTTTAACTCGGGTTATCAGCTGAAGCCGTCTACTACGACATGAACTTCCAGCCAGCAAAGGCCTTTTAAGCCTGTTTCAGTTTAAATAAGTTTCATTTGAATAATAATAATTTTTATTCTAAGATTTGATTAAATTAATGTTAGTCTCCGTAAAGAGAAGATCCAATGAACCAAAGCATACACCAAAACTGAAACCATGTTTCAGAGTGAAATAAGATAAACAGATACAACTATTTATCCAACAAAACAATTTAATGTCTGCAATACCACACAAGCGGAAAACCACCGATCAATGCACGAACTGTTGAAAATTCGGTTACAACAAGACCTATTGCACCATGCGCTTAGTATGCGTTACATTTGAAGACACTCAAAAGAGTTATGCAAAGCCAACAAGGACGATGCAACTACCCCAGCGTTAGTTCTTCAGTACCATCCAATAAGAGCACCCAGACACCCAAACGCAGAAACGCCATTATACAATACACAATGCCGTTCGCTAACGCTTTTCGCTATCCAGGTATGGTTCCAATCTCAACAACAGGGCCAGTACCAGAATCAAACATCAAATCAACAAATCCAAGAAGAAACACTTCAAATACTTCAAAAATGGCAAAGAATATTGATCGCCTTTCTGCAAAAAAACCTCATGAACTTCATGACATTCCTGCAGACAACAAAGTCGGAGCTAATAAAGAATAAAAATAGACTGATCCAAATCCTTACCAACCAGAATGATAAACAATGTCCTCTCTAAGTATTGGCTTCTGTAATCGAATTTCCCAGCACAAGCTAAGAACCGCATCAAACAAGCAAGCCCATGGTAAGAACGGCAATAAAAACGTATAAAATTTTTCTTCCAGCGTATGAAACAACATACCTGCAGCCTAAATACAAACGATCACATAAAGAAAGCAGTACGAAAAACTTTAAGACGACATTATTAGTTTCAAGACTTATCAGACTCCATCTCTACTGCATTGCATAGAAGTTTTTGGAAGCTGCTATTTATTTATTTATTTATTTATTCGCCAATGGATAAATCCTTATCTGGCTATCAGCTAACTTAACTTAAAACTAAGTATTAATTAAAAAATATTCCCTAAGTATTTGCCTAAGCACATTCTTCTTGGATCCCCAAAGCAATCGAATACTTAGTGGCAAATATTTAAAAAGTCTTAAAGTTTTTAAGATTGACTCATTCCGCGCATAGTTAGTCCTCGCAGCACTTTTTAAAAAAATGGGATGACGGTACGGAGACTCCTGGCAGGGATATTGAACTTAATTGAGCTTAATATGAATGGTCTATCTATATTACCAATTATAACATCATTGATAAAGAGCAAGCTCGCTATCGAACGCCGATCTAGTAGACTGCAGATATGCAGTAGGCCACATTGGCTAGAATAAGCTGGCAAAGGTTCCGAAAAGTTTAACGGCTGAAGTGCAAATTTTAAGTACTTTTTCTGCAGCATCTCAATTCTATTGATATGAACAACACTTGACGGGTTCCAAATAAAGGAAGCATATTCCACTCTTGAACGCACAGATGCTGAGAACACGGTCAGCTGTAAGTATGGGTCCTTAAAAAGTATAGTGTTTCTTTTGACAAATCCGAACATTGCATATGCCTTCGGCAGAACATGGTTTATATGGTTAATAACCAAAATTTACTGTCGAAGAGGACCCCAAGATCCATAATCTCAGTAAGTGCAGAGAGTGAATGGTTATTGATAACATATGTAGAAAGAATATTTAAGATACATTTACACAACAACATAACATTTATTTAGGTTGAGAGGTAAATTGTTCTAAATACACCATAAACTGATTTTGTCCAAGTCCGATTGTAGCAAATAACTGTCATTTAAGGAATTCACTGGCATGTATATTTTAAGGTCATCCGCATAAAGAAGATACTTGGCAGATTTAATGCAGAAACAAATATCATTAATGAAAATAATGAAAAGCAAAGGACCAAGAGATTCGAGGTAGTAGAACGACCAGGCATGAACCCGTGCTGATTAGGGTCAATATAAGTACGTATCAGGAAGGATAATTTTATAACTACAATTCTATCGAATAGCTTTCCAATATTGCTTATTTTAGCAATAGGCCTGTAATTAGAAACCTCAGACTTGCTTCCGCCCTTATGAACCAGTAAAATTTTGGAAATTTTCCATCTAGAAGTAAATTTACCCTGAAGTAGCGAAGACGAGAAGATCATCTTAAGGGGTTGAAGAAGACTGTGATAAAATTTTTTAAGAAAAAATGAAGAAACTCCATATATGTCAGGCTTAATGGAGTCGTCAAATTGCTAGATAGCTTCAGAACTGTCCTCATCATTTATTTCAAGGGAACCAATATTAAAAATTTTTGAAATGTTATTTAGAATTTGCTCGTCATTCCAGTCACAAGCAGGCTCAAAATTGGTCGAAAAAAAGGAAGCAAATAAGTTTGCAATATTTGTCCGAGAATTAGCGGTAGTGTTGTTATATGACACAGTTGACGGTATGGAAGAATAAGATTTCTTTGAATTAATAAAACGCCAGAACACATTAGGATTTGACTTTAAGCTATTTTCAATGTCGGATATGTATTGATTATATAGAAATTTATTAAGAAAATTAAATTCCCGCTTATGCTGTCTATATCTATCACGATCCAATGGATTACCTGATCTAATGAACCGTTTGTTAAACTTATTTCTTAGATTTTTATATTTCTGGAGTCCTTTTGCATACCAAGGAAGCCTATAGGAATCCCGTACCTTGGTTGAACAAGTGCTGTCAAGAATATTTTTTAATGCGACAAGAAAGTTAGTGTAGTTGGTCTCAATGCAAGCATTTGATAGCAAGGAAACGCAATCCATAGACGTGAGGCAATCACTTACGGCAACCAAGCTGGCACGATCAAAATTATACATAGGAATAAAGTTAACAACTGGTAAGAAATTATAAAATTCAATATTAAAGTATAAGGGCTTATGATGAGCATCACAACTAGAAATACTAAATTCAGCAAGGCTTACCGAGGAATGAACAATAGAATTGATGAATATTAATTATAGTAGCCTATGCAAATCATTAAAACAATCATCGATAACAATAATTCCATGTGGCTGGTGTACAGGCACCATAGCATGGAATTGCGGATCACATGACCATACAACAGATCCCAAATTAAAATCTCCTGTCACAACGAGACCAACAGAGTTATCTTTGCTGGCATGTAGGCTGGCAATGTTATTCATATGCGCCTGATAAAGCGTAAAGTCACTTCCAGGGGGAATATAAGAAGCGACTAGTCTTCCCAGACAATCCAGATACCTCAACAGCCAACCGGTCCAGAAGAGAGTCCTCGTTTGAGAGTACAGCTGCGCAGCAGGAGAAGGTACGCCGGACAGCCACGATGACGCCTTCACCTCTCTCGCACTTCAATCTGCTGAACTCTCTATCAGTGCGATAGACATGGAATAAATTAGTATCGAAGAACTCATTGGAGTTGAAGTTGGGGTTGAGCCAAGTTTCAACCAATATTATTATGTCATAATCACTGTTGGAAGTGCTCATTAAGACAGTCTGAGTTTTAGTTCTCATTCCAGATATGTTTTGAAAATAAATTTTAAGGCAATTAGTTCCAATTCTTTTGACTGATGAATTCTCTGAAACTGTCGCCATGGTTAACGGAAGTCATGAAATGGTATTGTAAAATCCACATGCGGCCTTTGCCTTGCAAGTCTAAAAAAGCCATTCAGAGCCGTACGCAATATTCCAGTCCGGATACGTATTGGCAGTGGAAGATTATCATTACGTAGGTTATATATGCAATCCATTCGCACAGTCGTAGAAGACTAAATTGCAGATACTTCCAGAGTCGGTGAGTGCCCTTGGGAGCGCAGGGAGGTGAAGGGAGCGCAACTCGGAAGAGAGCGCTGTATAGAAGCGGACTCTTTTCAAGCAAGGAGATGCATAATGAAAAGGGCAAAGTCATCCGATTTTGTTGTTGTTGCAAATATAGGTGCGAAGAGAGCGATAATTCAACGCAATCGCTCAACCTTCCACGAGTAAAGCAAAGCAGCGAGGCTCCGAAGAGAGCGCCGTATTGTTGTTGATGCGAAAACAGCTGCGGCTGCGCGCCTTGATTCGAAAGAACGATTCATTTGTTGTTGGTCATGAAGTTGAGAACTGCAGTTATAAATGATGCACGAAAGTGAACCAATAATGACGTCAGAGCCAGTGACGTCGATTACTGAGGGTTTTTTGATGGAAGCTTGGCAGGGGTAGATGTACGCAATGGTTCTCCACCCAATGTGTCCATCACGGTAGATTCCAAGTGCTCTCTCTCTCTGTGGATGAATCGGCTCACCTTAACAGATTGTGGCCAGAAATCACCGCTGAAGACAGTCTGATAATACTGCTCCGGGACTCCAAGCTTAAAGTTAATGAACCTTCAGTGTGCTAAGATCTACCTCTTTTTTTTTTATGAATAGCTTGATATGCTGTCAGAATTTACTTTTAACTTGTCAGAAACAAACTTGCACAGCGCCTCTGACTTTGTGTTTACAGCGAATTTGCCAATATGCAAAAATCTTTTGCTGGGCAATACTGCAAGTTGATCACAAACGAGAGCCGAACCAATAATATGCTTCTTGTTGTAACGATTCTTTTTATTTTTCTTGGAGACAACCGTAAAGCCCTCTGTGGGAGGGTTATGGTCTGACACAACGGGATTGGTATGATGGGAAGTAGATAAAGCAGGAGGTTTATTCGCAACTTTTTCCTTCTTCCGCTTGTTGGTGTAAACATTAGCCGGGGCATCCACAGGTGCGATGACAAAGCGATGAACATCGAACCGCCACAAAGCAGCGAAGTTGCGCATGCGTAACGGCAACATTGCACTCAGAGCACGTAAATGAGGTCATAACGAAATGAAAAACGCGTCTGCTCGCAACGAAGGCTGATCAGAGACCTGTTATGCTGATAGTTTTGTAAAAATGAGTGTAGCATTCAATAAAATTACACGACATATCTTTAAGGTGAGACCCCGTAACCATATATCTGAAAAAGCAAAACATTAAACAAAAAAATAAGAATAGTTGGGATCTTAAAATGTAATCGATCGAATAACTTTGACAACGCTGCAAAAATTATCCGCACAGGGGAACCGTCGTACCTATTTTCTGAAATTTTAATTTAGAATAATAATATTGTAATTCCTTGTCTTACCATAACGTGACTAGAATGCTAGGATGCATAATTAATAAATAATATTGGATATATAAATAAGTTCGTGACTTTTTTTTACGAAAGTTGAAGCTTTATTTTGAAAAGTTGGTTACACTTTTACGCTTCAAAGTATTGTCAATCGATAGCCACTTCATTTCGACAACTTTCTTGCAAATCACGGATTCCGCGTCGAAAAATTCTCAGTTTTTTTTCTAATATCCATTAGTCCATACATTCTTTGACTTCATCATAGTTGGAGAAGTGCTGGTCTTCCAGGCTATGATCCATCGATCGGAACAGATGGTAATCGGAAAAAACTATAAGGTGGAATACCCTTTAAAGGAGAAATAATGTATATTCTTAAAATAAAGAATTCCGGGCCCATAAACCTGATATTCAAAGGTGGAATACCCTTTAAAGGAGAAAAAATGTATATTGAGTTTGAGCTCGAAACTTTTACATTCCGTTGAAATATAGTGCGAATTTTTGCAGCACCGATACCTTTTTTTCGCAATGTCTTCCGAATAATAGAAAAAAGTTTTTATGATATTATACAAATACGAAAACAAAATGGAATCAATTTTATTGTTATGGAGAACGCTTTAAAAAAATATTAAATCTGGTTGAATGGTTATTTGAATTTACCATACACGGTATTGCAAAAAATATCTTCTTCATCTCATATGCTGAAATCGCTCCAAAACAAGAAAGGTACAAAATCTTATTGATTCTACCAGCACCGAAGAAATTGCAGTTGCAAACCAAGTTAGCATATTTAAGGAAGGTAAACGCAACTCTGCTGGAATTGTTAAGGAATTTCCAAGATATAAATTTTACTGAATTATTTTTACCTACTGATAAAGCGATGTATGAATCAAGATGCTTATTTATATATATATATTTATAATATGACACAATAACTCAAAGGATTAATAAAATCATTATTATTATTATTATTATTATTAAAGATAGAGAAGTTTACAAAACTAGACTAACTTAGTTGGTAAAGCGCTGGCAGCAAGGCCTTCGGCTTTTAAGGTTAACGATATTAGGTCTATTTAATTACATGTTGTTCGTTGCATTTAGGCTATTTAGTTGGTAAATTTTATTTATGTACATTTTGTGTAAACCTTTAAATTTTGTGGTATAGGTTTGAAGTTTTTAAGAAAATTAGGATTTTTTCTAAGTTATCAGGGTTGAGTTCGCTAAGGAGATTTAGTGGGTTTGCATTTTTGAAGATAGATAGTTTAGTAGGGAGGAGTGATGAGCATGAGTTTAATAGGTGGGGTATGGTATTGTCGCCTTGGCAGAAGGGGCAGGGTGAGGTTTGGTTTTGATTAAAGTAGTGCTCGTGTGTTAGTTTTGTGTGGCCTAGTCTAAGGCGTGTTATTTTAATTTGATCGAGTCTGCTCGATTTGGGATGGAAGGCTCTGCAATAATTGTCGATGTTTAACTTGTCTTTGTTAATGTTTTTGTACCATTGATTGCAGTGTTCTATGTTTAGTTTGTTTCTTGTTAGGAATTCTAGTTTTAGGTGTCTGTTTATGTCTGTTAAATTAATGTTTGGGGTGTAAATAAGGGGCATGTTGCTTGTCGATTTGGCTGTTTGGTCGGCTAGCTCGTTGCCTGCTATGCCTACATGACCAGGGATCCACAATATTTTAGTTTTTGGGGCTAGTTTTGTAAGAATTGATCTGATTTTGTTGGAGTAAAAATTGTTGTTGTTTGGGTTTCTTATGGCGTCAATTGCTGAGAGAGAGTCAGAGCAGATCATGAACTTTCCCCTTGTGTTTTTGATTTGGTCGATTGCTACTAATATGGCTATTATTTCTGCGGAGAGTACTGATGAGTATGGGGGTAGGATACCATATTTAATAATATAAGTATCTGTTGTGATTGCATATGATATAGTGGAGTTCATTTTTGATCCGTCCGTAAATATGAATTTGTGTGTTTTATGGCTGGCTTTGGTGTGTTCGTATAGTTTCCTGTATGTATCTGGTGGTGTGGTTTGTTTCTTGTGCGCTCTAAATGTTGTGTCTATGAGGTTTGGGAGATCCCAAGGTGGCTGGTATTTGTGTAGTTTAACTGGTTCGTACGGTAGGTTTAGTGCTTGACAAAGGTTTAATGTGCGGTCTATGGTTGATGGGTTCTTTTTTGATTTTCTTTGTTTGACAAGTTTGTGTATTGGTGTATCTTTCGAGAAAATAAGGTTTTTTGTAAGTTTGGCTGTTTGAAGGTCTCGTTTTTGCTCTAATGGGAGGATGTTGGCTTCGTATAGTAAGTTATTTATGGGCGTGGTTCGGTAGGCGCCAAGGGCTAGACGAATTGCAGTGTTAAAGGGTGTTTTTAATTTGTTTAGCACGCTTTTCGGAGCCTGTCCGTATAAGAACAGGCCATATTCCATTTTTGCTATGACTGTTGCTTTCGCGACGTGGAGTAGTGTTTGTGTGTTACAATTGAATTTGAGGTTGGAGAGGCATTTTATAATATTCAATTTTTGGTGTAGTGATGGAAGAAGTGATTTTATGTGTGTGTCCCATTTGTATTTACTGTTTATGGTTATCCCTAAGATTTTGAGTGCAGGTACTTGTTGTATTGGTGTGTTGCTACAGCTTATGGTGCTAGTGCAATTGTGTTTTTTGCAAATATGGAGGTGTTGGCATTTAGCTAAGGATAGAGATGCTCCTGAGTATGAGCACCAGCTGCTTATGTCATGTAATAAATTGTCTAGGTTGAAATTAAGGTTTTTGTTGTTTTTGAAATTTATTATCAGGAAAAAATCATCGGCGTATGCGCTAAAATTAATTTCTCTGTGTAAAGATATTACGTTTGAGAGCTTATTGTAATCGATGAGAAATAGGATTACCGATATAGGTGATCCTTGTGGGATACCATTGGATAATGGGAGTGAATTAGACATGTGCGGACCGACTCTGACAATTATTTTTCGTTTGAGCATGAAATTTTTTACATAATTGATTATTTTTGGGCCTGTTTTCCATTCCTGGAGTTGATCAATTATAGTGTGCACACCTACTCGATCAAAGGCTCTTGAAAAGTCCAGAGTGACGAGGGAGGTGTGCCTCTTCGACTTCGTTATAAGATGGTCTACGTATAGGAGACTATCCGAAGTCGATTTGCCTTTTTTAAAGCCGAATTGGTTTGTATTTAAAAGTTGGTTGTGGGTCACAAACCACCATAGTCTTTTCGCTATGATTTTGTCTAGTGTTTTTGCTAGACAGCAGTTGAGGGAAATGGGTCTGTATGACGAGATGTTCGTTTTGTCAGTTTTTGGTTTAAGAATCGGTATGACTAAGCTTATTTTGTAGGCTTGAGGTATGTGGCTGTCGAAAATTTGGTTAAAGAGGTTTTTTATTCTGTTTTTTGTGGTAAGAGAGCTGTTGCGAATCATTTCGTAAGAAATTCTGTTTAATCCTGGAGTGGATCCTCTAAGTGTTTGTAGTGCTGCAATTAGTTCAAGGTGAGTTATGTTTTCATCGATAGTTTTGGCTGTTGTGGTCGGTGTATAGTTGGTTGTGTTGATTTTATATTTGTTATTACGGAATTCGTCTGAGAAGTTAAGGTCGCTTGAGAGCTCTGAGAAGTGTTGCGAGAAGGAGTTGGCTATTTCGAGAGTATCTGTTGTTGTTATGTCGTTTTTGGGATTAAGTATGGCGTGAATTTGTTTGCTTGGGTTAAGACCGCAGAAGCGCCTTATGTTGCTCCATATTTTGGATGAAGGAGTTTCTGGTTGAATGGTGGATGTAAAGGAGATGGAAGCTTCGCTTTTTCTTTTTTTAATTTCAAACCTGTACTTGGCGTTTAAGCGTCTGTAGTTTATAACATTTGTAAGGTTAATGTTGCGATTAAGTGCTTTCCAAGCTAATTGTTTTTCTTTTTTAAACTGTGCTAGTCTTTTGTTCCACCAGGGAACCTTGTAGGGCTTTGTGTTTACTGAGGTTTGTGGGATGGAAATGTTTGCGCTATGTAATATAATTTTGTTAAGTTGTGCGGCTTCTTTGTTGACGTTTAGTGAAGTGGGGAATAATTCGTTATTATTGTGTGTGAGAGTCTCGTATTGCTCCCAGTTGGCTTTTTTTAATATAAAAAATGGTTTTGAAAATTTGTTAATCGTGTTTGGAGGGAATATAGAGATAACTATCGGAAAATGGTCGCTGCCGTGGAGATCATGAAGTATTTCCCACTTGGCGTGTGGGGCAAGTGTTGCTGAGCAAAGAGAAAGGTCGATATGCGTGTATGTGTTGTGTGTTGAGAAGTGTGTGGGGGATTTGTCATTTAGTAAGATTAGCTGTGTGTTGTCAATAAATTGTTGTATTGTTTTTCCTCGAGAATTAGTTTTCGGGGAACCCCAGGCAGGGTGCCATCCGTTAAAGTCTCCTAGAATTAGTGATGGTGTTTGGTTGTTGTACAAAGTGTCTTCAAGCATTTGGTTTGTGACGGTTCTGTTTGGGGCAATGTATGTTGTCTTTATGTGCATGTTCTTCTTAGATTTTATGTGTATTGCTAGAGCTTCAAGGTCGTTTGGAATGTTTACTATTGAATATTGAATTGACTTGTGTATTAATAGCGCTACGCCTCCAAATCTATTGGTGGCTATGTTTGTTAGTAGTGTGTAATTTATTGGAGTTGGAATATTTTTAGTGTATTGTATGTGTGTTTCTTGAAGTGTAATGATATGCGGGGAGTATTTTTTAATCAGGATTAGGAGATTATTATAGTTGTTTGAATATCCTTGGATATTCCATTGAATTAAAATTAGTGACATTCTAGTAGTGTAAGAAGTTCTAAGGTTGAACCTTAAAGTAGGGGAGATCTGTGGTTTTTAAACCGATTCGCTGTCGCTGTTAGTGGTATGTTTGTTTTTGTTAGAGGATTTGGCTTTTGATTTAGTTGGTTTAAAGTTAGTACATAGAGGGTTTGACTTATCTTTAGGGAAGAGTTTTAGTTTAAGTTCCTTTGTGAGTTGAGATCGGTATGCGGTTGTTATTTTGGTGGGGTTCATGTTGTCCGTTTCCATGTCTTCGGTGTCGTCTTGGTCGTGTTGGTTGTGGTTTTGGAGAGTGTTTTCCGGTGCCGGTGTTGTTTTGATTGATGCAGATGAGGTTGGTGTGTTTGCTTGGTTGTGATCGCAGGATGTGGATGTAGTTTGTGCATTTGAAGATGTTGATGTGAGTGTATTTGGGGATCGGGTTCCTATTGTGGTTGTGGTGTTTGTAAGTGTGTTTGCATAAGAGTTTCTTGTTTTGTATCCGTGTCGCTCAAAGTATATACCCAGAGCAGTTCTATGATCGACTTTTTCGGTGGTTTTTATGGCAGTGAGTTCTTGTTGTTTAAGGAATGTGGGGCATTTGCGGTCCAAACGGCTGTGTTGTGAGTCAATTTCCGGATTGTTTGCGCAATTTAGGCATTTTTTGTCGTTTTTGCAAAGTTCTCCTTCGCTGGTGTGTTTTTCATCTGAGCAGTTTAAACATTTTTCGGTGCTCTTGCATATGGGTGCAGGGTGTCCGAAGCGGAGGCACTTTCTGCAACGCATTGGGAGAGGGATGTAGTTGCGTACGCGAAAGGATTCATACCCGACTCGCAGTATTTCAGGGAGTTGATGGGTTTCAAACGTAATTATTATGAGTCCGGTTTCTGTTAGGTTGTTGTTGTTGTTGGTGTTGTTGTTGGTGTTGTTGTTGTTATTGTTGGTGTTGCTGTAGTTGTTGGTGTTGGTGTTATTGTTGGTGTTTTGTCTCTTCATTATTTTTTTGACTTCAATTACTTTCTGTGGTTTTAGTTCGCGGAGGATTGTTTCTTCGTCTATGTATCTAAGGTCATTACAGTAGATAACGCCTTTTGAAAAATTAAGTGTTTTGTGTTCGGTTGCTGTTATTTCCATATCTCCGATTTTGGTAAGTTTTAGTAGTTTTGTGGTTTGTGTGTTGTTTTTTGTTTTTATCAAAAGTCCGCCGTCTCTGGTTTTTTTCACAGAATCAACTCTTCCTCCGCAGGCAAAGTCCACAGATTTCTCAATGATGAAAGGTGAAACGGTTTTAAATGAGGATTCATTTTTACTTTTAATAACGATAAATTTGGGTTCTCCTAGTTGATACGATCTCGTAGTGTATTTTGCTATGTCTGGTGGCTCGTGCATGGTTGCTTGTAAAGGGCTTACGCCCGAGTGGTAAGAAATGGTGTGTTTTTTGTTTTTGTCTTTTTTTGTTTTGTTTTGTGCTTAATATTTGTTTTTCAAGTTTTGCTGATAAGCTCAATGGGTTTTTTGCAGACGCGGGATCGATGCTGTTCTAATACGACTTGTCTCTTCGGAGGTTGAAGTGGTACTGAATAAAATCATTAAAAATCGTTTACCTTCCTATGATAAACCAAAAGAGAACGCTTTCGTCGAGTGTCCGACCATTAGATACCCGTTACTCAGCTTCAATCTCCAAAATAAGTATTTTCCCTGCAAAACAATCGATGTTTAGGTGGCGCCATCTGTCGAAATGCATAGCCAACACTTGAAGCTAAGAGCGTGCAGCACAACTACTACAACGCTAACAGTTCTGTCATTCTCTCTCTCTTTCTCATCTGCTAGCAGACGTAGAACAGAGGGGCGGTATAACTTCTAAAATAATAGCTCGATTTTACAAAAAATGTTGTGTCTACCGATAGATATGACCGAAACGCACACACAGAACCAACCCTTACGTTCTAACATGTCTCAGAGGGACAGTTCATACTTTCCCGATTTGTGGGCGTAAAAGTGGACGTAACTCCATATTGAAATAAACCTGCTTAGTAACTACTAGAATCTGCTTTCCAAGTCCCAAATCTCTAGCTTTTATAGTTTCCGAGATCTCCACGTTCAAACAGACGGACATGGCTAGTTTGACTCGGCTATTGACCCTGAGCAAGAATGTATATACTTTATATGGTCGGAAACGCTTCCTTCTACCAGTTACATACTTTTCAACGAATACAATAATGGATACCTGAGTTTGACTTCTCTCACCCTCTAAGTAGCAAGTTGTTGGCTAGTTTTAACCGCTTCTTTGAGCCAGGTGATCTATGAGCTTGCCACTCTCTCCTGCGGAGCAGATCTTTAATAAATCTAGAAGCACTACTGCTGTTGAAAGGTTTTCTAGGTGGTATTATTGAAGTAATATCATAATAAACACTAATGCTTCTACTGAGCTGTCGATGTCTTCAGCCAATCTGTTTTACTAGAAGTTAGAAAGTGTGGGCGTTCTGAAAGCTTTGGTCATAAAGGTGAAGTAAGATTGTAGAGTGATCCGATGATAGATCGGACTCTCAGCCTTATTTTTAAGATCTGTTGGCCAGTATGTAGGCTTGCCCGGAGAGATAAAGTCAAACTTGTTTCGTGGTGTTATTATAGCGTTGTACAGTTGTCTTCCTTTGGGGTTGGTGAGTCGTGAATCCCAGCAGCTACAAAGCGGTCACCCAGCAAAATATTTTACAAATTCTGCTTCGGAAACGGAAACAATATACGGCGGCTATGTTTAAGTGTCTTTGTG
This sequence comes from Drosophila elegans, assembly GCF_018152505.1. Classification (NCBI taxonomy): domain Eukaryota; kingdom Metazoa; phylum Arthropoda; class Insecta; order Diptera; family Drosophilidae; genus Drosophila; species Drosophila elegans. The sequence continues at coordinate 727,687 of NW_024545895.1, read as the reverse complement.
AATTGATGTTGCTTGTATTTAAGTTGTTGCAAATGATAGCAGTTGGTAATGTCTAATGCGATTCTTGATCAGAATGCCAGTACCTTCATGTCCTTTACCAACGGGATAATTTGTCGCACACAATGTATATCCATTAAAATGAAAATAATTTTTGTTCGTTGAGTCTCTGATATAAGCATTCCGTCAATGTCATATTGGTCTAAGAGCTAGTTTTAGTGCTGCGAAATGCCATTTGCATTTCAGAAAGATAATATTAGTAAAATCATCTTAACTGATTTTTTTTTAATTAAGAGCTCAAAAAGGAGATTTTGTGTACGCATAAGATCCTATAGCGTTTTTTGCATTGCTACCATTATGTTTGTTATAGTTACCAACATTGGTTTTAGCCCATTCGTCAATTTAATAATTTCAGGACCCTGTTTCGATGTCTGTTGCTGCGTTATTCCAGCAGTGGCTTGGGAAGGTGTCGGCCTAGCCCCTGAGGCATATGACCCGTTCTTATAGCTTAGCGCCTGAGCGAAATAAACTCCCGGTTGATGGTATTACTGTATGTTTTGTCGGCTGACTGGTTTTCGAGCTACAGGTTTTTTTTTGGGTTACCGGGTTTTTTACAGGGCAACCTCTGTAGTTGGCAGTGTGATTTCCCCCACAGTTGCTAAATTTTTTAGCAGAATGGTCCACCTTATTTACAGAGCATGCCTTAGTTGGATGTGCATCACCACAGGCTACGCAGACGGCGGGCAGGGTCCACTTCGTTCTCGTTTGCTTATATTCCTGACAATTTCTCAATGGTGATTCTGCGGTGCAGTAGGTATTGAAGTTTATAAATTGGTTGAACTTCATTATTTTTAAGTGCATATTTTCAGGTTGCAATTTGGGGAATTTATATTTTTTTATATTCATGGCCATTTTGACGTCAAAGCCCTTTTAGGTGCCGCTTTTATCTCATCAATCGGAACTGTCGATTCGATTCCTTTAATTACCACTTGCAGTCCTTTGCTACTTTTCAGTTGGTAGGTGTAGTAATTTTTTTAGGTTTTATTTATATTGCCCCTTTTAATGGATGTGAGGTAAAATTTGTTTACGCCATTTTTTTGCTGATAACTAATCCGCGTCATTTTTTAAACTTTGTTTTTAGAGCTTGCGTTCTTATACGTCACCTCTTTTTTTTACTATATCCTTTAAATAGTTTTTTATTGAAAAATTTGAAAATTATCATGGGCACGAGCACACATACTCATGCCTACCCTAAGGGTCCTTTCGCGAATTAAATTTCGGATATTTTCACTATATTTTTAATCGCACGGCGGACCGAAACACAATACGTCCGTTGTTTTTTTGGTAATTAATTTGTAATTAAAAGTACAACATCTCATAGATGTCCTGTGAAAATTTCGTGACGATCGGACTAAAACTCTCTGAGATACTGATTATCTCTTAATCGTACTCAAGGAAGGTATGTGGTATGTAAAATCTTTAGATGCGTTTTTCTCAAAACTAAATAGGAGTGTAACGTAACTCAAGAGGTAATGGTCCGATCTAAATGAAATTTTGCACACGTCTTTAATACATTAAATACTTGCGGATGAAGAAGTTTTTTTTTTTAATTTTTGTTATATTTTTACAGACAATTAAAACAGCTGGAAAATTAAAAGTCGCATATTTTTCGTTCATCCGGAAAATAAACTTACATATTAAAAAAATCAATTTTTTTAAATATCACTGTGAGTCCAGGCTTTACGCACCGTAAGCCGCTCCTTTTTATACCTTTGTAGAGGGTATTATAATTTCAGTCAGAAGTTTGCAACGCAGTAAAAGATAAATTTCCGACCTTATAAAGTATTTATATTCTTGTCTGTCCTTCTGTCCGTCGAACTTTCCGTCCGTTTCCACACAAACTAATCCCTCATTTTTAAAGCTACCTTCAAGAAACAAGTTTTCAAAAGTTGTCTTTTCATAGCTGGTAGTACGAGCGCTCCGGCTCGTTCTTTGTTGTCCAATTGGAAACTTCCTCTTTTGAACCGGTCAAACCACTTTTAACACGTTTGCATTTGTACCATAAGCTTCAGCTTAAATACGGAGTTTTTTGGCAGCCTTTTTCTTCGTACTGCAGTAGCGAAGTAAAACCAAAGCAAAGCAGACATTTTTGAAGCGCAATAAAAAGTAGCGACACCTGTAAATGAAACCGAACGAACTTATTTGTACACCCAATTCTAATATTAATATTGTGAAATCGCAAATCCCTGAATTGAATAGTTTCCAGCATTTTTAGTTTTTCAGATCACGTGCATACTGACGGACATATCTAAATCGACAATTTAATGTCACGGCAAGCAATAAATTTGCGGCGATATTATTAAGCTGGGTACACTTTATATGTATATAAATCTTTGGATATTTACCACAAAAAATCCAACATTTTTGATATAAACTGTGCTCTTAAAATCAAAAGAATCCGCATTTTTAATCTTTTGACTAATTTACGGACTAACAGACAAACGAACTTGTATACTCTATAATTTACGGGTATGCAATGATCCAATTTGGTTTCGATTTATCAATGAAATAAATTTCCAAGTCTAATTTCAAAAAAATGTTATGGTCAACTGGATCCCAATCATATTATGACATCTAAATAATATCACTGAAATCTTATAAAATTACCATATTTCTAGTCATATACAATTATAACGAAACTATGCTAAAATGTACAATTTAAGGATGGATTCGTGTAAACGGATCGTCTTTAAAACTTGATGTGTGTAAAGATATAAAAAGTTTTGAAAGTACAAATTTTAGAAACATATTTTTTTAAAACTATATGTGTAGATTACCTGTAAAATATTGAGCCTATATTATATTACGTTTATTTTGCCATCGGATCCATTTAGCACAGAAAAAATATGGGACAGTAAATCTTTAACGATAACCCAATCAGAACATTTAGTGGATATTAGCTTTAAAAATTCTAGTGACTCTCTTCGTACGATGTCCCCTTTGCTGTACAAATTTTTTATAAGAACTTTTCCAATTTTTTGAGCATAGCGACTACAATCAAAATTCAACATTTTAAAAGTTAGCCCAATACTTTCAAGTGTATTTTCCGGGCTTGGTAATATTGCCCTCTGTAAAGCTGGGTATACATAGGAATCAAATTCTTTTTCGGTGAGTGACTCCAGTAATGGACGGCAGGCTGCTATGAACGACTTGTCAGGTTTGTATTTGCATGAGACCATACTCTTTACAAAGCATTTCGATATTTTTTCCGTATATTTTTGTAGTATAAATGTCTTATTGCTTTTAGATTCAAATTGAATCATGACCATGATCATAATAGTAACGTTGCTAGTTGCTTCAATTTGAAATATGATGTCCAAAGTTTCATAAAAAATTGAAGTGTTATCCCATAACTCATACATTATTTTTGTTCTTGCGTCTGTAATTCTTTGGTTTGAAGATAATAAAGTTATTTGATAGAATAAAGATTGATATTCAATTAATTTTTTTTTCGGTTTTGAAGATGTTGGAATCACGGTCTGCTATCTTCTGTATTAGAGAAATCCATCCCAGTGCTATAACGGCCGATTTAGAAGATTTTTGTGGGGAAACACCAGCGAATTCTTTGAACAAGAGAGTTTTAAAGACGTTTAACATATGTTCAATTGTTAAATCATGATGAATTGTGGTGAGATCAACAATCTCTAACCACTCGTTGAGATGCAAGATCCTTATACTTGGTTATCGTAGTTCCAATGACTTTACAAATTCCTCGAATTATTGTTGAATTTATACCTATAAAAGACGAATACAAACACAGCTCTCACCGATGAGCTGGGTAAGATGCTCGACGAAATGATCGCGAAATTCATTGACACCAAGAGTAACAATAAGAAGGTTGTCCGTCATGTCACCCAAGCCACGATCGACTCACTGCAGGCTATGATCTGCAAAGCTGCAAAGCGAGATAAGTGCGACGCTGGACGAAACTCACGACAGGGCTCCTGTCCGCCTGCGCAACCCAGCCGACAACGCCACCGATTGTTGGCCCAGGACAAGAAGCCTCTAGCACAGGGTGCATACTGGCGCAGGGAACCAGACGAGAAACTCTTGCTGGCAGCAGGTTAGACGCAAAACCAAGAAGCCCCGCGAGACTGCTGAGAATATCAGGGAAAGCGAAGATCACGTGAGACACACCGTGAAGCGGAAGAGCCAGCGTCCTGACGCTATCCTAATAAAATGCATCGAAGCATCGTACGCAGACATGCTGAAGTTGGTTAAAACCGAGCCTACCCTACAGGGGTTTAAGGATGAGGTACAAGGCATACGCAGGACAGCCAATGGGAGCCTGCTACTCAAGATGCAGAAACCCTCAGACCCAGCCACGCAGCGGGCGCTGCACCTAGGATGCGAAAGGCCTATGGCGGAACCCAAACGGCGACGGTTCACCTCAGACAAGAGCATGCACAGCGGATCCTCGCCAAGGGGAAAATCAGGGTAGGAACCTAAGCCACTGCAGAGCGGCGCAGGACCTACTAACCCAGACGGCAATCGAACAACAGGCTGATGTGGCAATACTCAGCGAGCCCTATATGGCCAAACACGAAGGCGTATGGCAACATAGCGCGGACGGTAGAGCAGCGATTTGGAGTTGCGGGCAGCCTTCTGGACACCTATCGCAAAGGCCATCCATGGCGGGTTATACCAGAGCGATGTTCAGAGGACTAACAATCTACAGCTGCTACATAGCCCCGAGCGTACGCATAAGCAAGTTCAGAGCAATAATGCAGGAGATCGCTGACGACGCACGCGGCAGGTCACCAATCCTCATCGCAGGTGATTTCAACGCATGGTCCACAACATGGGGCAGCGCTAGTACGACACTGCGGGGAACCATCCACCTTGAGGCCTTGGCTTCGTTAAATGTTTGCCTACTCAACGAAAGGAACAGACCAAACTTTAGCAAGTCAGGTCGGGAATCGATTATCGATTGGACCTTCGCTAGCCCAGAACTGGCACGTATCTGCGCATGGAGGGTGTCAGACATCTACACTCGAAGCGACCACGCGCTGATCACGATGCCTCCATGGAAAAAACCACGAAAGGTGGTAATGGGCGAAGACCAGTGGTGGAACGAGGAGATAAACGGTGCGAGGAGAGATTGCCTAGCGGCCCGACGCAGGTGTCAGAGAAGCAGGGCCAAGAGAAAGGTGCTGAAAGCCAGCAAGGCCAGATGCTTCCAGGAGCTGTGCGAAGCTGCAGATACAGAACCATTCGGGTGAGCATACTGTAGTATGCACACATATTGAATACCCACTGTACCAAGAGTACTTAAAGGGTACACACTGTAACACTTTGTTGCAGTGTTTACATAATCAAACATGCCCCGGTCATCAACTTAAGTGTCCGAAATATGAACCGATCGCTATGCCTTGGACTACACACCGAAAGTGCTAGCGTCAGCATAATTGCAACACGAACGGAACTCATGCGCATATACCTCCCGCTCCCGCTTAAGAGAGCATAGCTCATATACTTAAGCATTTACATAGCCGTCACTCTGCCGCCGTCTGTGGGCAGCGCAGCGAGGAGACATAGCCTTACTTAGAATTAAAAGAATAAGGTAAGAGCCAGAAACATTTAAACGTTGAAGTGGCACCATTGCTGCTTCCCTTAATAAAGAATTAAATAAATATTTCAAAGAACTTAATGCTTTGTGAGATCTGGAAGGTTCTACTTCATGGCGACCGTGACATGGTCCTGGAGGACCTGGATCTAACAAGGATATATGGAAGAATATCAACCTGGAACACTGGCAAAGGAGAAAAGAGAGAAGCTGAGTGATTAGAGTATTGTGAGTGATGGGTCGCGGTGAAGTTATTAAAAAGTTGAGCAAAGAAAATCTAAAACACCGTGGAAGGCAACTCCTGAGCTACAGGTCAGCCTTGAAGGAAATAAAAAAATAAAAACCCAACACCGCAAGCTCAACCAGCAAATATTCAAGTTATCAATGAAATCAAAATAACGAAACCCAACTCTAACGCCATAACCGAGGAAAGAGAAATCCTGCCACAACGGTTGCCCGGGACCACTTATATAGCCCGGCGTGCAAATCAACCTGCATGAAGCCACGACTCACGACCTGTGCGAAGACCGGCACCGGCCCCGCCTGAACTCATAGGCTCGGGACAACTGCAGCAGATAATTCAACAAGCGCGAGAGGCTCACCGCCCCTTGCGCTTCGAAGGAACGTCAGCGAAGCCAAGCCGGCGACGACCAGCTGACGCGGGGAACACCGAAAAAAAAAATAATTTTATTACCATTTGCACTGAGTTGCATAATTTTTTTAATTGCACTGCGAAGCATATTTTTTTTAATAATATAAAATAATTTTGTTAAACTGAGCCGAACCCTTTCTGCCCAGTTAGAAGTATGGCCCGTAAAGCCATAGAAAAAATATACAAATACAAATCTCAAAAATTTTCTTAAAAAAAAAAATAAAAAAAAAAAAAATTAAATTTAAAACAAAAATTTCTATTAAAAAAAAAAATAACAATTTAATCATTATCATTCCATGAGCCAATATACATGGCACATTAATTATAAATTGAGAAACACAACAAATATAATTGGAACAAATTATAAAACACCCAAAATGGGTTTAGTAAATAAGATCGAATCTGAAAAAATTTATACAGAAATGATCACAATAATGATAATAATAATAAAAGCAGTTATAATGCTTACATTATGAGCTTTTAAAACTATATAAATTGCATAATAAGTGCCTTCTCAAAAGATTTCAAAGTCAAGCAAACTACTTGGACAAAATTTAAAACTTGCCCATCATAATTGCGATCATTATTGGCATTAATAAAATAAAAAAAAAATGTTTTAACACATTCTATAAAATTACAATAATTTCCAATATCATCCTTATTTTTTTAAAACCAAAAATAAACACTCTAGAAGCCATTACAAAGGTGTACAGGAATGACCCAAATATTCAACATAGAATTCTACAATTGGTCTCAACTACCCCGAGGAGCATATTAGAGCTCGAATACAGTTACATTGGTTTATTCAGGTTAGATTTTTTGATTCATTGCTCCAGAACACAAAAAGGAATTGTATTATCACAATTCAAGGAGTTTTTGTAAAATAAATTATAAAAGAAAATGAATATTTAGGACGAACACTAGATTTCGTAGCTTACAATAAGCCTTAGTATGGAATGGGAGAAATTAATTACCCATATCCATAAAATAAAAGAAGCATTTATTAAATTCTATACAAGCTTAAGCCAAAAAAGGCCAATACAACAAGATACAATAAGAAAACATGCAAAAATACTTGTCGATGTATTTAATGAGGCAAGAGTATTAGTGCATGAAAATAGAAAAATAATAAGTAAAACGAACTGGTCAAAGTTATCAAAATTATTTATCAAGTTACTTTCGAACTTATTAACAGTCAGAGAGAGGTATAAATTGGATATAACTATACCAACAATTTTAAATACCCCTCTGACATTAAATCCAAGTGAAAAACTTGAATCAAATAACCCTGAACCAACTGAGTCAGACACACAAGAAAGCTCAGACTCTGAGGTAGAGGAAGAAAATAAGTTAGAAGAAACCGATCTACACGATCTAACAATCCCTGCGGTATTAACAATACCAAAAATACTGAAAATTCAGACCTGGGAATTATAGAATCTAAGCCTACCATAATGGCAGACGAAACCATTGCCCAGCGGGACATACATAAAAGATATATCAAGCGCCATAGCCCGAATTCAATGGCCAAAAATTGAATCTACGAAGATTCATAACAGTGGCCAAGTTGGTTGACTTAAGAAAAGGACCAATTGTAGCGTGTAACGTTCGACTAAAGTGCAAAGTTCTTTAATGTTTTCAAGGATCTGTATTGGCTGCGCACGCTAAATATTCCGGCTCTAGCTCGTCGGCTTGGGGGGTGGAGGTCTTGCTCGTACAGATCTTGACACTGTCTACGTATTACTATTAATAAAATCAGAATTGAGCGTGCATGCGACAAAATCAAAAGCTAGATACTTAACCGGAATAAAAGATGCATAAATTAGAAAAGAAAAGTTTTGAGAAATTATTGAAAGGGGACAGTGTAAAAGAAAGAGAGAGAGAAATTTGTTGTTTGCGACGCCATAGATGTAATTTGGCTCGCATATTGCCCACCCTACCTATGACCACCTGCCGCTAGAGCATAACTCTGGTGATCCCTTTTATACCCTACGACCGCAGAGACATCAGCTGAGTTCAGTTATTTAGTTTTCTTTAAGCTTTCATTTTAATAATTATTTCAATTGATTTCAATGAGAACATTTTTAATCTTTCTAAGATAATTTACAAACGAGAAAACAATTTCGGCGAGAAAAGATAAAAATATAATACGCGTTAAACCTCATGGGTAAATACCGGGCTTCACAGGTGTATATAATTATTAATGTAAAGTATATTAGGAATAGTTAAAAATAAGTATAGGGTATATTGAACAAAATGATCTTTAAAAACAAGAAAGAAAGCAAACTTCGGCAAGCAGAAGTTCATATACCCTTGCAGCTATTGCAAGAATTAAACATTTTTGAAAACATTAAAATTATGATTTACTTTCGTATATGTTTAAAAACATTGAAGCTATGATGATTTGCAGCTCAATTATTTGATAGTTATTTTATATATTTTTATTATTTCTAAGGGAGCTATATGATATCGACGTCCAATTTTGATAAAATTTAAACCATAATTGTGAAATATTTAACCATTGCTATATGTCGAAGAACTAAACAAAAAATTAAAAAACAGAAAAGTTATAATTTTTTTTCATTTATTTTTCCGATTGTTCCTATGAGAGCTATATGATATAGTCGTCCGACTTTGATAAAATTTAAAACATAATTCTGAAATATTTAACCATTGCTATATGTCAAAAAACTAAACAAAAAATTAAAAAACAGAAAAGTTATAATTTTTTTTCATTTATTTTTCCGATTGTTCCTATGAGAGCTACATGATATAGTCGTCCGACTTTGATGAAATTTAAACCGTAAATCAGAAATATTTAACCATTACTAAATGTCGAAGAACTAAACAAAAAAGTAAAAAAAACAGAAGAGTTATAATTTTTTTTCATTTAATTTTCCGATTCTTCCTATGGGAGCTATATGCTATAGTCGTCCGATTTTGATGAAATTTAAACCGTAAATCGGAAATATTTAACCATTACTAAATGTCGAAGAACTAAACAAAAAATCAAAAAAGAGCAAAGTTATTATTTTTTTTATTTATTTTTCCGATTGTTCCTATGGGAGCTATATGCTATAGTCGTCCGATCCGGCTCGTTCCGACTTATATACTACCTGCAATAGAAAGACAACTTTTGAGAAAGTTTCATGCAGATAGCTTTAAAACTGAGAGACTAGTTTGCATATAAACGGACGGACAGACGGACGGACAGACGGACGGACAGACGGACGGACAGACGGACGGACAGACGGACATGGCTAGATCGACTCTACTAGTGATGCTGATCAAGAATATATATACTTTATAGGGTCGGAGATGTCTCCTTCACTACGTTGCAAACTTCTGACTGAAATTATAATACCCTCTGCAAGGGTATAATAAATAAATAGTTATATGTTCAAAGGAAATTCAAAGATTTGTTCTTTCTTTACGATTACTAATATTCATTCTTAATTCAATATTCATCAGTGGTTCGCTAGTTAATTACTTTAATTTTATTTAAAATTAAATTTTTTTTCTGAGTGTAAATTTATTTTATTTTTTGGTTCAATTCATTTTTTTTTTATAGTTAATTTTAGAAGTAATGCTTTCTTAAATTTTCGGCATTGATATATATCTATATTTTTTTTTTGTTTATGAGAATTTAATTGGCACTAATATTTTAATTTTTTAATAATTTGAAATAAAGGTAATACAACTCACACAGCTGGTTCTTTGGCGGACGATCGATCTTCCGACGCAGGTAGGCTGGAAAAGAAACCAAGGCATTTCTGCTTTGACATGGTTATTATTTTATATCATAAAATATTATAATATAATATATATTATATTATATGTGCACTCAAAAACATTTTTTTATCAATTTCTTCGAATCAAAACGAATTTAAGAAAACTTTTGCCAGGAGATATGAACCGTAAATTTACCGCGCACTAGATGAATCATAACTTAATTTAAATCTTATAATTATTCAATAAAATTAAATTTTTCATAACATAATTATAGTCACTTCAATACTCAATCGCATTCTTTTAATACATTTTTTTTTTTTTGATTTACGTTAACACATAGTTAGGAATTTCTCCCAGTGTAGCCTAGTTGGGTGATATGCACGTGAACATTTTTTGCAAGCTGGATTTTCTTTAGGTTACAAATGAGGTTAAGATCGAGCCCAAGCGTAGTCTTTACATTTTTTTCTAAATTTGAATTTGGGTTAGGGCCGATCTAATTGGACATTTTTTTTTTTCTCCTAGCCTATATTCTTATTTGGCCGAGATAATTCTTTGTTAAATTAAATGAGAGGGTGCTGCTTCAACTGCTGATCACTGAACAAAATTTGGGGGTGCTCCCTAAGGCACTGCTGCTTAGCTGGCCAAGGCGGGTGCTCCTCAGGGCGACTGCAGGTCGTCGACGATGGGGTGCTCCTCCGGGCGGCTGCAGATCCCCGACAATGGGGTGCTCCTCCGGGAGGATCCGAATCGCGGGGCAGCGTGGGTGCTCCGCGGGACAGATCTAATTGCGGCCAAGGTGGGTGCTCCTCTGGGCTGATCCGAAACGCTGGGCAGCGTGGGTGCTCCACAGGGCAGATCTAATAGCCGGCCGAGGTGTGTGCTCCCCAAACGCAAAATTTCAGCCTTTTAAAAGAGATCGAAAATTCAGCACTTGAAAATATTTAGTGGGAAAACCCACACAACTCACTTTTTTTGCTCGAATTATTGCGTAAAAAAAAATCACTTTGAGAACTTCGAAATACCGCGTGTATATATTTTTTTTTTCACTTTGCCGATTGGGAACGGATAAAATTGCACGCGTCTGACTGCCACGCCGTTTTAATTAAGAAGGAAGTTCAAAAATCAAGCGGCATCGGTTGCGGCCTTTTCTAGAAATTTCTGACAGCTGAAAAATCCGCCATTTCGGCTTAGGACAAGCTTCTCAGCAACAGCTGATCGTGGAACTATCTGGCATCACCCGCAAAAAAAATTATTAGTATTTTTTTTGCTAAACACTAATTTCCGACACTAAATTTGGCTAGACATCTGGCTACTCTCCAAAGGTCGCCAAATACAAAAAAAATTAACCGCCAGTTTTCAAGCCAAAACAAACAAACGTTCTTCAGGCGCCGCTACAAAGCCCCCCGGAAAATCTGGCTAGGGTTACACTAGACAGATACCGACTGAAGACACATTATTGTCGAATATATTTTGCATGATAGGTACCTATAATTCGACCCTGTAAATCTTCTAATTCGTAATAAGAGTTTCCTAACTTTCTTCGATCCCTCGCTTTCACAAAGGAAGGACCGAATTTAGCGTTGTAGCCAGTTTGAAAACAGCTTTGTTTAAAATTTCGACGGCAAATCTCTTGCCCTTCTTCAAAAGACACAAATCTAGAGCGAAGATTATATCGCTTCTCGTTTATATCGTGCTTTTCCTGCATTAACTTGCAAGCCTTATCTCGAACTATTTCAAATGAATACCGACGATCGAATTTCAAAGACCGATCATCTAGTAAATTTAACTGTCTTAACAAAGAATATGTACCACCGGATGTAATCATATGTTGTCCGAAGACCATGTAGTAGGGAGAGGTTCCCAAACTAGCATGAACGGACGATCTCAACGCGCAACATGTTCTGTTGAGATACTCGCCCCAGTCCTTTTGGTCAGGTCGAAGATAAGCCCTAATTGCAGAAATTACAGAGCGGTTAACGCGCTCGGACGCATTAGCCTGAGGCGAATGGACAGCCGTCAGCGTATGCGTAATGCCGTATTGCTGCACTAATTTCTGAAAAGCGTAAGAGCGAAATTGTGAGCCGTTGTCCGGCACTACCGTTTCAGGAGTCCCATATGCCATAAACAACTACCCTTCTAGATATTTTATAACTGCACTTGTATCTATTTTCCTTACGGGTTTGAGAAAGACATATTTTGAAAAATGGTCGAGCACTATAAATATACCAATATTTCCGCTTCGGGATCTGGGATAAGGTCCAAGAAAATCAATGAACAACCGTTGGAAAAATCGCTGACTTTCCGGCGCTCTTCCTAATGGCGGTCGCAATACACAATTCGGAGCTTTAGTGGTCTTGCACACTTCGCAGGCATTTATATAAGCCTTTACATCTGGAACAAGGCCAGGCCAAAAATAGTATCGCCTTACTCTCTCAATCGTCTTGTGTATGCCACCGTGAGAAGATAAAGGACTATCGTGAGCTCGTGAGAGGATTTCTGGAACCAGTTCTTTAGGTATCCAGAGCTTCCAAGCATACTCATCATGAACTTGCTCTCCCGTTAAATGTTTGGCTTTCCGATAAACATAACCACTGTCAGACTTAAGATCAGGAAAATTTTCTTGATTGGCTTTTACCTTTTCTACTAGGGAAACATACTCAGCTGATTGGAAATGCTCTGAGTTCATGTCCACTAAAAATCCTTCGCGTAAGTCTATAGCGTCTTCGTTAACACGTGAAAGTGAGTCGGGAACAATATTTAGAGAACCCTTTCGATGTTCAATTGTGAAATCATATCTTTGTAAAGCTAAAGCCCATCGAGCAAGTCGTGAATTTAGGTCGTGATTTGACATTAGCCACTTCAATGAGGCATGATCCGTTATGATTTTAAATTTATGTCCCTCCACATACGCCCTAAAATTCTTAAGAGCTGCTACCGCCGCTCGGTAACAGTATAATTACGCTGAGCTTTGTTCAGCTTCTTTGAAAAGAAAGCAACAGGCCTTTCGTCTCCTTCTTCCGACAGCTGTACTAGTACTGCGCCTATCCCTGTTTTGCTAGCGTCGGAATGTATCGCGAAAGGCTTTGTAAAGTCGGGGCTGCATAAGACTGGAGTGAAAGTTGTAAGACTTCGAAAGCTTTAATGGCTTCGTCGGTTAAACTAAACCTTCGTTTTGTAGTCATCAAGTCTGTTAAAGGAGATGAGAGTGAAGCGAAATTAGGAACAAACTTACGATACCACCCACACAAACCCATAAAACTTCGTAGACTGCGTAAAGTCTTTGGTAACGGAAAATTAGTAATTGCGGCCACCTTATCTGGATCGGTGTGTATTCCACCATCGCCGATTATATGACCTAGATATCGCACACGAAGCATACAGAAGTGACTTTTGCCAATATTGATCGTCAAACCTGCACGCTTTATCTGCAGCGCGATCTCTCTGAGAACTTCAAGATGTCTCTCAAAGCTGGAAGAAACTACCAATAAATCGTCAAGGTTAATGAACACCTCGTTTCTGAGATGAGCTGGCACAACCTTGTCCATTAAACGGGACATTGTACTAGTGGCATTGCACAGCCCAAAAGGCATAACCTTAAACTGGTAAAGCGGTCTACCAGGGACAGTGAAAGCCGTTTTGTCTCGTGATGAAACCTCTAAAGGAACCTGCCAATAGGCATCCTTAAGGTCAAGGCTGGATATGAATTCCGCCTTAGGCAAACGACTTAAAATTCCCGCTATCTGGGGAAGAGGATATGCATCCTTTTCCGTGAAACTGTTCACCTTTCGGCAATCTAGACAAATCCTAACTTTTCCGGGTTTCGTCACCATTACAATAGGAGAAGACCACGAACTTTCGGACTCCTCTATCACACCCAATTGTAACATTCTGTCAATCTCGGCCTATATGGCCTTTTCTACTGCGGGTGAGACAGGAAAGTGTCGTTGTTTTATCGGTTTAGCCGTACCGACATCGATTGAGTGCGTTATCAAGTTGGTCTTGCCGAGACCTTCTTGAGTGAAAGACGGAAAACAATTAATGACGTTCGTTAATTTGGCTTTGTCAACCTCGGACAAGTTATGCTGATCAGCATTAACCTTACGGTCAGGATCGGATTCTAGTGATGATATATTAATGCATTTCGGAAGCAAATCGTAAAGTTTCCAGAAATCTATGCCTTAATACAAATTTTGCTTCAGCCAAGGGACCACGTAGATTTTTAAGGGTCTTTTAACGTCGTTGTATTCTACAACAACTTTTAAATGACCAACTATCTGCTGAGATGTTCCATCAGCAGTTGTAGCGCTGCCTTTTATCGACTTAAATTCTTTACTGTTAATTATGTCACAGGCTAGGTTTCCACCGACACAACTTATCGACGCGCCCGAGTCTAACAGTCCGTAAACGGTACGATCGGACATTCGAATGGATAAAAAGGGACGAGGATCTTTTGGTCCTGCAGGTAGAGAGTTAATATATTCCTGTCCGGCTTTACACGTTTTGACCTCTTGCCAAAATGATTTCATTCGGACGGAACTTCGCGTTTTTCGCTTTTCTAATTTTTGTTCATTATTTATTTCCGGGATATTAATTTTTCCTAATATTGGAATTTTGCTATGAAGCAAAGGACAGTCTGGGGATATTTGTACGTCAGGGAAAAATGTTGGTGCAACTATAGCTGCATGGTCTATTGATCGGTCATCGTTGCTTGGCTCCGAACGCCACTGGAGGCCTTCTGTTTGTATGGCGGCATCGACCCGCCCGCTCTGGAGTTTTTTGAACACTTGTTACAACTTGTTTTGTATGTGTTGACTGCTCCGCATCCGTAACAAAAAACTCTTCTTTCGGCTACACAGTCCTGATACCTGTGACCTTCCTTGCGGCAATTCCAGCACAACAAGGAAAAGGCTTCAAAATCGTCTTCTTTATCGGATTCCGATTCTGGAGGCATCTCCGGTTCTGGACTAAATTCCGAAACTTCACTTTGAAAGGGGAAGATTTGAAATAACCCTGACAACGTCTAACATCAGACAAAAACGCTTCACGCCTGCGGCAAATCAGTTCTGAAACAGATTGAATGTCGATATTCAAGATTTCATGTCTAATTTCGGGACGAAGATTGTTTCGGAGAACCCGAATGAGCTTGTGAGGCATCCAAGGCTGTTCTAATTGATCGATTAGACTTGAAATGTTGTCATAGAAACTATCAAAAGTTTCGTTTGGCTTCTGTTTGGTGTTTCTAATTAACTCCTCAAGATCACCATCATCCCTACTCGGTCGAAACTGTAGACGCAAGGCTGAACAAAAGCTATCCCATCGGACTTCACCATAAGCTTTGTGATATCGCCAATAGAATGCATTGGCTTTCCCTTCGAAAAGAAAGCTAGCATTCCTACAAAGTACAGCGAAATTATTGCCTAACGTCTCCTTAGTTAATGCTTCAACGCGATAAATAAAATGGTCACTGATACTCCAACACCGGAAAATTTTATTTTCCAGCCGTTCAAAATATGAACTACTTTATCTGGTCGATTTAATAAGTCTGCATCGGCACTTCGTAGCGACGCAGGAGAACACGGAGCTAAAATCTCTTGCCTAGAATTCACCCCGGTATCTTCTCTTGTATCGATTCTATTGAAACCACTTCCGAACTGTTGAGAATTAAACCGTTGACTCAGCTCGCTTGGGGTTCTATTAGCACCCTGATCGGACATTATTCTTGACATAGCTTCAGAAACGGACTTTTGAATTGAACTGGCTAGTAAAGTGATGGCATTTGCGGTAATAGCACTTGGAATAGTATCACCGCTGTTAATAGCATTGGAATTGTATCCTGATGAAGAAGCTATATCATCTGATACTTGTTTGTCCGCGTTATCAACGGGCTGACGGTTCTTCGATTGGCTACGAGTTTGTCGGCTATCCCCACTCTTTGGGAGAGTTGGCCTACAGGAAGCTTTGCACACCGGACACAGTGCACTTTTCTTCCAATGCGTTTCTATGCATCGCTTGTGAAATTCATGTTGACATGATGTAAGGCAAACCTCTACTAGGTATACTTCGGCCTTTCATAACGGACAGACGATGTTTGCGCCTCTTTCGGCAACCCTTTCCGGAGATCGGTCTATTCCCATCATGTACACGGACGATAAAAAAAAATAGTTTTAGCAAATCAACAGTATATAAACGGTAAGATAATATTTTCCTCAAAAATATCAGAGGTACGAGAGTAGTTTCAGTGATAAAATATCAGCGGTACGATAGTAGTTGGAGTTATAAGATATAAGAGATACGATAATAGGTAAACAAAATTTTAGGTCTTTGAAACAAACGGAAAAAACTCGCAATAACGTGAAAAGGAAATATTAACTGAACTCTTTGCTTGATGCTCTACTTCGAAGAGTATCTATATTTTTATAAAATTTCTCAGAAATTAGAAAATAAAAGACGAAGGAAAGAAGTTTTATACTATATATGGACTTGGTCAGCGGATTGTTCTAGAACATACTCGCTTGTATTCCAACTCCATATATAAATAGAATATAAATCCTCTAGTCCCAAGAAGGGAAAAAAAATTTGTTCATAACCTCTTTCTAGATATGGCACAGCTCGTGAGTAATGCCAGTATTTTCCGTATAGAGAAGTATATGTACTAATTTAATTTCATAAAGGTGATAAGCTCAATGACTCGGCATTTGATTCCGGGGCAGAAAAAATTTTTCTCGTTAATTTATAATTTTCGGACAGTCAGAAATACTAATAGTCACTCGAACTGTTTTCCAGGAATAATTAAAAATTTTAAAAAAAATTTTAAAAAGAGTAAAGAAAAATGTTAAAGATTTTTTTTAATTAATGCATCTGTGAGTCTCAATGAATTAAACTGTATTCATTAAGGCCTACACGTTGGGCGCCACTTTTCTTATTAATAATAATAAATTATAACTGTAGCGTGTAACGTTCGACTAAAGTGCAAAGTTCTTTAATGTTTTCAAGGATCTGTATTGGCTGCGCACGCTAAATATTCCGGCTCTAGCTCGTCGGCTTGGGGGGTGGAGGTCTTGCTCGTACAGATCTTGACACTGTCTACGTATTACTATTAATAAAATCAGAATTGAGCGTGCATGCGACAAAATCAAAAGCTAGATACTTAACCGGAAGAAAAGATGCATAAATTAGAAAAGAAAAGTTTTGAGAAATTATTGAAAGGGGACAGTGTAAAAGAAAGACAGAGAGAAATTTGTTGTTTGCGACGCCGTAGATGTAATTTGGCTCGCATATTGCCCACCCTACCTATGACCACCTGCCGCTAGAGCATAACTCTGGTGATCCCTTTTATACCCTACGACCGCAGAGACATCAGCTGAGTTCAGTTATTTAGTTTTCTTTAAGCTTTCATTTTAATAATTATTTCAATTGATTTCAATGAGAACATTTTTAATCTTTCTAAGATAATTTACAAACGAGAAAACAATTTCGGCGAGAAAAGATAAAAATATAATACGCGTTAAACCTCATGGGTAAATACCGGGCTTCACAGGTGTATATAATTATTAATGTAAAGTATATTAGGAATAGTTAAAAATAAGTATAGGGTATATTGAACAAAATGATCTTTAAAAACAAGAAAGAAAGCAAACTTCGGCAAGCAGAAGTTCATATACCCTTGCAGCTATTGCAAGAATTAAACATTTTTGAAAACATTAAAATTATGATTTACTTTCGTATATGTTTAAAAACATTGAAGCTATGATGATTATCAATTATTTGATAGTTATTTTATATATTTTTATTATTTCTAAGGGAGCTATATGATATCGACGTCCAATTTTGATAAAATTTAAACCATAATTGTGAAATATTTAACCATTGCTATATGTCGAAGAACTAAACAAAAAATTAAAAAACAGAAAAGTTATAATTTTTTTTCATTTATTTTTCCGATTGTTCCTATGAGAGCTATATGATATAGTCGTCCGACTTTGATAAAATTTAAAACATAATTCTGAAATATTTAACCATTGCTATATGTCGAAAAACTAAACAAAAAATTAAAAAACAGAAAAGTTATAATTTTTTTTCATTTATTTTTCCGATTGTTCCTATGAGAGCTACATGATATAGTCGTCCGACTTTGATGAAATTTAAACCGTAAATCGGAAATATTTAACCATTACTAAATGTCGAAGAACTAAACAAAAAAGTAAAAAAAACAGAGGAGTTATAATTTTTTTTCATTTAATTTTCCGATTCTTCCTATGGGAGCTATATGCTATAGTCGTCCGATTTTGATGAAATTTAAACCGTAAATCGGAAATATTTAACCATTACTAAATGTCGAAGAACTAAACAAAAAATCAAAAAAGAGCAAAGTTATTATTTTTTTTATTTATTTTTCCGATTGTTCCTATGGGAGCTATATGCTATAGTCGTCCGATCCGGCTCGTTCCGACTTATATACTACCTGCAATAGAAAGACAACTTTTGAGAAAGTTTCATGCAGATAGCTTTAAAACTGAGAGACTAGTTTGCATATAAACGGACGGACAGACGGACGGACAGACGGACGGACAGACGGACATGGCTAGATCGACTCTACTAGTGATGCTGATCAAGAATATATATACTTTATAGGGTCGGAGATGTCTCCTTCACTACGTTGCAAACTTCTGACTGAAATTATAATACCCTCTGCAAGGGTATAATAAATAAATAGTTATATGTTCAAAGGAAATTCAAAGATTTGTTCTTTCTTTACGATTACTAATATTCATTCTTAATTCAATATTCATCAGTGGTTCGCTAGTTAATTACTTTAATTTTATTTAAAATTAAATTTTTTTTCTGAGTGTAAATTTATTTTATTTTTTGGTTCAATTCATTTTTTTTTTTTATAGTTAATTTTAGAAGTAAGGCTTTCTTAAATTTTCGGCATTGATATATATCTATATTTTTTTTTGTTTATGAGAATTTAATTGGCACTAATATTTTAATTTTTTAATAATTTGAAATAAAGGTAATACAACTCACACAGCTGGTTCTTTGGCGGACGATCGATCTTCCGACGCAGGTAGGCTGGAAAAGAAACCAAGGCATTTCTGCTTTGACATGGTTATTATTTTATATCATAAAATATTATAATATAATATATATTATATTATATGTGCACTCAAAAACATTTTTTTATCAATTTCTTCGAATCAAAACGAATTTAAGAAAACTTTTGCCAGGAGATATGAACCGTAAATTTACCGCGCACTAGATGAATCATAACTTAATTTAAATCTTATAATTATTCAATAAAATTAAATTTTTCATAACATAATTATAGTCACTTCAATACTCAATCGCATTCTTTTAATACATTTTTTTTTTTTTTGATTTACGTTAACACATAGTTAGGAATTTCTCCCAGTGTAGCCTAGTTGGGTGATATGCACGTGAACATTTTTTGCAAGCTGGATTTTTTTTAGGTTACAAATGAGGTTAAGATCGAGCCCAAGCGTAGTCAAGTCTTTACATTTTTTTCTAAATTTGAATTTGGGTTAGGGCCGATCTAATTGGACATTTTTTTTTTCTCCTAGCCTATATTCTTATTTGGCCGAGATAATTCTTTGTTAAATTAAATGAGAGGGTGCTGCTTCAACTGCTGATCACTGAACAAAATTTGGGGGTGCTCCCTAAGGCACTGCTGCTTAGCTGGCCAAGGCGGGTGCTCCTCAGGGCGACTGCAGGTCGTCGACGATGGGGTGCTCCTCCGGGCGGCTGCAGATCCCCGACAATGGGGTGCTCCTCCGGGAGGATCCGAATCGCGGGGCAGCGTGGGTGCTCCGCGGGACAGATCTAATTGCGGCCAAGGTGGGTGCTCCTCTGGGCTGATCCGAAACGCTGGGCAGCGTGGGTGCTCCACAGGGCAGATCTAATAGCCGGCCGAGGTGTGTGCTCCCCAAACGCAAAATTTCAGCCTTTTAAAAGAGATCGAAAATTCAGCACTTGAAAATATTTAGTGGGAAAACCCACACAACTCACTTTTTTTGCTCGAATTATTGCGTAAAAAAAATCACTTTGAGAGCTTCGAAATACCGCGTGTATATATTTTTTTTTTTCACTTTGCCGATTGGGAACGGATAAAATTGCACGCGTCTGACTGCCATGCCGTTTTAATTAAGAAGGAAGTTCAAAAATCAAGCGGCGTCGGTTGCGGCCTTTTCTAGAAATTTCTGACAGCTGAAAAATCCGCCATTTCGGCTTAGGACAAGCTTCTCAGCAACAGCTGATCGTGGAACTATCTGGCATCACCCGCAAAAAAAAATTATTAGTATTTTTTTTGCTAAACACTAATTTCCGACACTAAATTTGGCTAGACATCTGGCTACTCTCCAAAGGTCGCCAAATACAAAAAAAATTAACCGCCAGTTTTCAAGCCAAAACAAACAAACGTTCTTCAGGCGCCGCTACACGACGGTAAATCTCTTGCCCTTCTTCAAAAGACACAAATCTAGAGCGAAGATTATATCGCTTCTCGTTTATATCGTGCTTTTCCTGCATTAACTTGCAAGCCTTATCTCGAACTATTTCAAATGAATACTGATGATCGAATTTCAAAGACCGATCATCTAGTAAATTTAACTGTCTTAACAAAGAATATGTACCACCGGATGTAATCATATGTTGTCCGAAGACCATGTAGTAGGGAGAGGTTCCCAAACTAGCATGAACGGACGATCTCAACGCGCAACATGTTCTGTTGAGATACTCGCCCCAGTCCTTTTGGTCAGGTCGAAGATAAGCCCTAATTGCAGAAATTACAGAGCGGTTAACGCGCTCGGACGCATTAGCCTGAGGCGAATGGACAGCCGTCAGCGTATGCGTAATGCCGTATTGCTGCACTAATTTCTGAAAAGCGTAAGAGCGAAATTGTGAGCCGTTGTCCGGCACTACCGTTTCAGGAGTCCCATATGCCATAAACAACTACCCTTCTAGATATTTTATAACTGCACTTGTATCTATTTTCCTTACGGGTTTGAGAAAGACATATTTTGAAAAATGGTCGAGCACTATAAATATACCAATATTTCCGCTTCGGGATCTGGGATAAGGTCCAAGAAAATCAATGAACAACCGTTGGAAAAATCGCTGACTTTCCGGCGCTCTTCCTAATGGCGGTCGCAATACACAATTCGGAGCTTTAGTGGTCTTGCACACTTCGCAGGCATTTATATAAGCCTTTACATCTGGAACAAGGCCAGGCCAAAAATAGTATCGCCTTACTCTCTCAATCGTCTTGTGTATGCCACCGTGAGAAGATAAAGGACTATCGTGAGCTCGTGAGAGGATTTCTGGAACCAGTTCTTTAGGTATCCAGAGCTTCCAAGCATACTCATCATGAACTTGCTCTCCCGTTAAATGTTTGGCTTTCCGATAAACATAACCACTGTCAGACTTAAGATCAGGAAAATTTTCTTGATTGGCTTTTACCTTTTCTACTAGGGAAACATACTCAGCTGATTGGAAATGCTCTGAGTTCATGTCCACTAAAAATCCTTCGCGTAAGTCTATAGCGTCTTCGTTAACACGTGAAAGTGAGTCGGGAACAATATTAAGAGAACCCTTTCGATGTTCAATTGTGAAATCATATCTTTGTAAAGCTAAAGCCCATCGAGCAAGTCGTGAATTTAGGTCGTGATTTGACATTAGCCACTTCAATGAGGCATGATCCGTTATGATTTTAAATTTATGTCCCTCCACATACGCCCTAAAATTCTTAAGAGCTGCTACCGCCGCTAGACATTCTTGCTCGGTAACAGTATAATTACGCTGAGCTTTGTTCAGCTTCTTAGAAAAGAAAGCAACAGGCCTTTCGTCTCCTTCTTCCGACAGCTGTACTAGTACTGCGCCTATCCCTGTTTTGCTAGCGTCGGAATGTATCGCGAAAGGCTTTGTAAAGTCGGGGCTGCATAAGACTGGAGTGAAAGTTGTAAGACTTCGAAAGCTTTAATGGCTTCGTCGGTTAAACTAAACCTTCGTTTTGTAGTCATCAAGTCTGTTAAAGGAGATGAGAGTGAAGCGAAATTAGGAACAAACTTACGATACCACCCACACAAACCCATAAAACTTCGTAGACTGCGTAAAGTCTTTGGTAACGGAAAATTAGTAATTGCGGCCACCTTATCTGGATCGGTGTGTATTCCACCATCGCCGATTATATGACCTAGATATCGCACACGAAGCATACAGAAGTGACTTTTGCCAATATTGATCGTCAAACCTGCACGCTTTATCTGCAGCGCGATCTCTCTGAGAACTTCAAGATGTCTCTCAAAGCTGGAAGAAACTACCAATAAATCGTCAAGGTTAATGAACACCTCGTTTCTGAGATGAGCTGGCACAACCTTGTCCATTAAACGGGACATTGTACTAGTGGCATTGCACAGCCCAAAAGGCATAACCTTAAACTGGTATAGCGGTCTACCAGGGACTGTGAAAGCCGTTTTGTCTCGTGATGAAACCTCTAAAGGAACCTGCCAATAGGCATCCTTAAGGTCAAGGCTGGATATGAATTCCGCCTTAGGCAAACGACTTAAAATTCCCGCTATCTGGGGAAGAGGATATGCATCCTTTTCCGTGAAACTGTTCACCTTTCGGCAATCTAGACAAATCCTAACTTTTCCGGGTTTCGTCACCATTACAATAGGAGAAGACCACGAACTTTCGGACTCCTCTATCACACCCAATTGTAACATTCTGTCAATCTCGGCCTATATGGCCTTTTCTACTGCGGGTGAGACAGGAAAGTGTCGTTGTTTTATCGGTTTAGCCGTACCGACATCGATTGAGTGCGTTATCAAGTTGGTCTTGCCGAGACCTTCTTGAGTGAAAGACGGAAAACAATTAATGACGTTCGTTAATTTGGCTTTGTCAACCTCGGACAAGTTATGCTGATCAGCATTAACCTTACGGTCAGGATCGGATTCTAGTGATGATATATTAATGCATTTCGGAAGCAAATCGTAAAGTTTCCAGAAATCTATGCCTTAATACAAATTTTGCTTCAGCCAAGGGACCACGTAGATTTTTAAGGGTCTTTTAACGTCGTTGTATTCTACAACAACTTTTAAATGACCAACTATCTGCTGAGATGTTCCATCAGCAGTTGTAGCGCTGCCTTTTATCGACTTAAATTCTTTACTGTTAATTATGTCACAGGCTAGGTTTCCACCGACACAACTTATCGACGCGCCCGAGTCTAACAGTCCGTAAACGGTACGATCGAACATTCGAATGGATAAAAAGGGACGAGGATCTTTTGGTCCTGCAGGTAGAGAGTTAATATATTCCTGTCCGGCTTTACACGTTTTGACCTCTTGCCAAAATGATTTCATTCGGACGGAACTTCGCGTTTTTCGCTTTTCTAATTTTTGTTCATTATTTATTTCCGGGATATTAATTTTTCCTAATATTGAAATTTTGCTATGAAGCAAAGGACAGTCTGGGGATATTTGTACGTCAGGGAAAAATGTTGGTGCAACTATAGCTGCATGGTCTATTGATCGGTCATCGTTGCTTGGCTCCGAACGCCACTGGAGGCCTTCTGTTTGTATGGCGGCATCGACCCGCCCGCTCTGGAGTTTTTTGAACACTTGTTACAACTTGTTTTGTATGTGTTGACTGCTCCGCATCCGTAACAAAAAACTCTTCTTTCGGCTACACAGTCCTGATACCTGTGACCTTCCTTGCGGCAATTCCAGCACAACAAGGAAAAGGCTTCAAAATCGCCTTCTTTATCGGATTCCGATTCTGGAGGCATCTCCGGTTCTGGACTAAATTCCGAAACTTCACTTTGAAAGGGGAAGATTTGAAATAACCCTGACAACGTCCAACATCAGACAAAAACGCTTCACGCCTGCGGCAAATCAGTTCTGAAACAGATTGAATGTCGATATTCAAGATTTCATGTCTAATTTCGGGACGAAGATTGTTTCGGAGAACCCGAATGAGCTTGTGAGGCATCCAAGGCTGTTCTAATTGATCGATTAGACTTGAAATGTTGTCATAGAAACTATCAAAAGTTTCGTTTGGCTTCTGTTTGGTGTTTCTAATTAACTCCTCAAGATCACCATCATCCCTACTCGGTCGAAACTGTAGACGCAAGGCTGAACAAAAGCTATCCCATCGGACTTCACCATAAGCTTTGTGATATCGCCAATAGAATGCATTGGCTTTCCCTTCGAAAAGAAAGCTAGCATTCCTACAAAGTACAGCGAAATTATTGCCTAACGTCTCCTTAGTTAATGCTTCAACGCGATAAATAAAATTGTCCACTGATACTCCAACACCGGAAAATTTTATTTTCCAGCCGTTCAAAATATGAACTACTTTATCTGGTCGATTTAATAAGTCTGCATCGGCACTTCGTAGCGACGCAGGAGAACACGGAGCTAAAATCTCTTGCCTAGAATTCACCCCGGTATCTTCTCTTGTATCGATTCTATTGAAACCACTTCCGAACTGTTGAGAATTAAACCGTTGACTCAGCTCGCTTGGGGTTCTATTAGCACCCTGATCGGACATTATTCTTGACATAGCTTCAGAAACGGACTTTTGAATTGAACTGGCTAGTAAAGTGATGGCATTTGCGGTAATAGCACTTGGAATAGTATCACCGCTGTTAATAGCATTGGAATTGTATCCTGATGAAGAAGCTATATCATCTGATACTTGTTTGTCCGCGTTATCAACGGGCTGACGGTTCTTCGATTGGCTACGAGTTTGTCGGCTATCCCCACTCTTTGGGAGAGTTGGCCTACAGGAAGCTTTGCACACCGGACACAGTGCACTTTTCTTCCAATGCGTTTCTATGCATCGCTTGTGAAATTCATGTTGACATGATGTAAGGCAAACCTCTACTAGGTATACTTCGGCCTTTCATAACGGACAGACGATGTTTGCGCCTCTTTCGGCAACCCTTTCCGGAGATCGGTCTATTCCCATCATGTACACGGACGATAAAAAAAATAGTTTTAGCAAATCAACAGTATATAAACGGTAAGATAATATTTTCCTCAAAAATATCAGAGGTACGAGAGTAGTTTCAGTGATAAAATATCAGCGGTACGATAGTAGTTGGAGTTATAAGATATAAGAGATACGATAATAGGTAAACAAAATTTTAGGTCTTTGAAACAAACGGAAAAAACTCGCAATAACGTGAAAAGGAAATATTAACTGAACTCTTTGCTTGATGTTCTACTTCGAAGAGTATCTATATTTTTATAAAATTTCTCAGAAATTAGAAAATAAAAGACGAAGGAAAGAAGTTTTATACTTTATATGGACTTGGTCAGCGGATTGTTCTAGAACATACTCGCTTGTATTCCAACTCCATATTAAAAGAATATAAATCCTCTAGTCCCAAGAAGGGAAAAAAATTTGTTCATAACCTCTTTCTAGATATGGCACAGCTCGTGAGTAATGCCAGTATTTTCCGTATAGAGAAGTATATGTACTAATTTAATTTCATAAAGGTGATAAGCTCAATGACTCGGCATTTGATTCCGGGGCAGAAAAAATTTTTCTCGTTAATTTATAATTTTCGGACAGTCAGAAATACTAATAGTCACTCGAACTGTTTTCCAGGAATAATTAAAAATTTTAAAAAAAATTTTAAAAAGAGTAAAGAAAAATGTTAAAGATTTTTTTTTAATTAATGCATCTGTGAGTCTCAATGAATTAAACTGTATTCATTAAGGCCTACACGTTGGGCGCCACTTTTCTTATTAATAATAATAAATTATAACTGTAGCGTGTAACGTTCGACTAAAGTGCAAAGTTCTTTAATGTTTTCAAGGATCTGTATTGGCTGCGCACGCTAAATATTCCGGCTCTAGCTCGTCGGCTTGGGGGGTGGAGGTCTTGCTCGTACAGATCTTGACACTGTCTACGTATTACTATTAATAAAATCAGAATTGAGCGTGCATGCGACAAAATCAAAAGCTAGATACTTAACCGGAAGAAAAGATGCATAAATTAGAAAAGAAAAGTTTTGAGAAATTATTGAAAGGGGACAGTGTAAAAGAAAGACAGAGAGAAATTTGTTGTTTGCGACGCCGTAGATGTAATTTGGCTCGCATATTGCCCACCCTACCTATGACCACCTGCCGCTAGAGCATAACTCTGGTGATCCCTTTTATACCCTACGACCGCAGAGACATCAGCTGAGTTCAGTTATTTAGTTTTCTTTAAGCTTTCATTTTAATAATTATTTCAATTGATTTCAATGAGAACATTTTTAATCTTTCTAAGATAATTTACAAACGAGAAAACAATTTCGGCGAGAAAAGATAAAAATATAATACGCGTTAAACCTCATGGGTAAATACCGGGCTTCACAGGTGTATATAATTATTAATGTAAAGTATATTAGGAATAGTTAAAAATAAGTATAGGGTATATTGAACAAAATGATCTTTAAAAACAAGAAAGAAAGCAAACTTCGGCAAGCAGAAGTTCATATACCCTTGCAGCTATTGCAAGAATTAAACATTTTTGAAAACATTAAAATTATGATTTACTTTCGTATATGTTTAAAAACATTGAAGCTATGATGATTTGCAGCTCAATTATTTGATAGTTATTTTATATATTTTTATTATTTCTAAGGGAGCTATATGATATAGACGTCCGATTTTGATAAAATTTAAACCATAATTCTGAAATATTTAACCATTGCTATATGTCGAAGAACTAAACAAAAAATTAAAAAACAGAAAAGTTATAATTTTTTTTCATTTATTTTTCCGATTGTTCCTATGAGAGCTATATGATATAGTCGTCCGACTTTGATAAAATTTAAACCATAATTCTGAAATATTTAACCTTGCTATATGTCGAAAAACTAAACAAAAAATTAAAAAACAGAAAAGTTATAATTTGTTTTCATTTATTTTTCCGTAAAGCGGAAATATTTAACCATTACTAAATGTCGAAGAACTAAACAAAAAAATAAAAAACAGAAAAGTTATATTTTTTTTCATTTATTTTTCCGATTGTTCCTATGGGAGCTATATGCTATAGTCGTCCGATTTTGATGAAATTTAAACCGTAAATCGGAAATATTTAACCATTACTAAATGTCGAAGAACTAAACAAAAAATCAAAAAAGAGCAAAGTTATTATTTTTTTTATTTATTTTTCCGATTGTTCCTATGGGAGCTATATGCTATAGTCGTCCGATCCGGCTCGTTCCGACTTATATACTACCTGCAATAGAAAGACAACTTTTGAGAAAGTTTCATGCAGATAGCTTTAAAACTGAGAGACTAGTTTGCATATAAACGGACGGACAGACGGACGGACAGACGGACGGACAGACGGACGGACAGACGGACGGACAGACGGACGGACAGACGGACATGGCTAGATCGACTCTACTAGTGATGCTGATCAAGAATATATATACTTTATAGGGTCGGAGATGTCTCCTTCACTACGTTGCAAACTTCTGACTGAAATTATAATACCCTCTGCAAGGGTATAATAAATAAATAGTTATATGTTCAAAGGAAATTCAAAGATTTGTTCTTTCTTTACGATTACTAATATTCATTCTTAATTCAATATTCATCAGTGGTTCGCTAGTTAATTACTTTAATTTTATTTAAAATTAAAATTTTTTTCCGAGTGTAAATTTATTTTATTTTTTGGTTCAATTCATTTTTTTTTTATAGTTAATTTAAGAAGTAAGGCTTTCTTAAATTTTCGGCATTGATATATATCTATATTTTTTTTTTGTTTATGAGAATTTAATTGGCACTAATATTTTAATTTTTTAATAATTTGAAATAAAGGTAATACAACTCACACAGCTGGTTCTTTGGCGGACGATCGATCTTCCGACGCAGGTAGGCTGGAAAAGAAACCAAGGCATTTCTGCTTTGACATGGTTATTATTTTATATCATAAAATATTATAATATAATATATATTATATTATATGTGCACTCAAAAACATTTTTTTATCAATTTCTTCGAATCAAAACGAATTTAAGAAAACTTTTGCCAGGAGATATGAACCGTAAATTTACCGCGCACTAGATGAATCATAACTTAATTTAAATCTTATAATTATTCAATAAAATTAAATTTTTCATAACATAATTATAGTCACTTCAATACTCAATCGCATTCTTTTAATACATTTTTTTTTTTTTTTTGATTTACGTTAACACATAGTTAGGAATTTCTCCCAGTGTAGCCTAGTTGGGTGATATGCACGTGAACATTTTTTGCAAGCTGGATTTTTTTTAGGTTACAAATGAGGTTAAGATCGAGCCCAAGCGTAGTCTTTACATTTTTTTCTAAATTTGAATTTGGGTTAGGGCCGATCTAATTGGACATTTTTTTTTTTTCTCCTAGCCTATATTCTTATTTGGCCGAGATAATTCTTTGTTAAATTAAATGAGAGGGTGCTGCTTCAACTGCTGATCACTGAACAAAATTTGGGGGTGCTCCCTAAGGCACTGCTGCTTAGCTGGCCAAGGCGGGTGCTCCTCAGGGCGACTGCAGGTCGTCGACGATGGGGTGCTCCTCCGGGCGGCTGCAGATCCCCGACAATGGGGTGCTCCTCCGGGAGGATCCGAATCGCGGGGCAGCGTGGGTGCTCCGCGGGACAGATCTAATTGCGGCCAAGGTGGGTGCTCCTCTGGGCTGATCCGAAACGCTGGGCAGCGTGGGTGCTCCACAGGGCAGATCTAATAGCCGGCCGAGGTGTGTGCTCCCCAAACGCAAAATTTCAGCCTTTTAAAAGAGATCGAAAATTCAGCACTTGAAAATATTTAGTGGGAAAACCCACACAACTCACTTTTTTTGCTCGAATTATTGCGTAAAAAAAATCACTTTGAGAACTTCGAAATACCGCGTGTATATATTTTTTTTTTCACTTTGCCGATTGGGAACGGATAAAATTGCACGCGTCTGACTGCCACGCCGTTTTAATTAAGAAGGAAGTTCAAAAATCAAGCGGCGTCGGTTGCGGCCTTTTCTAGAAATTTCTGACAGCTGAAAAATCCGCCATTTCGGCTTAGGACAAGCTTCTCAGCAACAGCTGATCGTGGAACTATCTGGCATCACCCGCAAAAAAAAATTATTAGTATTTTTTTTGCTAAACACTAATTTCCGACACTAAATTTGGCTAGACATCTGGCTACTCTCCAAAGGTCGCCAAATACAAAACACATTAACCGCCAGTTTTCAAGCCAAAACAAACAAACGTTCTTCAGGCGCCGCTACAAAGCCCCCCGGAAAATCTGGCTAGGGTTACACTAGACAGATACCGACTGAAGACACATTATTGTCGAATATATTTTGCATGATAGGTACCTATTATTCGACCCTGTAAATCTTCTAATTCGTAATAAGAGTTTCCTAACTTTCTTCGATCCCTCGCTTTCACAAAGGAAGGACCGAATTTGGCGTTGTAGCCAGTTTGAAAACAGCTTTGTTTAAAATTTCGACGGTAAATCTCTTGCCCTTCTTCAAAAGACACAAATCTAGAGCGAAGATTATATCGCTTCTCGTTTATATCGTGCTTTTCCTGCATTAACTTGCAAGCCTTATCTCGAACTATTTCAAATGAATACTGACGATCGAATTTCAAAGACCGATCATCTAGTAAATTTAACTGTCTTAACAAAGAATATGTACCACCGGATGTAATCATATGTTGTCCGAAGACCATGTAGTAGGGAGAGGTTCCCAAACTAGCATGAACGGACGATCTCAACGCGCAACATGTTCTGTTGAGATACTCGCCCCAGTCCTTTTGGTCAGGTCGAAGATAAGCCCTAATTGCAGAAATTACAGAGCGGTTAACGCGCTCGGACGCATTAGCCTGAGGCGAATGGACAGCCGTCAGCGTATGCGTAATGCCGTATTGCTGCACTAATTTCTGAAAAGCGTAAGAGCGAAATTGTGAGCCGTTGTCCGGCACTACCGTTTCAGGAGTCCCATATGCCATAAACAACTACCCTTCTAGATATTTTATAACTGCACTTGTATCTATTTTCCTTACGGGTTTGAGAAAGACATATTTTGAAAAATGGTCGAGCACTATAAATATACCAATATTTCCGCTTCGGGATCTGGGATAAGGTCCAAGAAAATCAATGAACAACCGTTGGAAAAATCGCTGACTTTCCGGCGCTCTTCCTAATGGCGGTCGCAATACACAATTCGGAGCTTTAGTGGTCTTGCACACTTCGCAGGCATTTATATAAGCCTTTACATCTGGAACAAGGCCAGGCCAAAAATAGTATCGCCTTACTCTCTCAATCGTCTTGTGTATGCCACCGTGAGAAGATAAAGGACTATCGTGAGCTCGTGAGAGGATTTCTGGAACCAGTTCTTTAGGTATCCAGAGCTTCCAAGCATACTCATCATGAACTTGCTCTCCCGTTAAATGTTTGGCTTTCCGATAAACATAACCACTGTCAGACTTAAGATCAGGAAAATTTTCTTGATTGGCTTTTACCTTTTCTACTAGGGAAACATACTCAGCTGATTGGAAATGCTCTGAGTTCATGTCCACTAAAAATCCTTCGCGTAAGTCTATACCGTCTTCGTTAACACGTGAAAGTGAGTCGAGAACAATATTTAGAGAACCCTTTCGATGTTCAATTGTGAAATCATATCTTTAGAAAGCTAAAGCCCATCGAGCAAGTCGTGAATTTAGGTCGTGATTTGACATTAGCCACTTCAATGAGGCATGATCCGTTATGATTTTAAATTTATGTCCCTCCACATACGCCCTAAAATTCTTAAGAGCTGCTACCGCCGCTAGACATTCTTGCTCGGTAACAGTATAATTACGCTGAGCTTTGTTCAGCTTCTTTGAAAAGAAAGCAACAGGCCTTTCGTCTCCTTCTTCCGACAGCTGTACTAGTACTGCGCCTATCCCTGTTTTGCTAGCGTCGGAATGTATCGCGAAAGGCTTTGTAAAGTCGGGGCTGCATAAGACTGGAGTGAAAGTTGTAAGACTTCGAAAGCTTTAATGGCTTCGTCGGTTAAACTAAACCTTCGTTTTGTAGTCATCAAGTCTGTTAAAGGAGATGAGAGTGAAGCGAAATTAGGAACAAACTTACGATACCACCCACACAAACCCATAAAACTTCGTAGACTGCGTAAAGTCTTTGGTAACGGAAAATTAGTAATTGCGGCCACCTTATCTGGATCGGTGTGTATTCCACCATCGCCGATTATATGACCTAGATATCGCACACGAAGCATACAGAAGTGACTTTTGCCAATATTGATCGTCAAACCTGCACGCTTTATCTGCAGCGCGATCTCTCTGAGAACTTCAAGATGTCTCTCAAAGCTGGAAGAAACTACCAATAAATCGTCAAGGTTAATGAACACCTCGTTTCTGAGATGAGCTGGCACAACCTTGTCCATTAAACGGGACATTGTACTAGTGGCATTGCACAGCCCAAAAGGCATAACCTTAAACTGGTAAAGCGGTCTACCAGGGACAGTGAAAGCCGTTTTGTCTCGTGATGAAACCTCTTCCCGCTATCTGGGGAAGAGGATATGCATCCTTTTCCGTGAAACTGTTCACCTTTCGGCAATCTAGACAAATCCTAACTTTTCCGGGTTTCGTCACCATTACAATAGGAGAAGACCACGAACTTTCGGACTCCTCTATCACACCCAATTGTAACATTCTGTCAATCTCGGCCTATATGGCCTTTTCTACTGCGGGTGAGACAGGAAAGTGTCGTTGTTTTATCGGTTTAGCCGTACCGACATCGATTGAGTGCGTTATCAAGTTGGTCTTGCCGAGACCTTCTTGAGTGAAAGACGGAAAACAATTAATGACGTTCGTTAATTTGGCTTTGTCAACCTCGGACAAGTTATGCTGATCAGCATTAACCTTACGGTCAGGATCGGATTCTAGTGATGATATATTAATGCATTTCGGAAGCAAATCGTAAAGTTTCCAGAAATCTATGCCTTAATACAAATTTTGCTTCAGCCAAGGGACCACGTAGATTTTTAAGGGTCTTTTAACGTCGTTGTATTCTACAACAACTTGGCTCCGAGGCCTTCTGTTTGTATGGCGGCATCGACCCGCCCGCTCTGGAGTTTTTTGAACACTTGTTACAACTTGTTTTGTATGTGTTGACTGCTCCGCATCCGTAACAAAAAACTCTTCTTTCGGCTACACAGTCCTGATACCTGTGACCTTCCTTGCGGCAATTCCAGCACAACAAGGAAAAGGCTTCAAAATCGCCTTCTTTATCGGATTCCGATTCTGGAGGCATCTCCGGTTCTGGACTAAATTCCGAAACTTCACTTTGAAAGGGGAAGATTTGAAATAACCCTGACAACGTCTAACATCAGACAAAAACGCTTCACGCCTGCGGCAAATCAGTTCTGAAACAGATTGAATGTCGATATTCAAGATTTCATGTCTAATTTCGGGACGAAGATTGTTTCGGAGAACCCGAATGAGCTTGTGAGGCATCCAAGGCTGTTCTAATTGATCGATTAGACTTGAAATGTTGTCATAGAAACTATCAAAAGTTTCGTTTGGCTTCTGTTTGGTGTTTCTAATTAACTCCTCAAGATCACCATCATCCCTACTCGGTCGAAACTGTAGACGCAAGGCTGAACAAAAGCTATCCCATCGGACTTCACCATAAGCTTTGTGATATCGCCAATAGAATGCATTGGCTTTCCCTTCGAAAAGAAAGCTAGCATTCCTACAAAGTACAGCGAAATTATTGCCTAACGTCTCCTTAGTTAATGCTTCAACGCGATAAATAAAATTGTCCACTGATACTCCAACACCGGAAAATTTTATTTTCCAGCCGTTCAAAATATGAACTACTTTATCTGGTCGATTTAATAAGTCTGCATCGGCACTTCGTAGCGACGCAGGAGAACACGGAGCTAAAATCTCTTGCCTAGAATTCACCCCGGTATCTGCTCTTGTATCGATTCTATTGAAACCACTTCCGAACTGTTGAGAATTAAACCGTTGACTCAGCTCGCTTTGGGTTCTATTAGCACCCTGATCGGACATTATTCTTGACATAGCTTCAGAAACGGACTTTTGAATTGAACTGGCTAGTAAAGTGATGGCATTTGCGGTAATAGCACTTGGAATAGTATCACCGCTGTTAATAGCATTGGAATTGTATCCTGATGAAGAAGCTATATCATCTGATACTTGTTTGTCCGCGTTATCAACGGGCTGACGGTTCTTCGATTGGCTACGAGTTTGTCGGCTATCCCCACTCTTTGGGAGAGTTGGCCTACAGGAAGCTTTGCACACCGGACACAGTGCACTTTTCTTCCAATGCGTTTCTATGCATCGCTTGTGAAATTCATGTTGACATGATGTAAGGCAAACCTCTACTAGGTATACTTCGGCCTTTCATGTTTGCGCCTCTTTCGGCAACCCTTTCCGGAGATCGGTCTATTCCCATCATGTACACGGACGATAAAAAAAATAGTTTTAGCAAATCAACAGTATATAAACGGTAAGATAATATTTTCCTCAAAAATATCAGAGGTACGAGAGTAGTTTCAGTGATAAAATATCAGCGGTACGATAGTAGTTGGAGTTATAAGATATAAGAGATACGATAATAGGTAAACAAAATTTTAGGTCTTTGAAACAAACGGAAAAAACTCGCAATAACGTGAAAAGGAAATATTAACTGAACTCTTTGCTTGATGCTCTACTTCGAAGAGTATCTATATTTTTATAAAATTTCTCAGAAATTAGAAAATAAAAGACGAAGGAAAGAAGTTTTATACTTTATATGGACTTGGTCAGCGGATTGTTCTAGAACATACTCGCTTGTATTCCAACTCCATATTAAAAGAATATAAATCCTCTAGTCCCAAGAAGGGAAAAAAAATTTGTTCATAACCTCTTTCTAGATATGGCACAGCTCGTGAGTAATGCCAGTATTTTCCGTATAGAGAAGTATATGTACTAATTTAATTTCATAAAGTTGATAAGCTCAATGACTCGGCATTTGATTCCGGGGCAGAAAAAATTTTTCTCGTTAATTTATAATTTTCGGACAGTCAGAAATACTAATAGTCACTCGAACTGTTTTCCATGAATAATTAAAAATTTTAAAAAAAATTTTAAAAAGAGTAAAGAAAAATGTTAAAGATTTTTTTTTAATTAATGCATCTGTGAGTCTCAATGAATTAAACTGTATTCATTAAGGCCTACACGTTGGGCGCCACTTTTCTTATTAATAATAATAAATTATAACTGTAGCGTGTAACGTTCGACTAAAGTGCAAAGTTCTTTAATGTTTTCAAGGATCTGTATTGGCTGCGCACGCTAAATATTCCGGCTCTAGCTCGTCGGCTTGGGGGGTGGAGGTCTTGCTCGTACAGATCTTGACACTGTCTACGTATTACTATTAATAAAATCAGAATTGAGCGTGCATGCGACAAAATCAAAAGCTAGATACTTAACCGGAAGAAAAGATGCATAAATTAGAAAAGAAAAGTTTTGAGAAATTATTGAAAGGGGACAGTGTAAAAGAAAGACAGAGAGAAATTTGTTGTTTGCGACGCCGTAGATGTAATTTGGCTCGCATATTGCCCACCCCACCTATGACCACCTGCCGCTAGAGCATAACTCTGGTGATCCCTTTTATACCCTACGAACGCAGAGACATCAGCTGAGTTCAGTTATTTAGTTTTCTTTAAGCTTTCATTTTAATAATTATTTCAATTGATTTCAATGAGAACATTTTTAATCTTTTTTAGATAATTTACAAACGAGAAAACAATTTCGGCGAGAAAAGATAAAAATATAATACGCGTTAAACCTCATGGGTAAATACCGGTGTATTTATTCACAGGTGTATATAATTATTAATGTAAAGTACATATGTATAGTAGGAATAGTTAAAAATAAGTATAGGGTATATTAAACAAAATGATCTTTACAAATAAATAAATAGTTATATGTTCAAAGGAAATTCAAAGATTTGTTCTTTCTTTACGATTACTAATATTCATTCTTAATTCAATATTCATCAGTGGTTCGCTAGTTAATTACTTTAATTTTATTTAAAATTAAAAAAAATTCTCAGTGTAAATTCATTTTTTTTGGTTCAATTCATTTTTTTTTTTTATAGTTAATTTTAGAAGTAAGGCTTTCTTAAATTTTCGGCATTGATATATATATATATATTTTTTTTGTCTATGAGAATTTAATTTGCCACTAATGTTTTAATTTTTTAATAATTTGAAATAAAGGTAATACAACTCACACAGCTGGTTCCTCGGCGGACGATCGATCTTCCGACGCCGGTAGACTGGAAAAGAAATCAAGGCATTTCTGCTTTGACATGGTTATTATTTTATATCATAAAATATTATAATATAATATATATTATATTATATATGCACTCAAAAACATTTTTTTATTAATTTTTTCGAATCAAAACGAATTTAAGAAAACTTTTGCCAGGAGATATGAACCGTAAATTTACCGCGCACTAGATGAATCATAACTTAATTTAAATCTTATGATTATTTAATTAAATTAAATTTTTCATAACATAATTATAGTCACTTCAATACTCAATCGCATTCTTTTAATACATTTTTTTTTTTTTTTGATTTACGTTAACACATAGTTGGGAATTTCTCCCAGTGTGGCCTAGTTGGGTGATATGCACGTGAACATTTTTTGCAAGCTGGATTTTTTTTAGGTTACAAATGAGGTTAAGATCGAGCCCAAGCGTAGTCTTTACATTTTATTTCTAAATTTGAATTTGGGTTAGGGCCGATCTAATTGGACATTTTTTATTTTTTTTTCTCTCTAGTCTATATTCTTATTTGGCCGAGATAATTCTTTGTTAAATTAAATGAGAGGGTGCTGCTTCAACTGCTGATCACTGAACAAAATTTGGGGGTGCTCCCTAAGGCACTGCTGCTTAGCTGGCCAAGGCGGGTGCTCCTCAGGGCGACTGCAGGTCGCCGACGATGGGGTGCTCCTCCGGGCGGCTGCAGATCTCCGACAATGGGGTGCTCCTCCAGGAGGATCCGAATCGCGGGGCAGCGTGGGTGCTCCGCGGGACAGATCTAATTGCGGCCAAGGTGGGTGCTCCTCTGGGCTGATCTAAAACGCTGGGCAGCGTAGGTGCTCCACAGGGCAGATCTAATTGCCGGCCGAGGTGTGTGCTCCCCGAAATGCAAAATTTCAGCCTTTTAAAAGAGATCGAAAATTCAGCACTTGAAAATATTTAGTGGGAAAACCCACACAACTCACTTTTTTTGCTCGAATTATTGCGTAAAAAAAATCACTTTGAGAACTTCGAAATACCGCGTGTATATATTTTTTTTTCACTTTGCCGATTGGGAACGGTTAAAATTGCACGCGTCTGACTGCCACGCCGGTTTAATTAAGAAGGAAGTTCAAAAATCAAGCGGCGTCGGTTGCGGCCTTTTCTAGAAATTTCTGACAGCTGAAAAATCCGCCATTTCGGCTTAGGACAAGCTTCTCAGCAACAGCTGATTGTGGAACTATCTGGCATCACCCGCCAAAATACTAATAAGTATTTTTTTTGCTAAACACTAATTTCCGACACTAAATTTGGCTAGACATCTGGCTACTCTCCAAAGGTCGCTAAATACAAAAAAAAATAATCGCCAGTTTTCAAGCCAAAACAAACAAACGTTCTTCAGGCGCCGCTACACAATTGAACACTTGGCTATCGAAGTAATTACGTCAAAAATAGTAGGCTCAACCTTATAGAAGATGCAAAATGAAACCACTATTACGGCAATAATTGCGAAGCTGGAAGCCGTCGGGGAAACATCCGATGTACTAAAGGCTAAAATGACTAAAGCAACGCAGAAAGGAAGAACTGCTGAAAAATTTACCACTGAAATAGACAATTTACGAAAGCTACCATCAACACAACGGTTAAAAACTGTGAGCATGGCAATTCTAGAAGCTGGTAACTTCACCACAATGAATGATGCAATCACAAAGTATATACAAAGTAGTACGGAAATGACGGACATCGCGAATTTCATATTATACGCACGTGGAGGACAAGCCTATCGAGGTACTATTCGTGGTAGAGGAGGCCGTGGTAACTACAACGGCCACTACCAATACCAAAACAATGGATATAAGCGATACAACGGTTATAATCAAAGTTATGATAACTGGACGGTAACGGTAACTACAACAATAATAACAATGCAAACAGAAATAATAATAATAATAATAATAATAATAATAATAATAATAATAATAATAATAATAATAATAAACGGAAAACTCGTAAACTCCCTTAGGATAGAAACAAACGTTAAGCAAACGGTTCATACAATCAATCTTAATTTCAATCTTTTCGTTTCACTCCGGAATGAACAAACTAAGAAATTATATACATTAATAGTTGATACTGGTGCAGATATTTCATTAATAAAAAAAAATTCTAATTCATTTAACGTAGATCACACAAATATTATTCAAATATCAGTTGTTGGTGAAGGAACAACCAACTCTAAGGGACTAACTTCAATAGAACTCCTTTCAAATAACTATGCCATCCCACATAATTTCTATCTAGTAACAATAGATTTTCCAGTTCCATGTGATGGAATAATTGGCTTCATGAAAAAATATAATTGTCAAATAGACTTAAAAACAGAAAACGGTTGGCTTATACTAAGGCCCAACAATCTTGATTACCCAATAAATATTCCAAAAAATCATACACTTCAAAACAATTTGACAATTCTACCAGCAAGGTCCGAAGTTGTCCGAAAAATTGCTATAAATGCAGCAACCAAGTATGTATTTACACCAAACCAAGAAATCCAAAACGGAGTATTCATTGGAAACTCTATTGCAGATTCAAAAAATACATTTGTCCGAATATTAAATACTACAAATAAAAACGAAATTATCAATATGAAGGAACTAAATATTAAACCATTAGATGACTACGAAATAGAAAAAACCAAACGAAAATGACAACAATACAGATACTTTAAAGAAAGTATTGATTTCCCTTCACAATTTAAATCAATACTTAATGAATTATGCACAAAATACATGGACATATTCGGAATTGAAACCAAATCAATATCAACAATTAATTTTTATAAACAAAAAATTGGATTGAAAGATGATGAACCACTTTATTAAAAACTAAAGAATTCATCACAGTTAAAAAGAAGAAGTAGATAAACAAATCGATAAATTAATCAAAGATAAAATCATAGAACCTTCAGTTCCAGAATATAACAGTCCATTATTAATTGTACCCAAAAAGTCTCCACCCCACTCAACCGATAATAGATGGCGTTTAGTAATTGAATACCGCCAAATCAATAAAAAAATCTTTTTCAATAAATTCCCATTACCAAGAAAAGACGGCATTCTCGATCAACTAGGCAGAGCAAAATACTTCTCATGTTTAGATTTAATGTCAGGATTTCATCAAATAGAACTCGAAGAAAACTCTCGAAATATAACGTCATTTTCAACGAGCAATGGATCCTATCGTTTCACGCGATTACCTTATGGCTTAAAAATAGCACCAAATTCTTTCCAAAGAATGATGACAATTGCATTTTCAGGTATCGAACCTACACAGGCTATATGGATGACCTAATTGTCTTCGGCTGTTCAGAAAATCATATGATTAAAAACCTCAAACGTTTTTGATTTATGCAGGAACCACAACCTTAAATTGTACCCAGAAAAGTGCACATTTTTCTGACACGAAGTGACCTTCCTTGAGCAAAAGTGTCCTGTCAACGGTATTCTACCAGACAACAAGAAATATGAGGTCATACACCGAGAAAAAAACCTTTCTCAACAGTCTCGATTTCAGTATTTCCGTGCTCAATGGTGAGCCAAGAACGGATTTACTGAAATCAAGAAGACATTTTCTTAGATCTAGACTGCTTTTTAAAGACTGAACATACTCGATTTCAGAATACGTCTTCTCGGCTTCGAGAGTAAATCGTTCTTAAAATCAAAAATGATTTACTCTTGAAATCTTGGACTCAAGAACCTATTCGTTCTAAGAACCAAGAAGACGTTCAGTAAAAATGCCAAGCCCCAAAAATTAAAAAAAAAATTTTTTTGTTTTTATGTTTCTCTTTCATTTGTTTTTCTATACATTTATATTCGAAATTATAAATCTAAATATATTGTAATCTTATATTTTTAAACCCTTGCAGAGGGTATTATAATTTCAGTCAGAAGTTTGCAACGCAGTGAAGGAGACGTTTCCGACCCTATAAAGTATATATATTCTAGATCAGCATCACTAGTAGAGTCGATCTAGTCATGTCCGTCTGTCCGTCCGTCTGTCCGTCCGTCTGTCCGCCTGTCCGTCTGTCCGTCCGTTTATATGCAAACTAGTCTCTCAGTTTTAAAGCTATCTGCATGAAACTTTCCCAAAAGTTGTCTTTCTATTGCAGGTAGTATATAAGTCGGAACGAGCCGGATCGGACGACTATAGCATATAGCTCCCATAGGAACAATCGGAAAAATAATTGAAAAAAATTTTAACTTTGCTGTTTTTTAATTTTTTGTTTAGTTCTTCGACATATAGCAATGGTTAAATATTTCAGAATTATGCTTTAAATTTCATCAAAATCGGACGACTATAGCATATAGCTCCCATAGGAATAATCGGAAAAATAATTGAAAAAAATTATAACTTTGCTGTTTTTTAATTTTTTGTTTTGTTCTTTGACATAAAGCAATGGTTAAATATTTCAGAATTATGGTTAAAATTTCATCCAAATCGGACGACTATAGCATATAGCTCCCATAGGAACAATCGGAAAAATAATTGAAAAAAAATTATAACTTTGCTGTTTTTTAATTTTTTGTCTAGTTCTTCTACATATAGCAATGGTTAAATATTTCAGAATTATGATTAAAATTTCATCAAAATCGGACGACTATAGCATATAGCTCCCATAGGAACAATCGGAACAATAATTGAAAAAAATTATAACTTTGCTGTTTTTTAATTTTTTTTTTAGTTCTTCGACATATAGCAATGGTTAAATATTTCAGAATTATGGTTTAAATTTCATCAAAATCGGACGACTATATCATATAGCTCCCATACAAATAATAAAAATATATAAAAGAACAATCAAATAATTAAGCTGCAAATCGTCATAGCTTCAATGTTTTTAAACATATACGCAAGTAAATCATAATTTTAATGTTTTCAAAAATGTTTAATTCTTGCAATAGCTGCAAGGGTATATGAACTTCGGCTTGCCGAAGTTTGCTTTCTTTCTTGTTTTATCATTATTTAAGACATAAGTATGAAGAGGAGGTGAGAAAAAATTGAAGAGCTCGTCCAACAAATTTGGAAAGCTGCTTACTTGAAGGTTGATGTTATTGTTTTTCATTTCCTCAATAATAAGATTAATGAGAATGCTTCTTTGCTTTTCAGTCAGTATTTTACATGCTAGAAGTTCTTTTCCAGCAGCCGTTCGACTTAAAATTAAATTCAAGCTCTATGAAAAATTTGTAATATAATTAATATTAGACTCAGGTTATTATACTGAATAAATACATAATTATTACAACTTAAAGACTCATACCTTGTTAAGAGTGTATTTGAATTTAGGCGCATTAAACGGCAACGGAGATAAAAGTGCTGGCGGTGCCTTTTGTGGCGATGTCTTTGGAGACGATGGTTGCGAAGATATTCCTTGAGTAAACTAAAAAATTAAAGAAAGAAAGTTACCAAGAAATTTGGAAAGAGAGATAATAATGTCTTACCTTAGTTTTCCTCCAAGCGAACAGTTTTTCACGGAAGAGTACTCTAATTCCGATTGGCGGAATCGCCTCCTTAATTTCTTCCGTCCTCAGTTGAAATTTACACCGGCTAGAAAAAAAAATTAAACAGTGTTACAATTTTTATACTCAAATTTCGAAACTAACTTGTCTTAAAAAAAAGATTGTTAAAAAATTTGAATCGTGGCTCTGCTACAAAAAGTCTTTATTTAAATTTAACACGAGTTGTAAAATATCAATTTACTGCAAGTCTCGCTGCTGCAGTCCATTTATGTATTCGTTTTTTGTTTCCTTTCGATTCTTATTCTTTAACGTCTTGCAAATGCTCGCATACTTTCTCGTTTGTATGTATGGACTGCAGCAGCGTGACTTGCAGTAAATTGATATTTTAAAACTCGTGGTAAATCATTCGTTTTATTAAAGCACGTGTTTAATAGTAAATTTAAACATTCGAAACACGTTTATTTTGTTCACAAATAAATTAATACAATCACACTTGCTTAAATTAAATGAAAATTATTAGTTAAAATATTTTATCTACATATATGTAAATAATAATAGTTATATACTTAGTTTTCATTTTATAAAATATTAAATCAAAATATTATTAATTACGTACCGTGCAAGTATCGCTGGGCATCCAACAAATCAAACGAGACCAATAAGTCGAACAACCGGTCATCTATTGTCTCCGTCTCCATGCTTCCACTTTTCAACACTCAATCAATCAAAGACAAAACTACCCCGTTCCGCGGATGATAATTTTGAAGGGAAATGACGAGGCCCGAAGTATACTTCGGTAACTTTCCGAACAATTTGAGAGAGAACTTTTCTCCCAATTTTTGTATTTAAGGCATTCTGCACTTATTATAGAAGATTCATTAAAAATTTTTTCCGATTTTTCATAACGCGATTATGCAAAAAGAATGTTAAATTCGAGTGGACAGATCAATGTCAAAAAGAATTCGAGTACCTAAAAATACAACTGATGAAATCAACTTTAATAAAGAATTTTGCATAACAACGTATGCAAGTAAACAAGCATGCGAAGCCGTTCTAACACAAGAACATAATGGAACGCATCTACCAGTAGCATACGCATCACGTACATTCACAAAAGGAGAAAGTAATAAAAACAAGACAGAACAAGAATTAGCAGCTATACATTGGGCAATTAAACACTTTAGACCATATATATACGGAAAACACTTCACAGTTAAAACAGACCACAGACCACTAATATATCTATTTTCAATGACTAACAAAAGTTCAAAATTAACCAGAATGAAACTTGACTTAAAGGAATACGATTTTACGGTTGAATATCTTAAGGGAAAGGACAATCACATTGCAGACGCATTATCTCGAATAACCATAACGGACTTTAAAAATATTCAAACGAATAATAAAATTCTGAAAGTCACTACCAGAAACAAAAGTAAACAGAAAAATTCATGCGCAGGAACAGAACAAGAAAGAATAGATTTGCCTTGGCAAACTCTAAATGAAGCTTCTCAGCCCAACGTATACGAAGTCATTGTAAATGATGAGGTACGAAAAGTAGTGACCTTGCGATTAACAAATTCACTTTGCTTACTAAAGCATGGGAAGAAAGTTATAGCAAGAATTGACGTTAGCGATATGTACACCAATGGAAATGAACTTGAATTAAATCAGTTCTTTCAAAGGCTTGAAAAGCCAGCCGGTATACTAAATATCAGCCAACCCAAAGTGGCATCGAGCGAAAAGATCTTTGACACCATCTCAATCAAGCCGGTGACCCTATTATCAAATAATGATAAAGAGAAAGAAGCAATACTGTTTACATTCCATGACAATCCAATACAAGGAGGTCATACAGGCATAGCTAGAACATTAGCAAAAATAAAAAGGTATTATTATAGGAAATGCCAAAAATCAAAAACAACGAAACACACAAAGACCTCATTGACTATCGCTGAAACGCCACAAATGGATTTCGACAGGGTAATTGTGGATACGATCGGTCCACTACCCAAATCTGAACAAGGAAATGAATATGCAGTAAATCTAATCTGCGATTTAACAAAATATCTTGTAGCAATACCAATACCGAGTACAAGTGCAAGTACAGTAGCAAAAGCTATATTTGATGATTTTGTTTTGAAGTACGGTCCAATGAAAACGTTCATTACGGACATGGGAACAGAATATAAAAATTCAATAATAGAAGAATTATGCAAAAATTTGAATATGAAAAACATAACTTCTACCGCACATCATCATCAGACTGTAGGTACCGTGGAGCAAAGCCACAGAACATTTAATGAGTTCACCCGATCATACATCTCAGTTGACAAAACAGATTGGGACGTGTGGCTCAAATACTTCCTATATTGTTTTCATACATCCCCACATGACTTTTGCCCATATGAGTTAGTTTTTGGTAAAACTTCAAATTTACCTACACATTTTAATAGTATAGACAAGATAAAACTCATATATAATATAAAAGACTATGCTAAATAACCTAAGTTTAGACTAGAACAAGCATTTAAGAGAGCAAGATTAATGCTAGAAGCTCATAAGCAAAAACAAAAAATTATCTATGACACTGTAGTTGGCAGTGTGGTTTCCCCCACAGTTGCTAAATTTTTTGGCAGAATGGTCCACCTTATTTACAGAGCATGCCTTAGTTGGATGTGCATCACCACAGGCTACGCAGACGGCGGGCAGGGTCCATTTCGTTCTCGTATGCTTATATGCCTTACAATTTCTCAATGGTGATT
Organism: Drosophila elegans; assembly: GCF_018152505.1. NCBI lineage: Eukaryota > Metazoa > Arthropoda > Insecta > Diptera > Drosophilidae > Drosophila > Drosophila elegans. The sequence continues at coordinate 684,075 of NW_024545895.1, read as the reverse complement.
CTGCGGTGCAGTAGGTATTGAAGTTTATAAATTGGTTGAACTTCATTATTTTTAAGTGCATATTTTCAGGTTGCAATTTGTGGAATTTTATTTATATTTTTTTATATTCATGGCCATTTTGACGTCAAAGCCCTTTTAGGTGCCGCTTTTATCTCATCAATCGGAACTGTCGATTCGATTCCTTTAATTACCACTTGCAGTCCTTTGCTACTTTTCAGTTGGTAGGTGTAGTAATTTTTTTTGGTTTTATTTATATTGCCCCTTTTAATGGATGTGAGGTAAAATTTGTTTACGCCATTTTGATAAGTAAACCAGTTCTGCACAATTTGCCTGGCGAAAATATAGGGGTTGCGTCATCATCGTTGTTTTGATCACTAAGAATCGAGAACATATTTTTTGTCAGCTTATTACTTGGAGTTGTTATTTCAGTAGTTTTGTTAACTTTCGATGCACATAGCGATCGATTTGAAATAACACTCCGTTTGCATTTTTGCCACCTTTTGTTTATCCGCTTGCAGTGTTGCAGATTTTGGTGCTGATAACTAATCCGCGTCATTTGTTAAACTTTGTTTTTAAAGCTTGCGTTCTTATACGTCACCTCTTTTTTTTACTATATCCTTTAAATAGTTTTTTATTGAAAAATTTGAAAATTATCATGGGCACGAGCACACATACTCAAGCCTACCCTAAGCGTCTTTTCGCGAATCAAATTTCCGATATTTTCACGGCGGACCGAAACACAATACGTCCGTTGTTTTTTTGGTAATTAATTTGTAATTAAAAATACAACATCTCATAGATGTCCTGTGAAAATTTCATGACGATCGGACTAAAACTCTCTGAGATACTGATTATCTCTTAATTGTGCTCAAGGAAGGTATGCGGCATGTAAAATCTTTAGATGCGTTTTTCTCAAAACTAAATAGGAGTGTAACGTAACTCAAGAGGTAATGGTCCGATCTAAATGAAATTTTGCACACATCTTTAATACATTAAATACTTGCGGATGAAGAAGTTTTTTTTTTTAATTTTTGTTATATTTTTACAGACAATTAAAACAGCTGGAAAATTAAAAGTCGCATATTTTTCGTTCATCCGGAAAATAAACTTACATATTAAAAAAATCAATTTTTTTAAATATCACTGTGAGTCTAGGCTTTACGCACCGTAAGCCGCTCCGTTTTATACCTTTGTAGAGGGTATTATAATTTCAGTCAGAAGTTTGCAACGCAGTAAAAGAGAAACTTCCGACCTTATATAGTATTTATATTCTTGTCTGTCCTTCTGTCCGTCGAACTGTCCGTCCGTTTCCACACAAACTAATCCCTAAGTTTTAAAGCTACCTGCAAGAAACAAGTTTTCAAAAGTTGTCTTTTCATTACTGGTCGTTCGAGCGCTCCGGCTCGTTCTTTGTCGTCCAAATGGAAACTTCCTCTTTTGAACCGGCAAACCACTTTTAACACGTTTGCATTTGTACCATAAACTTCAGCTTAAATACGGAGAGTTTTGGCAGCCTTTTTCTTCGTATTGCAGTAGCGAAGTAAAACCAAACCAAAGCAGACATTTTTGAAGCGCAATAAAAAGTAGCGACACCTGTAACAGAAACCGAACGAACTTATTTGTACACCCAATTCTAATATTAATATTGTGAAATCGCAAATCCCTGAATTGAATAGTTTCCAGCATTTTTAGTTTTTCAGATCACGTGCATACTGGCGGACATATCTAAATCGACAATTTAATTTACGGCAAGCAATAAATTTGCGGCGACATTATTAAGCTGGGTACATTTTATATGTATATAAATCTTTGGATATTTACCACAAAAAATCCAAAATTTTTGATATTAACTGTGCTCTTAAAATTAAAAGAATCCGCATTTTTAATCTTTTGACTAATTTACGGACTAACAGACAAACGAACTTGTATACTCTATAAGTTACGGGTATGCAATGATCCAATTTGGTTTCGATTTATCAATGAAATAAATTTCCAAGTCTAATTTCAAAAAAATGTTGGTTTCGATTTATCAATGAAATAAATTTCCAAGTCTAATTTCAAAAAAATGTTATGGTCAACTGGATCCCAATCATATTATGACATGATGTTGGAATCACGGTCTGCTATCTTCTGTATTAGAGAAATCCATCCCAGTGCTATAACGGCCGATTTAGAAGATTTTTGTGGGGAAACACCAGCGAATTCTTCGAACAAGAGAGTTTTAAAGACGTTTAACATATGTTCAATTGTTAAATCATGATGAATTGTGGTGAGATCAACAATAAGATCTCTAACCATTCGTTGAGATGCAAGATCCTTATACTTGGTTATCGTAGTTCCAATGACTTTACAAATTCCTCGAATTATTGTTGAATTTATACCTATAAAAGAAAAATACAAATTGAATTAATTAATAAAATTAATGTAAAGATTAAATTTATATTGAAATAAAGCGCCACAGCTCTCACCGATGAGCTGGGTAAGATGCTCGACGAAATGATCGCGAAATTCACTGACACCAAGAGTAACAACAAGAAGGTTGTCCGTCATGTCACCCAAGCCACGATCGACTCACTGCAGGCTATGAAAAAGCTGCAAAGCGAGATAAGTGCGACGCTGGACGAAACTTACGACAGGGCTCCTGTCCGCCTGCGCAACCCAGCAGACAACGCCATCGATGGACAAGAAGCCGCTAGCACAGGGTGCATACTGGCGCAGGGAACCAGACGAGAAACTCTTGCTGGCAGCAGGTTAGACGCAAAACCAAGAAGCCCCGCGAGACTGCTGAGAATATCAGGGAAAGCGAAGATCACGTGAGACACACCGTGAAGCGGAAGAGCCAGCGCCCTGACGCTTTCCTAATCAAATGCATCGAAGGATCGTACGAAGACATGCTGAAGTTGGTTAAAACCGAGCCTACCCTACAGGGGCTTAAGGATGAGGTACAAGGCATACGCAGGACAGCCATTTTTAGTTTTTGTTATATTTTTACAGACAATTAAAACAGCTGGAAAATTAAAAGTCGCATATTTTTCGTTCATCCGGAAAATAAACTTACATATTAAAAAAATCAATTTTTTTAAATATCACTGTGAGTCTAGGCCTTACGCACCGTAAGCCGCTCCGTTTTATACCTTTGTAGAGGGTATTATAATTTCAGTCAGAAGTTTGCAACGCAGTAAAAGAGAAACTTTCGACCTTATATAGTATTTATATTCTTGTCTGTCCTTCTGTCCGTCGAACTGTCCGTCCGTTTCCACACAAACTAATCCCTAAGTTTTAAAGCTACCTGCAAGAAACAAGTTTTCAAAAGTTGTCTTTTCATTACTGGTCGTTCGAGCGCTCCGGCTCGTTCTTTGTCGTCCAAATGGAAACTTCCTCTTTTGAACCGGCAAACCACTTTTAACACGTTTGCATTTGTACCATAAACTTCAGCTTAAATACGGAGAGTTTTGGCAGCCTTTTTCTTCGTATTGCAGTAGCGAAGTAAAACCAAACCAAAGCAGACATTTTTGAAGCGCAATAAAAAGTAGCGACACCTGTAACAGAAACCGAACGAACTTATTTGTACACCCAATTCTAATATTAATATTGTGAAATCGCAAATCCCTGAATTGAATAGTTTCCAGCATTTTTAGTTTTTCAGATCACGTGCATACTGACGGACATATCTAAATCGACAATTTAATGTCACGGCAAGTAATAAATTTGCGGCGACATTATTAAGCTGGGTACATTTTATATGTATATAAATCTTTGGATATTTACCACAAAAAATCCAACATTTTTGATATAAACTGTGCTCTTAAAATCAAAAGAATCCGCATTTTTAATCTTTTGACTAATTTACGGACTAACAGACGAACGAACTTGTATACTCTATAAGTTACGGGTATGCAATGATCCAATTTGGTTTCGATTTATCAATGAAATAAATTTCCAAGTCTAATTTCAAAAAAATGTTATGGTCAACTGGATACCAATCATATTATGACATTTAAATAATATCACTGAAATCTTATAAAATTACCATATTTCTAGTCATATACAATTATAACGAAACTATGCTAAAATGTACAATTTAAGGATGGATTCGTGTAAACGGATCGTCTTTAAAACTTGATGTGTGTAAAGATATAAAAAGTTTTGAAAGTACAAATTTTAGAAACATATTTTTTTAAAACTATATGTGTAGATTACCTGTAAAATATTGAGCCTATATTATATTACGTTTATTTTGCCATCGGATCCATTTAGCACAGAAAAAATATGGGACAGTAAATCTTTAACGATAACCCAATCAGAACATTTAGTGGATATTAGCTTTAAAAATTCTAGTGACTCTCTTCGTACGATGTCCCCTTTGCTGTACAAATTTTTTATAAGAACTTTTCCAATTTTTTGAGCATAGCGACTACAATCAAAATTCAAAATTTTAAAAGTTAGCCCAATACTTTCAAGTGTATTTTCCGGGCTTCGTAATATTGCCCTCTGTAAAGCTGGGTATATATAGGAATCAAATTCTTTTTCGGTGAGTGACTCCAGTAATGGACGGCAGGCTGCTATGAACGACTTGTCAGGTTTGTATTTGCATGAGACCATACTCTTTACAAAGCATTTCGATATTTTTTCCTTATATTTTTGTAGTATAAATGTCTTATTGCTTTTAGATTCAAATTGAATCATGACCATGATCATAATAGTAACGTTGCTAGTTGCTTCAATTTGAAATATGATGTCCAAAGTTTCATAAAAAATTGAAGTGTTATCCCATAACTCATACATTATTTTTGTTCTTGCGTCTGTAATTCTTTGGTTTGAAGATAATAAAGTTATTTGATAGAATAACGATTGATATTCAATTAATTTTTTTTTCGGTTTTGAAGATGTTGGAATCACGGTCTGCTATCTTCTGTATTAGAGAAATCCATCCCAGTGCTATAACGGCCGATTTAGAAGATTTTTGTGGGGAAACACCAGCGAATTCTTTGAACAAGAGAGTTTTAAAGACGTTTAACATATGTTCAATTGTTAAATCATGATGAATTGTGGTGAGATCAACAATAAGATCTCTAACCATTCGTTGAGATGCAAGATCCTTATACTTGGTTATCGTAGTTCCAATGACTTTACAAATTCCTCGAATTATTGTTGAATTTATACCTATAAAAGAAAAATACAAATTGAATTAATTAATAAAATTAATGTAAAGATTAAATTTATATTGAAATAAAGCGCCACAGCTCTCACCGATGAGCTGGGTAAGATGCTCGACGAAATGATCGCGAAATTCACTGACACCAAGAGTAACAACAAGAAGGTTGTCCGTCATGTCACCCAAGCCACGATCGACTCACTGCAGGCTATGAAAAAGCTGCAAAGCGAGATAAGTGCGACGCTGGACGAAACTTACGACAGGGCTCCTGTCCGCCTGCGCAACCCAGCAGACAACGCCATCGATGGTTGGCCCAGGACAAGAAGCCGCTAGCACAGGGTGCATACTGGCGCAGGGAACCAGACGAGAAACTCCTGCTGGCAACAGGTTAGGCGAAAAACCAAGAAGCCCCGCGAGACTGCTGAGAATATCAGGGAAAGCGAAGATCACGTGAGACACACCGTGAAGCGGAAGAGCCAGCGCCCTGACGCTTTCCTAATCAAATGCATCGAAGGATCGTACGTAGACACGCTGAAGCTGGTTAAAACCGAGCCTACCCTACAGGGGCTTAAGGATGAGGTACAAGGCATACGCAGGACAGCCAATGGGAGCCTGCTACTCAAGATGCAGAAACCCTCAGACCCAGCCACGCAGCGGGCGCTGCACCTAGGATGCGAAAGGCCTATGGCGGAACCCAAATGGCGACGGTTCACCTCAGACAAGAACATGCACAGCGGATCCTCGCCAAGGGGAAAATCAGCATAAGGCAGAAAGTGTATCGAAATGTATCATCTGCGTGAGATGAGGAATAACTGGAGGAGAGGCCGAACACTCGACCCTGTATACAGCATAATTAAGGTTCTACAGATTAACCTAAGCCACTGCAGAGCGGCGCAGGACCTACTAACCCAGACGGCAATCGAACAACAGGCTGATGTGGCAATACTCAGCGAGCCCTATATGGCCAAACACGAAGGCGTATGGCAACATAGCGCGGACGGTAGAGCAGCGATTTGGAGTTGCGGGCAGCCTTCTGGACACCTATCGCAAAGGCCATCCATGGCGGGATATACCAGAGCGATGTTCAGAGGACTAACAATCTACAGCTGCTACATAGCCCCGAGCGTACGCATAAGCAAGTTCAGAGCAATAATGCAGGAGATCGCTGACGACGCACGCGGCAGGTCACCAATCCTCATCGCAGGTGATTTCAACGCATGGTATACAACATGGGGCAGCGCTAGTACGACACTGCGGGGAACCATCCACCTTGAGGCCTTGGCTTCGTTAAATGTTTGCCTACTCAACCAAAGGAACAGACCAAACTTTAGCAAGTCAGGTCGATTTGACCTTCGCTAGCCCAGAACTGGCACGTATCTGCGCATGGAGGGTGTCAGACATCTACACTCGAAGCGACCACGCGCTGATCATCACCCAGACAAGCCCCAGATTGGCCTCCCCTAGCAGTCGCCTAACGCCCTACAAAGCGCATACAGAGTGGCCCTCCTAGCACACATGGAAGGCGTCTGCGTTACAAGAGACGCTAACACCTGCGCGAAGAACTTAGCCGAAAGAGTTAAGGCGGCATGCGATGCCTCCATGGAAAAAACCACGAAAGGTGGTAATGGGCGAAGACCAGTGGTGGAACGAGGAGATAAACGGGGCGAGGAGAGATTGCCTAGCGGCCCGACGCAGGTGTCAGAGAAGCAGAGGACGCGGAAACCAAGAGCTGAGCGAAGCAACCTATAGGGCCAAGAGAAAGGTGCTGAAATACGCGATCAAAGCCAGCAAGGCCAGATGCTTCCAGGAGCTGTGCGAAGCTGCAGATACAGAACCATTCGGGTGAGCATACTGTAGTATGCACACATATTGAATACCCACTGTACCAAGAGTACTTAAAGGGTACACACTGTAACACTTTGTTGCAGTGTTTCAATAATCAAACATGCCCCGGTCATAAACTTAAGTGTCCGAAATATGAACCGATCGCTATGCCTTGGACTACACACCGAAAGTGCTAGGGTCAGCATAATTGCAACACGAACGGACCTCATGTGCATATACCTCCCGCTCCCGCTTAAGAGAGCATAGCTCATATACTTAAGCATATACATAGCCGTCACTCTGCCGCCGTCTGTGGGCAGCGCAGCGACGAGACATAGCCTTACTTAGAATTAAAAGAATAAGGTAAGAGCCAGAAACATTTAAACGTTGAAGTGGCACCATTGCTGCTTCGCTTAATAAAGAATTAAATAAATATTTCAAAGAACTTGATGCTTTGTGAGATCTGGAAGGTTCTACTTCATGGCGACCGTGACATGGTCCTGGAGGACCTGGATCTAACAAGGATATATGGAAGAATATCAACCTGGAACACTGGCAAAGGAGAAAAGAAAGAAGCTGAGTGAGTAGAGTATTGTGAGTGATGGGTCGGGTGAAGTTATTAAAAAGTTGAGCAAAGAAAATCTAAAACACCGTGGAAGGCAACTCCTGAGCTACAGGTCAGGCTTGAAGGAAATAAAAAAATAAAAACCCAACACCGCAAGCTCACCCAGCAAATATTCAAGTTATCAATGAAATCAAAATAACGAAACCGCCTTCTCTAAAGCTATAACCGAGGAAAGAGAAATCCTGCCACAACGGTTGCCCGGGACCCCTTATATAGCCCGGCGTACAAATCAACCTGCATGATGCCACGACCCACGACCTGTGCGAAGACCGGCACCGGCCCCGCCTGAGCTCATAGGCTCGGGACAACTGCAGCACAGAATTCAACAAGCGCGAGAGACACACCGCCCCTTGCGCCTTCGAAGGAGCGTCAGCGAAGTCAAGCCGGCGACGACCAGCTGACGCGGGGAACACCGAAAAAAAAGAACATTTTATTACCATTTGCTCTGAGTTGCATAATTTTTTTAATTGCACTGCGAAGCATATTTTTTTTAATAATATAAAATAATTTTGTTAAACTGAGCGGAACCCTTTCTGCCCAGTTAGAAGTATGGCTCGTAAAGCCATACAAAAAATATACAAATATAAATCTCAAAAATTTTCTTAAAAAAAAAAAAAAAAAAAAATTAAATTTAAAACAAAAATTTCTATTCAAAAAAAAAATAACAATTTGATCATAATCATTCCAATAGCCAATATACATGGCACATTAATTATAAATTGAGAAACACAACAAATATAATTGGAATAAATTATAAAACACCCAAAATGGGTTTAGTAAATAAGATCGAATCTGAAAAAAATGATACAGAAATGATCACAATAATTATAATAATAATAAAAGCAGTTGTAATGCTTACATTATGAGCTTTTAAAACTATATAAATTGCATAATAAGTGCCTTCTCAAAAGATTTCAAAGTCAAGCAAACGACTTGGACAAAATTTAAAACTTGCCCATCATAATTGCGATCATTATTGGCATTAATGAAATAAAAAAAATGTTTTAACACATTCAATAAAATTACAATAATTTCCAATATTTTTTTAAAAACCATAAATAAACACTCTAGAAGCCATTACAAAGGTCTATAGGAATGACCCAAATATTCAACATAGAATTCTACAATTGGTCTCAACTACCCCGAGGAGCATATTAGAGCTCGAATACAGTTACATTGATTTATTCAGGTTAGATTTTTCACAAATGATTCATTGTTCCAGAACACAAAAAGGAATTGTATTATTAACAATTCAAGGAGTTTTTGTAAAATCAATTATAAAAGAAAATGAATATTTAGGACGAACACTAGATTTCGTAGCTTACAATAAGCCTTAGTATGGAATGGGAGAAATTAATTAACCATATCCATAAAATAAAAGAAGCATTCAATAAAATTTTATAAAAGTTGAAGCCAAAAAAGGCAAATACAACATGATACAATAAGAAAACATGCAAAAATACTTGTCGATGTATTTAATGAGGCAAGAATATTAGTGCATGAAAATAGAAAAATAATAAGTAAAACGAACTGGTCAAAGTTATCAAAATTATTGATCAAGTTACTTTCGAACTTATTAACAGTCAGAGAGAGGTATAAATTGGATATAACTATACCAACAATTTTAAATACCCCTCTGACATTAGATCCAAGTGAAAAACTTGAATCAAATAACCCTGAACCAACTGAGTCAGACACACAAGAAAGCTCAGACTCTGAGGTAGAGGAAGAAAATAAGGTAGAAGAAACCGATCTACACGATCTAACAATCCCTGCGGTATTAACAATACCAAAAATACTGAAAATTCAGACCTGGGAATAATAGAATCCAAGCCTACCATAATGGCAGACGAAACCATTGCCCAGCGGGGCATACATAAAAGATATATCAAGCGCCATAGCCCGAATTCAATGGCCAAAAATTGAATCTACGAAGATTCATAACAGTGGCCAAGTTGGTTGACTTAAGAAAAGGACCATTTGAACACTTGGCTATCGAAGTAATTACGTCAAAAATAGTGGGCTCAACCTTATACAAGGTGCAAAATGAAAACACTATTACGGCAATAATTGCGAAGCTGGAAGCCGTCGGTGAAACATCCGATGTAGTAATGGCTAAAATGACTAAAGCAACGCAGAAAGGAAGAACTTCTGAAAAATTTACCACTGAAATAGACAATTTACGAAAGCTACCATCAACACAACGGTTAAAAACTGTGAGCATGGCAATTCTAGAAGCTGGTAACTTCACCACAATGAATGATGCAATCACAAAGTATATACAAAGTAGTACGGAAATGACGGACAACGCGAATTTCATATTATACGTACGTGGAGGACAAGCCTATCGAGGTACTATTCGTGGTAGAGGAGGCCGTGGTAACTACAACGGTCACTACCAATACCAAAACAATGGATATAAGCGATACAACGGTTATAATCAAAGTTATGATAACTGGACCAACAACTATAATAATAGCGATCCAGAAAATTACAGAGGTAACAACCGTGGCGGACCCAATAACGGTAACTACAACAATAATAACAATGCAAACAGAAATAATAATAATAATAATAATAATAATAATAATAATAATAAGAAATCCAAAACGGAGTATTCATTGGAAACTCCATTGCAGATTCAAAAAATACATTTGTCTGAATATTAAATAGTACAAATAAAAACGAAATTATCAATATAAAGGAACTAAATATTGAACCATTAGATGACTACGAAATAGTAAAAACCAAACGAAAATGACAACAATACAGATACTTTAAAGAAATTTAATAAAAATTTCCCTTCACAATTTAAATCAATACTTAATGAATTATGCACAAAATACATGGACATGATGAACCAGTTTATATTAAAAACTACAGAATTCATCACAGTTAAAAAGAAGAAGTAGATAAACAAATCGATAAATTAATCAAAGGTAAAATCATAGAACCTTCAGTTTCAGAATATAACAGTCCATTATTAATTGTACCCAAAAAGTCTCTACCCAATTCAACCGATAATAGATGGCGTTTAGTAATTGACTACCGCCAAATCAATAAGAAAATCTTTTTCAATAAAATTCCATTACCAAGAAAAGACGGCATTCTCGATCAACTAGGCAGAGCAAAATACTTTTCATGTTTAGATTTAATGTCAGGATTTCATCAAATAGAACTCGAAGAAAACTCTCGGAATATAACGTCATTTTCAACGAGCAATGGCTCCTATCGTTTCACGCGATTACCTTATGGCTTAAAAACAGCATCAAATTCTTTCCAAAGAATGATGACAATTGCATTTTCAGGTATCGAACCTTCAAAGGCTATGGATGACCTAATTGTCATCGGCTGTTCAGAAAATCATATGATTAAAAACCTCAAACGTTTTTGATTTATGCAGGAACCACAACCTTAAATTGTACCCAGAAAAGTGCACATTTTTCTGACACGAAGTGACCTTCCTTGAGCAAAAGTGTCCTGTCAACGGTATTCTACCAGACAACAAGAAATATGAGGTCATACACCGAGAAAAAAACCTTTCTCAACAGTCTCAATTTCAGTATTTCCGTGCTCAATGGTGAGCCAAGAACGGATTTACTGAAATCAAGAAGACATTTTCTTAGATCTTAAATCGTTCTCAAAATCAAAAATGATTTACTCTTGAAATCTTGGACTCAAGAACCTATTCGTTCTAAGAACCAAGAAGACGTTCAGTAAAAATGCCAAGCCCCAAAAATTAAAAAAAAAATTTTTTTGTTTTTATGTTTATCTTTCATTTGTTTTTCTATACATTTATATTCGAAATTATAAATCTAAATATATTGTAATCTTATATTTTTATACCCTTGCAGAGGGTATTATAATTTCAGGCAGAAGTTTGCAACGCAGTGAAGGAGACGTTTCCGACCCTATAAAGTATATATATTCTAGATCAGCATCACTAGTAGAGTCGATCTAGCCATGTCCGTCTGTCCGTCCGTCTGTCCGTCCGTCTGTCCGCCTGTCCGTCTGTCCGTCCGTTTATATGCAAACTAGTCTCTCAGTTTTAAAGCTATCTGCATGAAACTTTCCCAAAAGTTGTCTTTCTATTGCAGGTAGTATATAAGTCGGAACGAGCCGGATCGGACGACTATAGCATATAGCTCCCATAGGAACAATCGGAAAAATAATTGAAAAAAAATTTTAACTTTGCTGTTTTTTAATTTTTTGTTTAGTTCTTCGACATATAGCAATGGTTAAATATTTCAGAATTATGCTTTAAATTTCATCAAAATCGGACGACTATAGCATATAGCTCCCATAGGAATAATCGGAAAAATAATTGAAAAAAATTATAACTTTGCTGTTTTTTAATTTTTTGTTTTGTTCTTTGACATAAAGCAATGGTTAAATATTTCAGAATTATGGTTAAAATTTCATCCAAATCGGACGACTATAGCATATAGCTCCCATAGGAACAATCGGAAAAATAATTGAAAAAAAATTATAACTTTGCTGTTTTTTAATTTTTTGTCTAGTTCTTCTACATATAGCAATGGTTAAATATTTCAGAATTATGATTAAAATTTCATCAAAATCGGACGACTATAGCATATAGCTCCCATAGGAACAATCGGAACAATAATTGAAAAAAATTATAACTTTGCTGTTTTTTAATTTTTTTTTAGTTCTTCGACATATAGCAATGGTTAAATATTTCAGAATTATGGTTTAAATTTCATCAAAATCGGACGACTATATCATATAGCTCCCATACAAATAATAAAAATATATAAAAGAACAATCAAATAATTAAGCTGCAAATCGTCATAGCTTCAATGTTTTTAAACATATACGCAAGTAAATCATAATTTTAATGTTTTCAAAAATGTTTAATTCTTGCAATAGCTGCAAGGGTATATGAACTTCGGCTTGCCGAAGTTTGCTTTCTTTCTTGTTTTATCATTATTTAAGACATAAGTATGAAGAGGAGGTGAGAAAAAATTGAAGAGCTCGTCCAACAAATTTGGAAAGCTGCTTACTTGAAGGTTGATGTTATTGTTTTTCATTTCCTCAATAATAAGATTAATGAGAATGCTTCTTTGCTTTTCAGTCAGTATTTTACATGCTAGAAGTTCTTTTCCAGCAGCCGTTCGACTTAAAATTAAATTCAAGCTCTATGAAAAATTTGTAATATAATTAATATTAGACTCAGGTTATTATACTGAATAAATACATAATTATTACAACTTAAAGACTCATACCTTGTTAAGAATGTATTTGAATTTAGGCGCATTAAACGGCAACGGAGACAAAAGTGCTGGCGGTGCCTTTTGTGGCGATGTCTTTGGAGACGATGGTTGCGAAGATATTCCTTGAGTAAACTAAAAAATTAAAGAAAGAAAGTTACCAAGAAATTTGGAAAGAGAGATAATAATGTCTTACCTTAGTTTTCCTCCAAGCGAACAGTTTTTCACGGAAGAGTACTCTAATTCCGATTGGCGGAATTGCCTCCTTAATTTCCTCCGTCATCAGTTGAAATTTACACCGGCTAGAAAAACAAAATTAAACAGTGTAACAATTTTATACTCAAATTTCGAAACTAACTTGTCTTAAAAAAAGATTGTTAAAAAAATTTGAAGCGTGGCTCTGCTACTGCAAGTCTCGCTGCTGCAGTCCATTTATGTATTCGTTTTTTGTTTCCTTTCGATTCTTATTCTTTTACGTCTTGCAAATGCTCGCATACTTTCTCGTTTGTATGTATGGACTGCAGCAGCGTGAATTGCAGTAAATTGATATTTTAAAACTCGTGGTAAGTCATTCGTTTTATTAAACCACGTGTTAAATAGTGAATTTAAACATTCGAAACACGTTTATTTTGTTCACAAATAAATTAATACAATCACACTTGCTTAAATTAAATGAAAATTATTTTATAAAATATTTTATCTACATATATGTAAATAATAATAGTTATATACTTAGTTTTCCTTTAATAAAATATTAAATCAAAATATTATTAATTACTTACCGTGCAAGTATCGCTGGGCCTCCAACAAATCAAACGAGACCAATAAGTCGAACAACCGGTCATCTATTGTCTCCGTCTCCATGCTTCCACTTTTCAACACTCAATCAATCAAAGACAAAACTACCCCGTTCCGCGGACGATAATTTTGAAGGGAAATGACGAGGCCCGAAGTATACTTCGGTAACTTTCCGAACAATTTGAGAGAGAACTTTTCTCCCAATTTTTGTATTTAAGGCATTCTGCACTTATTATAGAAGATTCATTAAAAATTTTTCCGATTTTTCACGAAACATAACGCGATTATGCAAAAAGAATGTTAAATTCGAGTGGACAGATCAATGTCAAAAAGAATTCGAGTACCTAAAAATACAACTGATGAAATCAACTTTAATAAAGTGCATCACGTACATTCACAAAAGGAGAAAGTAATAAAAACAAGACAGAACAAGAATTAGCAGCTATACATTGGGCAATTAAACACTTTAGACCATATATATACGGAAAACACTTCACAGTTAAAACAGACCACAGACCACTAATATATCTATTTTCAATGACTAACAAAAGTTCAAAATTAACCAGAATGAAACTTGACTTAAAGGAATACGATTTTACGGTTGAATATCTTAAGGGAAAGGACAATCACATTGCAGACGCATTATCTCGAATAACCATAACGGACTTTAAAAATATTCAAACGAATAATAAAATTCTGAAAGTCACTACCAGAAACAAAAGTAAACAGAAAAATTCATGCGCAGGAACAGAACAAGAAAGAATAGATTTGCCTTGGCAAACTCTAAATGAAGCTTCTCAGCCCAACGTATACGAAGTCATTGTAAATGATGAGGTACGAAAAGTAGTGACCTTACGATTAACAAATTCACTTTGCTTACTAAAGCATGGGAAGAAAGTTATAGCAAGAATTTTTTTTTTTTTTTTACTTATGCATTTTATTTATTGAATCTTCTCTGAATTGAGACTAACAATAAGTATATAAAATCTTAAATTAAAAAGCTATATCTGACAGTCAAGTTGACTGACGCGGGATGTAAGGGCTCTAATAACTATTGCTGAGCTGGAAGGTCATTTCGTTGCAATCGGGTCCGGTTGGAAACCCTGGCTAGGCCCCTGGCGAGCTGGTTTGGATGAGAAGTTAGCTTGGTGTGGTAGGACGCCTTTGGTTTTGAAATTTCATCTTTTACGGGTAGAATGCCCAGATCTCTGTGGTTGTTGTCGTTCCGAACATACCAAGGTGCCCCAGTGATAGTTCTCAGGATTTTTGATTGTGCTCGCTGGATAATGTCGATGTTACTGCTGCTCGCGTTTCCCCACATTTGGGAGCCGTAAGTCCAGACTGGCTTAAGCGTTGAATTGTAGAGCAGAACCTTGAAGTCAAGGCAGAGGGGGGAGCGAGCGTTTATGAGCCAATGGAGGTTATTGGATTTTAGTTTTAGATGAATTTTCTTAGCTTTGATATGTCTCCGCCATGTAAGTCTTCTGTCAAGGTGGACGCCAAGGTACGTTACATCGTCAGCTTGTGGAAGTGGCGTGTTATTCAGAGTTAGCGGGGGACATGTTTGTCTGTTAAGAGTAAACGTTATGTGTTTACACTTTTGCGCATTTATTTTTATACGCCAGTCTGATAACCACCTCTCCACTACAACGAGATGATCAGCTAGTTGTGCTGTTGCCTGAATTGGGCATTTGGACCGACTTAAGATCGCGGTATCGTCTGCGAATGTAGAAGTAGTTAGCCGCTCGTTCGTGGGAATATCTGCGGTGTAAAGGAGAAATAGAGTTGGACCAAGGGCGCTACCTTGAGGAACTCCAGCCTCTATCGTGTAATCGTCGGATATTGTAGTGTTGCATCTCACGGCGAAGGCTCTGTTGTAAAGGTACGATTCAAGTATCCTGTGAGTGTTTTCCGGTAGTAACGTTCTGATTTTATGCATAAGGCCATCGAGCCAGACTCGGTCGAAGGCCTGCGCAACGTCAAGGAATACCGCACTGCAGTATTCCCGAGACTCGAATGCTGTTCGTATTTCTGTTGTTAATCTGTTAACTTGCTCTATTGTTCCATGGCTTTCTCGAAAGCCAAATTGATGCGCCGGAATAATGTTGTGCTCTTCCAGATATGGGATTATGCGTGTCAAAAGGCATTTTTCGAACAGTTTTGACAGACACGAGAGTAAACTTATCGGTCTATATGAGGCAGGTATTGTGTGATCTTTTCCTGGCTTTGGGATCATTATGATTACCGACTTTTTCCATTTTTTTGGGAAGTAGCCAAGTCGTGTAATCCCGTTAAATAGTTTACAAATTACCTCAACTGCACAGTTTGGGAGTTCAATTAGCATCTTAGGAGTTATTAGATCACCACCTGGGACCTTCTTTGTTTTTAATCGCTCGCTGATGACTTTTTCAACTTCGTTTGTTTGGAACAGAATAGGCGCCGTCTCAGTTCCACCTCGAATTGGCGGCGACGGTAGTGTGAATGAATTATTTGCAGGGTTTGGCTGAAAAACATTTCGAAGGTGTAAAGCAAATGTACAGGCTCTGTCTTTGTCGCTTCTGGCCCAGCTGCCTGAAGAGTCTCTTACGGGAATTACTGTTTCGGCCGGCGCATTTAGATTTGTTGGGCCCTCCACAGGGGATGCTTGGTGCTGGTGGGTGAAAGTTTCTCAATGTACTTGCGTTGTGCTTTTTCTTCTTCGTGCCTTAGAGCCCTGGTAAGTCTGCGACCAGCTTCCTTAAGACTATGTTTTGAGGATGGCGATCTGCTGGTTTGCCAAGCACGCCTCAAACGTCTTTTCTCCAAAACAAGCTGTTCGATTTCAAGGTTAGTTTTGTGTTGGTGTGTGTGCCCATCCCTCCCTTGCGGTGTAGAGACTTTGGCTGCTGCGACGAGTACAGACTCCAGTGCATTGGCATAGCAGTCGATGTCCTCCTTGAAGTTGAGCTGTGGAGTTAGTTCGATGTGGGAACTTACGTACTTTTTGAACTTCAGCCAGTTGGTTCGATGCGACGTCAGCCTGCAAGGGTGCTCGATTAATTCCGGGCTTTGAAGAAGAGTTATTAGCACTGGTGAGTGGTCCGATGATAGATCTGTTCTGGCGTGCCGTTGTCGCTCTTTGCATCCGACTTTTCATCTCCTTGTAGACTGGACAGCCTCTGTAGTTTGCTGTGTGGTTTCCTTGGCAGTTTACACACTTTCTAGTGAGAGAGTCTCCCTTGTTGGCAGGGCAGGGTTCGGAGCCGTGGCAGTTACCACAAGCTACACAAACTGACCTGAGGGTGCAGTAAGCCCTGGTGTGTCCGTATTCCTGGCAGTTTGTACATTGCACTGGCCCGTTCCGTTTGTGCGGCTCTTCAACTGTGATCCTACGGTGCAGAAGGTACTGCAACTTGTAGATCGGGTGCACTGCGTTTTTTTTCAAAGTTCTGCTGTCTGGCTCCAGCTCGACCTTGAAAAGGGGTTGCGGCTTCTTGTTTTTGTTCATAATGTTTATAACATTTTTGGCGCAAAAACCGTTTTCTTTAAAGCCTCTATAATTTCAGAGGGGGTCACATCGGGTTCTATTCCCTTGAGGACAACTTGTAAGCCCTTGCAACTTTTCAGCTGGTACGTGTAGTAATTCTTTTTGGCATTGTTAAGGTACCTCGACACTACTCGGAAATCATCTTCGGTTTTGGTTTGAAGTTTGGTTTCGCTTATGTTCCCTTTCATAAGCGGAATAACATGAAAGTTATCCTTCCCGACAAGCTCAACTATTTTATTTACTAGGACGTTAGAGATCTTCTCCCGAATAAAGATAGGTGGGGGCTTTAGTTTCTTTGGGGCTAATTCTTCGTACTCTGTTTCAGGCTCCGCCAGAATGGAAAATCTATTTTCATTTAATGGCCCGAGATTTTCAGTGCCTTTGTTGGTACGGTTTATTTTGGGCATATTGCCGTCAGATTTTTTTGGGGGGGTTAGCTTGCGCTTGGAAATATTAATAATCCATGCCTGTCTGCGTGGCCGAACCCGCTTGCGGAATTGTAATTTTTCCTACCGTAGCTTTGTTTTTGCCGTTTGACCCGATTTTTGCACTTGGTTGTGTTGTTGCTTTAACCGCTGCAGAAGAAGAGAGTGGAGTCGTTATTGCATTGTTGGCGACAGAGACCGTTGTAGTTGACGTAGTAGTTGCTGTTGTTGTTGCACTAGGTGGCAGAAGCTCGGTTGGAGTTTTGCATTGCTCACACCATGTTGTTTGTGCGGTGAAAAGCAGGGCGGGAGAGCAAGAACTAGCTCTCTGGTTTTCGGCGGTCAGTAAACTTGCACTTTCTTGCACTTTCGGTTCTAGAGTATTACTCGTGAACGAGAAATAAGCATTGTTTCGGGCCAAAGAGAGACGACGTTTGTCTTGCTCACTCTGAATTTTTTCACGGGCTTCGTCTTGCTGTTTTTGGCGTTGAGTGCGCTGATCCACGTTCTTACTCATTTATTGACAGAGCGTAATATTAATTAATTAATTAACTAAAACTTTAGTTTACGATATGCGATTTAGCATCGCGAATCGCAAAACCACGCGTTTATAAATTTTTCCGAACGTTTACAACTCAGTGACTTATTGTTTTTCCGGAGCGTTAAGAAAACACGTCTACACGCGACCGAATGCAATGATGCAAGAATTGACGTTAATCAATGGAATCTTTCAAAATAATGGGCAATAAAATATTACAATCTCTAAGAGTAGCTCTACTCAAGCCGGTGACCCTATAATCATAATAAAGAGAAAGAAGCAATACTGTTTACATTCCATGACAATCCAATACAAGGAGGTCATACAGGCATAGCTAGAACATTAACAAAAATAAAAAGTTATTATTATAGAAAAAACATGACCAGAGATATATCAAAGTATATAAGAAAATTCCTCAAATGCCAAAAATCAAAAACAACGAAACACACAAAGACCTCATTGACTATCGCTGAAACGCCACAAATGGCTTTCGACATACGATCGGTCCACTACCCAAATCTGAACAAGGAAATGAATATACAGTAACTCTAATCTGCGATTTAACAAAATATCTTGTACCAATACCAATACCGAGTACAAGTGCAAGTACAGTAGCAAAAGCTATATTTGAAGATTTTGTTTTGAAGTACGGTCCAATGAAAACGTTCATTACGGACATGGGAACAGAATATAAAAATTCAATAATAGAAGAATTATGCAAAAATATGAATATGAAAAACATAACTTCTACCGCACATCATCATCAGACTGTAGGTACCGTGGAGCAAAGCCACAGAACATTTAATGAGTTCATCCGATCATACATCTCAGTTGACAAAACAGATTGGGACGTGTGGCTCAAATACTTCCTATATTGTTTTCATACAACCCCACATGACTTTTGCCCATATGAGTTAGTTTTTGGTAAAACTTCAAATTTACCTACACATTTTAATAGTATAGACAAGATAAAACTCATATATAATATAAAGGACTATGTTAAAGAACCTAAGTTTAGACTAGAACAAGCATTTAAGAGAGCAAGATTAATGCTAGAAGCTCATAAGCAAAAACAAAAAATTATCTATGACAAAAATACTTTAGATTTTGATTTAAAAATAGGAAATCAGGATTTATTGAAAAATGAAACAGGGCATATGCTAGACTTTAAATATACTGGACCCTATAAGGTTGAAAGCATCGAAGAAAATTATAACGTAGTAATTTCAAAGAATAAAAATAAAAACCAAACAGTTCAAAGGGATAGGTTAAAGAATTTTCACTCATAGTTTTCAACTAAATAATAAGCAATGGTCTGATCAACCAAATAAGTTCTTATAATATATAAAAAACAAAACCAATTCCATTTCTTTCAGATACCATTTAAAAAAAATAGAAATAATAATATATATATATATATTTATATAGTAATTCAAAAAAGAAATCAAATAAATAAAAACCAACAACAAATACTAAATAATTAAAACATTTTTAAATTTTCCAAAATGCTATATTTTAAACAATTAAACATAATTACTAGAAAATAACTTCATTTTATTATGTTATTTT
This sequence comes from Drosophila elegans, assembly GCF_018152505.1. Lineage (NCBI taxonomy): Eukaryota > Metazoa > Arthropoda > Insecta > Diptera > Drosophilidae > Drosophila > Drosophila elegans. Next base: position 664,384 of record NW_024545895.1, on the reverse strand, counting down.
TCAAAAGGAGGGAGATGTAGTATGCACACATATTGAATACCCACTGTACCAAGAGTACTTAAAGGTTACACACAGTAACACTTTGTTGCAGCGATAAGGTCCTCTGCTTCGGCGGAAATCACATTTAGATTTGGATTCATGTTTCCTCTGTGTTACTTTTGGATTGCCTTCTTCCTTGTCTGCTTACTGCGAGAAAATCTATCGCATGTTTTCTACGGTGCCGGTTAGCTCGATGCCAAGTTTGGCAGCCACTGTACTCGTCCTTCTTGATGTTCTTTATCAACTCCTTTCCCACTTTAATTCTTGCCCTTTTCTGCCCTTTTCTGTATGCGAACTCGAAATCCTATTGCTTTAGTTCCAGTGCGATTTTCCGGACAGACTTTCGATGCCGTTTAGCTTCTTAGTGCCATGTGGTCCGTTGTCACCTTGAAATGGTTGCCCTTCAGGTAAGGTGAATGTCGTATATTTTCTGCTACCAGTAGGCGTCCCTCATATTTAAGCTACTTATGTTCTTTGCATCTAGTAGGTGGTCCAATGAGTATTTGATTATTGGCATAGGATATGCGTCCTTCCTCGCTTAATGGTTGCCTTGATCTTGCAGCATCCTATGATAGCAGTTGCCAGCTGCGTCTCCTCGGCCTTCAGGTCGCCCATTAGGTTCAGGGGGCAGCTCCTTGAGATCCCTGCTCGCCCCGAGGGGGCTGGAACTGTTTGGTGTTTGCCGCCATCCGGCAGCATTCCCGCAGATCCAACGGAATATTAGATAATATTATCGAAATTCCATGGTCCAGTGATTTCACCCTCCGCATTTGTGACAAGCCGGTCGCTAATGCCGCTCGGCCGCGGTTGTGTTGCATGCCGCCTTCATCTACATTCCCTTCGTCCTGGCAACTCCTGTATAACGCGCTTTGCTCCGCTCTGGGTGTGAGGTAACCCTGTGCCCTCGACCTCTTTTCTCTGCTGGTTCAGTTCTTCGAATTCCGCCAGTGATATAATTGTGTCCAAGTTTCTGCATTCAAATGGACGAATGAACATACGTAGTGCTTGCGTGCTGTTTTCTTGCCAATACCAGCTCCTGTGTCCTTCCTAGCGCCCGTATCATGGTTTGCATTTATACCATGTAGTTCTTAAATGACTCGTCTCATTTTGGTCCTCTTTCCCTGACATGGTCTGCCAATTTGTCTATGTAACCTCTGGGTAGGAAGAATTTTTGAAAATCACAAATGAAATCACCCCAACCTCTTCACTGCATGTTGTTGGCAATAAACCATTTTAAAGCCCTGCCGTGTAGCAGTACGGCATTGTCCTGGGGAGGTGATTGATATTTAGACCATACGTTATGGCCGACCACTACACCTGCTCCAGGAATTCTAAAGGCTTGTCGTCGCCGTCGTGGTCGCCGTCGTCTACACATCCTGGATGCTGTTGAAATCCATGCTCGCAATAAGGTTCTCTGCTTCGGCGGAAATCACTTTCAGATTTGGTTTCATTTTGCCTGTGTATATGGCTTCCAGTTCAGCCCTAACTTTTGGATTGCCTTCTTCCTTCTCTGCTAACTGCGAAAAAATATTCCGCCTGATTTCTAAGGTGCCGGTTAGCTCGATGCCTAGTTTGGCTAGTGTCCTGCCACGCGATCCTCTTTGTGAGATCGTTGGGATAAATGCGGTCATGGCTTAACGCCTGACTTACGCTTGGTTCGATGCCGGGCTTTACGCTTGGTTAACACCTGGTTCAAGGCCTGGTTAGACGTCGGGCTCAACAGCTGTTTTAACACCTGGATTCCTTACGTGCCCTTTCCAACAAGGATTCTTGGTGTCTTTACGCGTCCTGATATAGCCTGCCCCGGTCCCGTTATCCTTTGCTCTTTGTGAGCGGGTCCAAGGTCCATAATCGTATCGCTCATGATCGGTGCGTCCTCTTTGTGGCGGGTTGAAAGTCCACTTATTAACCGTTCGATCTTTGTGCCACCTTCGCTGTTTCTAAGCGCATCGGCTTTACTGCTTCTTGTGGGGAGTCTTATAACCCCTCACATCTCCCCCTTCCTTTGGAGATTCAACAAAGCCTGGTTCCTCGCTGTCCTTCTTTCATCTTTTTGAATTATATCGGCTTCCACCTTCCGATGTCTCCGCACACTCCGCAGTGTGGCCATCTTTCACGATCGTCTGGCAACCCCCTCGCAGACATTTGTCGATCGTGGTATGTGGTGGTCGCCATTAGGGAGACCGATATCGATATGAGCTGCACCCCTATTGATAACTCCCACCTCGGTTCCTCTGATGTTCATCGCGGATTTCCCATCCCTCTCTTTCCACGAAATGTCGGTGGTACCATGAGATTATAACGTGTTATTCGATATTGCTACGTCTTATCCTCTTCTTCCATTGCCTATCTCCGTTTTTCCACCTTTTTTCCTATGATGGCGTCGATATCCCAAAACATGGACGTGCGGTAAAATTTTTCAGCTTTTCAGACTTTCCTTTGCTGACCTTGCTCTCTTTTCAGATGACATGATGCATGCCTCTGGCGTCTGGACAGAGGTGTTTCCTACGCTTTTCCTACGTTATTTCCTACGCTACGCCATCTTGTTACGAAGTTGAACGATTCACCGTATCTTCTTCCCCCTTTCTTTACGGTACGGTGCAACGTCTGGAGATGGCGACGAGCTTTAAACTTGAATTCGTTTTGTGTTTATCTTATTTTCTTTTTGTGTTGCGCGCTATCAACATCAATTTATTAGTGCCCGGCTCACCAGAAACAAAACCTGAATTTAGAGTGGGCGTTTTTGCGAACCTCCGCTGGATTCAGTTGCCTTTTGGGTTTTTTTTACTACGGTGCATCCTTCGGGTAGTGGCAGGCACTCGTCGTACTCCTGTCGTACATGGCGTTCCACAGAATCGGGCTCAGGACTGAGCCTTGAGGTACTCCACCTGTCACCTGGTACTCATAATCTCCGACGTGAGAGGAGTATGTGAGCACTCTGTCCTTGAAGTAGTCCGCTACGAGGTCGGTAAGGTAGTCAGAGATTGCCATGAAACGAAGCGCTCGCAGGACAAGGTTCCAGTTGGCAGATCGCGTCAATGGTACTTCTTTTCTTCCAGAAACCAAACTGGTGGTCCGAGAAAGCTCCGAGTTCGTCGAGCTCCTTTTCGAGGTGGGTGCATATTATGCGCTCAAATATCTTACCCATCGTATTTAGCTTACGAAGGGGTCTGTATGAGGATGCGTCATCGTTCACCTTGCCCGGTTTTGGGATGAGCACTAATCTCTGCCGCTTCCATCCTGTGGGAAAGGTTCGTTGGATGAGACACTTGTTATACATTTCCGTGAATATACCCGGGTAAGCTGCCACTATTGTGTGCAGCGCAGCATTGGGAATACCATCGGGACCAAGGGCTTTTACAGCCTTGGTTTTTCTGCCAGTACTTCGGCTTCGCTAGTGAATACGGTATCGCCTTATCCGGTAGCTTGCCAGGTAAGGGGCGGCTGTGTGGGGAACAAAGTAGCCACTATGTTGCCAAGCTGCAAGTGGTCAGTAGGGGTCGGCTGCCTGTTGAGCTTACCCATGACCATCCTGTATTGAAGTAGAACCTTCCAGATCTCACATTTAAACATAAAGTTCTTTGAAATATTTATTTAATTCTTTATTTGCCGAAGCAGCAATGGTGCCGCACCAACGTTTAAATGTCTCTGGCCCTTACAATATTCTTTTAATTCTAAGTAAGGCTATGTCTCGTCGCTGCGCTGCCCACAGACGGCGGCAGAGTGACGGCTATGTATATGCTTAAGTATATGAGCTATGCTCTCTTAAGCGGGAGCGGGAGGTATATGCACATGAGGTCCGTTCGTGTTGCAATTATGCCTACGCTAGCACTTTCGGTGTGTAGTCCAAGGCATAGCGATCGATTCATATTTCGGACACTTGGGTTTATGACCGGGGCATGTTTGATTATGTAAACACTGCAACAAAGTGTTACTGTGTGTAACCTTTAAGTACTCTTGGTACAGTGGGTATTCAATATGTGTGCATACTACATCTCCCTCCTTTTGAAAAATAACGTAATAAAATGAAGTTATTTTCTAGTAATTATGTTTAATTGTTTAAAATATAGCATTTTGGAAAATTTAAAAATGTTTTAATTATTTAGTATTTGTTGTTGGTTTTTATTTATTTGATTTTTTTTTTGAATTACTACATAAATATATATATATATAGTATGCACACATATTGAATACCCACTGTACCAAGAGTACTTAAAGGTTACACACAGTAACACTTTGTTGCAGTGTTTACATAATCAAACATGCCCCGGTCATAAACCCAAGTGTCCGAAATATGAACCGATCGCTATGCCTTGGACTACACACCGAAAGTGCTAGCGTAGGCATAATTGCAACACGAACGGACCTCATGTGCATATACCTCCCGCTCCCGCTTAAGAGAGCATAGCTCATATACTTAAGCATATACATAGCCGTCACTCTGCCGCCGTCTGTGGGCAGCGCAGCGACGAGACATAGCCTTACTTAGAATTAAAAGAATATTGTAAGGGCCAGAGACATTTAAACGTTGGTGCGGCACCATTGCTGCTTCGGCAAATAAAGAATTAAATAAATATTTCAAAGAACTTTATGTTTAAATGTGAGATCTGGAAGGTTCTACTTCAATACAGGATGGTCATGGGTAAGCTCAACAGGCAGCCGACCCCTACTGACCACTTGCAGCTTGGCAACATAGTGGCTACTTTGTTCCCCACACAGCCGCCCCTTACCTGGCAAGCTACCGGATAAGGCGATACCGTATTCACTAGCGAAGCCGAAGTACTGGCAGAAAAACCAAGGCTGTAAAAGCCCTTGGTCCCGATGGTATTCCCAATGCTGCGCTGCACACAATAGTGGCAGCTTACCCGGGTATATTCACGGAAATGTATAACAAGTGTCTCATCCAACGAACCTTTCCCACAGGATGGAAGCGGCAGAGATTAGTGCTCATCCCAAAACCGGGCAAGGTGAACGATGACGCATCCTCATACAGACCCCTTCGTAAGCTAAATACGATGGGTAAGATATTTGAGCGCATAATATGCACCCACCTCGAAAAGGAGCTCGACGAACTCGGAGCTTTCTCGGACCACCAGTTTGGTTTCTGGAAGAAAAGAAGTACCATTGACGCGATCTGCCAACTGGAACCTTGTCCTGCGAGCGCTTCGTTTCATGGCAATCTCTGACTACCTTACCGACCTCGTAGCGGACTACTTCAAGGACAGAGTGCTCACATACTCCTCTCACGTCGGAGATTATGAGTACCAGGTGACAGGTGGAGTACCTCAAGGCTCAGTCCTGAGCCCGATTCTGTGGAACGCCATGTACGACAGGAGTACGACGAGTGCCTGCCACTACCCGAAGGATGCACCGTAGTAAAAAAACCCAAAAGGCAACTGAATCCAGCGGAGGTTCGCAAAAACGCCCACTCTAAATTCAGGTTTTGTTTCTGGTGAGCCGGGCACTAATAAATTGATGTTGATAGCGCGCAACACAAAAAGAAAATAAGATAAACACAAAACGAATTCAAGTTTAAAGCTCGTCGCCATCTCCAGACGTTGCACCGTACCGTAAAGAAAGGGGGAAGAAGATACGGTGAATCGTTCAACTTCGTAACAAGATGGCGTAGCGTAGGAAATAACGTAGGAAAAGCGTAGGAAACACCTCTGTCCAGACGCCAGAGGCATGCATCATGTCATCTGAAAAGAGAGCAAGGTCAGCAAAGGAAAGTCTGAAAAGCTGAAAAATTTTACCGCACGTCCATGTTTTGGGATATCGACGCCATCATAGGAAAAAAAGGTGGAAAAACGGAGATAGGCAATGGAAGAAGAGGATAAGACGTAGCAATATCGAATAACACGTTATAATCTCATGGTACCACCGCCATTTCGTGGAAAGAGAGGGATGGGAAATCCGCGATGAACATCAGAGGAACCGAGGTGGGAGTTATCAATAGGGGTGCAGCTCATATCGATATCGGTCTCCCTAATGGCGACCACCACATACCACGATCGACAAATGTCTGCGAGGGGGTTGCCAGACGATCGTGAAAGATGGCCACACTGCGGAGTGTGCGGAGACATCGGAAGGTGGAAGCCGATATAATTCAAAAAGATGAAAGAAGGACAGCGAGGAACCAGGCTTTGTTGAATCTCCAAAGGAAGGGGGAGATGTGAGGGGTTATAAGACTCCCCACAAGAAGCAGTAAAGCCGATGCGCTTAGAAACAGCGAAGGTGGCACAAAGATCGAACGGTTAATAAGTGGACTTTCAACCCGCCACAAAGAGGACGCACCGATCATGAGCGATACGATTATGGACCTTGGACCCGCTCACAAAGAGCAAAGGATAACGGGACCGGGGTAGGCTATATCAGGACGCGTAAAGACACCAAGAATCCTTGTTGGAAAGGGCACGTAAGGAATCCAGGTGTTAAAACAGCTGTTGAGCCCGACGTGTAACCAGGCCTTGAACCAGGTGTTAACCAAGCGTAAAGCCCGGCATCGAACCAAGCGTAAGTCAGGCGTTAAGCCATGACCGCATTTATCCCAACGATCTCACAAAGAGGATCGGGTGGCAGGACACTAGCCAAACTAGGCATCGAGCTAACCGGCACCTTAGAAATCAGGCGGAATATTTTTTCGCAGTTAGCAGAGAAGGAAGAAGGCAATCCAAAAGTTAGGGCTGAACTGGAAGCCATATACACAGGCAAAATGAAACCAAATCTGAAAGTGATTTCCGCCGAAGCAGAGAACCTTATTGCGAGCATGGATTTCAACAGCATCCAGGATGTGTAGACGACGGCGACCACGACGGCGACGACAAGCCTTTAGAATTCCTGGAGCAGGTGTAGTGGTCGGCCATAACGTATGGTCTAAATATCAATCACCTCCCCAGGACAATGCCGTACTGCTACACGGCAGGGCTTTAAAATGGTTTATTGCCAACAACATGCAGTGAAGAGGTTGGGGTGATTTCATTTGTGATTTTCAAAAATTCTTCCTACCCAGAGGTTACATAGACAAATTGGCAGACCATGTCAGGGAAAGAGGACCAAAATGAGACGAGTCATTTAAGAACTACATGGTATAAATGCAAACCATGATACGGGCGCTAGGAAGGACACAGGAGCTGGTATTGGCAAGAAAACAGCACGCAAGCACTACGTATGTTCATTCGTCCATTTGAATGCAGAAACTTGGACACAATTATATCACTGGCGGAATTCGAAGAACTGAACCAGCAGAGAAAAGAGGTCGAGGGCACAGGGTTACCTCACACCCAGAGCGGAGCAAAGCGCGTTATACAGGAGTTGCCAGGACGAAGGGAATGTAGATGAAGGCGGCATGCAACACAACCGCGGCCGAGCGGCATTAGCGACCGGCTTGTCACAAATGCGGAGGGTGAAATCACTGGACCATGGAATTTCGATAATATTATCTAATATTCCGTTGGATCTGCGGGAATGCTGCCGGATGGCGGCAAACACCAAACAGTTCCAGCCCCCTCGGGGCGAGCAGGGATCTCAAGGAGCTGCCCCCTGAACCTAATGGGCGACCTGAAGGCCGAGGAGACGCAGCTGGCAACTGCTATCATAGGATGCTGCAAGATCAAGGCAACCATTAAGCGAGGAAGGACGCATATCCTATGCCAATAATCAAATACTCATTGGACCACCTACTAGATGCAAAGAACATAAGTAGCTTAAATATGAGGGACGCCTACTGGTAGCAGAAAATATACGACATTCACCTTACCTGAAGGGCAACCATTTCAAGGTGACAACGGACCACATGGCACTAAGAAGCTAAACGGCATCGAAAGTCTGTCCGGAAAATCGCACTGGAACTAAAGCAATAGGATTTCGAGTTCGCATACAGAAAAGGGCAGAAAAGGGCAAGAATTAAAGTGGGAAAGGAGTTGATAAAGAACATCAAGAAGGACGAGTACAGTGGCTGCCAAACTTGGCATCGAGCTAACCGGCACCGTAGAAAACATGCGATAGATTTTCTCGCAGTAAGCAGACAAGGAAGAAGGCAATCCAAAAGTAACACAGAGGAAACATGAATCCAAATCTAAATGTGATTTCCGCCGAAGCAGAGGACCTTATCGCGAGCATGGATTTCAACAGCATCCAGGAAGTGTAGAGAAAAGGGGAGAGCACCAACCAACCCGACAGACAAATGTTGCAAAGCAAGTCCGCGAATGTAGTTTCCGACACGATGGCGACGACGAGCCTTTCGAATTCCTGGAGCAGGTGTAATGGTTGGCCCTGACGTGTATTCTAAATATCAATCACATCCCCAGGGCAATGCCGGACTGCTACACGGCAGGGCTTTAAAATGGTTTATTGTCAACAACAGGCAGTGAAGAGGTTGGGGTGGCTTCATTTGTGATTTTCAAATCCTACCCTGAGGTTACAGGCAAATTGGCAGACCAGTTCAGGGAAAGAAAACCAAAAAGCGACAAGCCGTTTAAGAATTACATGGTAGAGAGCAAACCAGCCGCTAAGAAGGACACAGGAGCTGGTGATGGCAAGAAAACAGCACGCAAGCACTACGTATGTTCATTCGTCCATATGAATGCAGGAACTGGGACTCAATTTTATCACTGGTGGAGTTCGAAGAACTGCACCAGCAGAGAAAAGAGTTCGAGGTCACAGGGTTAGCCGACACCCAGAGCGGAGCAAAGCGCGTTATGCAGGAGTTGCCAAGAAAACGGGAATGTCGATGAAAGCGGCATGCAACACAACCGCGGCCGAGCGGCATTAGCGACCGGTTCAATGAAAAATCCCGCACAGGTTTGTTACAAATGCGGAGGGCGAAATCACTGGGCCATGGAATGTCGATAATGTTATCTAATATTCCCTTGCATCTGCGGGAAATTAGGAACCAGCACAGTGGAATGGTGCCGGATAGCGGGAAACGCACATCGGTCCCAGCCTCCTCGGCGCGAGCAGGAATCGCAAGGAGCTGCTCCCTGGACCTAATGGGCGATCTGAAGACAGCCATTCAGCGAGGAGAACACTGAAGGGTTTCTGAAAACCGAGTTGGAAAAGGTACAGGGCACTTTGAACGTAGCATTGCATAGTTTCAAAATAAATACTGACCTGCCTATCAAGCAGCGGTATTACCCATGCCGTCTAAAATCCCGAATAGTCGTCATGGTGAAGAAAAAAACGGGTAAATGGAGGCTGTGGGTGGACTTCAGACAGACAAATGCAAGGTCCGTGAAGGGCGCATATCCTATTCAAATGAAAAAATACACATTGGACTAACTACGAGATGCGAAGTACATTAGCAGGTTGAATTTGAGGGACGCGTACTGGCAGCAGAAAATATAGTGTCTATTCCAATGGATAGTGATGCCGTTTGGGCTTCACTTGGCATCGGCAACATTTCAGACGGCTTTAGGAGTCGAATGAGGAGCGCCATCAAGCAATCGAGGCTGTGGAAGCTAAGACCTTACCTGGACCACATGGACCAAGTGGCTAAACAGCATCGAAAGTCCGTCCGGAAGAATCACAATGTCAGCTGAACATTGTGGCAGACACACTTTCAAGGCAGCCATTACCAGAAACATGCAGGAGGTTGGAAGAAGGTAGTGAACTACGAGGAACCGCAGAAACAGAGTGCAAACAGGCAACAGGCAGCCGTAAAACAATCGCGAGACTAGTGGCAAGGTACCACTGACCAGGTATGCACCAAATTGCGAGAGCTGTCTGAAATACAAGCTGAGCCAGTTGCAAGTAACAGGGAAAATGCCCATACAGATTCCGGATGAACCCTGGGCTACAATTTGTGAAGAAACACGGCAATGCGAAGTTGTTGGTGTTAGTAGACCGGTTTTCCAAATGGACCGAGTTAGCACCGATGCGAAGGGCAAGGACAGAAACACTGCAAAGCGATTCGATAGAGAAAAATCGCAAGGTATGAGGAGCCGAAATTGCCTACAGACAACGGGGTGCAATTTACATGCAGATCCTTCAGGAAGTAGTAGAGGAGTAGTGTGTCCGACACCAGTTCACGGCCCCATATACGCCACAAGAGAACCCGACAGAGATGGCGAACAGAACAGATCATTGATGGCCCAGTTCGAAGGTAGATAGCATATAGCAGTGAACACAAGTTTGTCAGAGTCCAAGTATACCACGACTACCGAAAGCAAACGATCGGAACAGAACGAGAAACGCTGTCGTCCGCAGACAACCCCGAAAAATTGAAAGAATTATTCGAGGTGGTTTAAAGGAATTTGGAAAGAAAAATAATAAGGTAAGCACAAAACGAATTCAAGCTTAAAGCTCGTCGCCATCTCCAGACGTTGCACCGTACCGTAGAGAAAGGGGGAAAACGATACGGTGCATCGTTCAACTACGTAACAAGATGGCGGTTCAACACGATCGCGGCACGACGTCAGACAACGACGGAAGGAGGAGGACATAGGAAAACCGAGGACAAACAGGACAATACTCGGAGGTGAAAAAGGACGGGCACCAGCGGCAACCGGTGGCGAAAAGAAGGCGCAGGGACATCGAACCAGCCGTTAAACTGCTGGCGTCTCCGTTGGTGAAGGGCAGGCAGTCGATACCGGGAGGCGAGTAAAGGCTTTGGGCAAAGAAACACCACTGTCCAGACCCAGTAGCCAGGGGCAACAGGTCCGGACTACCAGGGGCATGCATCATGTCATTTGAAAAGAGAGCAAGGTCACGATTCAGACACCAGCAAACAGTCAACGACGAGGAGCGACGCCGCTGAAAGAGCGACGACGCAGAGGACGACAACAAGTACCAGCAGTAGCGAAAGCGTCTTGTGTTATCTCTTGGTCGAAGGCAATCACCCAATAAAAATTTGATGAATCGATCCCACAACGTTTCTGAGCTAGCTGCACGCTTACGTAGCGAGCGAGATACATAAGTAAACAGGTCGTTACATCTGGCTCCTATGAGTGATTGTCCTGACCAACAGAACAAAAGATCCAGGAAGGAGAATTTAGCCGAGGTGAGCAAGGTTCTTGGAATAGAAATCGAGGGCTCAGTAGAGGATGAGTACGGGGAGCTGGAGGAGCAAAGAGTGATGTTCGAACTTGAGAACAATTACCAAAAACAGAGGATGTAGAGCGATCCAGTGCCAAGGCCAAGGGCAGAGCAGGGTGCGGTGTTTAGTCGGTGCCAGGAGGACACGGACGCGCCGCAGAAGCATACGCCGCAAGGGCATGGACCGCTGTGGATATGTACTGAATCCAGCCGACGCTTGCCACAGATAAGGGGTCGCTGACCATTGGACGAAAGAGTGCTGAAATCGGCGATTCACGTTCTGCTGGCGATGCGGAAAAATAGACGTCAGAACGGTGCAGTGCTGTTGGGGAAACGAGCAACGATCTCAGCCTCCGAGAGGCGGCCAGGGATCGTAAGGTGCTGCCTCTCGAAGATAATGGGCGACCTAAGGGCGGAAGAAATGCAACTGTTCGCCACAGTGCTCATAGGCGACCCAAATATTAAGGCCACTGTGAACACCGGAGCCACAGCAAGCTTCATCAGCGAAGAGCTGGCGGGCAGGCTGCAAGCGACAGGAAAAGTTGAACCCACAAAGAGGCAAGTACGGATGGCGGAAGGTAGATGCGGAAACATATATTCGCAGCTAGAGATTAAAATCGGATTTGGACCAAGAACAGTGTCAATGGAGCTGCTGATCCAACTAAGATTAATCGACGCACTGGTGCTAGGATGGAGCTTCCTCCCAAAATCGGAGCCTAGATGAAATGCGCAGGTCACAGCGTTGTGATACCAGCGATGTGGACCAGTTTTTAAAGACCGAGTTGGAAAATCTGCAAGGCACGTCAAGTGTGGCAGTACACAGGATCACCATGAAGGACCATCAGCCTTTGACCGGCTACTATCGGTACTATCCGCAAAATCAAAAAAGGCAGGACGAGATCAACGCCAAATTAGACGAGCTACTCGAAAAAGTCTGAATCGAGCCGTCAAGGAGTCCGTACATCTCACCAATAGTCATGGTGAGGAAGAAGACCGGGAAATGAAGGCTATGTGTAGATTTCAAGCAAATGAACGCAAAGTCCGTGAAGGATGCATACCCAATGCCGATGATCAGCTATGGACCAACTTCGAGAAGCTAAGTACATTAGCAGCCTCGACCTAAAAGACGGTTAATTGAAGAAAAAGTTGGAGGCACTCAGCAGGCAGTACACCGTATTTACAGTGCCAGAGAAAGGGCTGTTCCAATGGAAAGTTATCAGGGCAAGATCAAGGCATTGGGACGGATCCGGAGCAGGTATCGTCGATAGCGTTGCGAAAACCACCGACAACTGTCAAGGAGGTGCGGCAATATTTGGGAGTGGCGTCGTGGTGCAAGCGTTTTGTGCCTGACTTCACTATGCTGCATCCGCTGAACGCCCTTCTCCGAAAGAGTGTCAAATGGGGATGGACCGACGATCACCAGCAGGCCTTTTGAAGCTGTCAAGGCGAGATTGGTTGCCGACCCAATTTTGGCATGTCGGATTTCACATAGCCGTTTGTGCTGCAGACCGATGCCAGCAATTATGGGCTTGGTGCCATTCTCACTCAAAATTCCGACCAGGGCAAACTATCTCCTTTTTCAGCCGGACCTTGAATGGGTCGGAGAAGAATTTCCCGACCACTGAAAATTAACATTTAGCAATTGTGTGGGGAATAAGAAATTTAAAGCATCACCTGAAGGGATACCACTTCAAAGTGATAACAGATCACATGGCCCTGAAGTGTTTGAATTGCTTCCAGAGCCCGACCGTAAGAATCGGAACAGAATTAGTGCCGATTCGTAGGGCTACTACAGACACGCTGGAAAAGGATCAACTCGAGGTACTGCGAGATTTGGGAGTGCGGCCAAACGCCCAGTTCACCGGACAAGACCAGCGGACGTGGGATGAGAAGTGGCAAGAATTGCAGCTGACCATAAACACGTGTGTGGCAGAATCCACAGGGTACTCCCCGGCCTTCGTCACGCAGGGTAGAAAAGCACAGGAAGGGAAACTCAGAACCCGTCGGAGAACGCGAAAAAACTAAACGAAATTTTCGAGCTGGTCATCGGAACATGGAGAAGGCACCCTTGAAGACCGCAGATCGGAGTCACGGTCTGGGCCAAAGAGCACCATCGTTCCAAGGCAGCGGAAGGATACGCGGCGAAACTGGCCCCGTTTAAGATAATTCATTTCGACTCTCCGCTAATTTGCAACCTGCGGCACAAAAACTCGGCAAGGAGAGAAAAACGCACATAAGCCAGCCAAAACCCCAAAGTAAGGAGGGTCAGCCACAACAAGTCCGTCGTATCGGAGGAGAACTGTACCCAACCGAAGAAAGGGGGAAGACGATAAGCGGTATCGAAATTAACGGTTGGCACACACACACAGACATACACACTCAGGAGCGCGATCCACAAAGCGTCTGACCCATAATGGGCGGCTAAGTGGGCTGCGGACAACAAAGCCTCGAAGATCAGGAAGACCCCACCTCCCCAGCTTGCTACACCACAAATAAGTTTTCCGAGCGAACTTAGCGCCAACGGCCAGTTCGACGCGTAAACTGACACCCCAAAGAGAACCCGAGACGAAATCAGCCTTTGTTGAAACAACACAGCAGAAGGAGCAAAAAAAAGCTAAGGGAACCTCCGAAACATAGACGAGATCGGGTAAATGAGAAGATGCCAGCCCAGCGGACGATCAACGCGTCTATCAAGGAGATGATGGCCCGCAAGAAGAAGCTACAGCAGCTTGTCTGCAGGCAGATAACCGAATGCCCCAGCAGCAGAACGCTCTGTCGCTGCCACCTTGAGCCAACAGTAGAAGGCCACCCGAAACAAGAGAAGGAGTCTCAGACGACCTCTGCAAAGAATGATAATGGCGGTTATCCCAAACTGCCTGAGCCAACAGTGGCGACCAAGAAAAATCCAGTATCCATTTAATGGGAAACGGCTGGAAAACGGCGAGTCACCGAAACCCAGTAGACCGCTACCATCGGATTCCAAAAGGGACTGGACGGAGACTAAGAGTCGAAGAAAGAAACCATAGGAGTAAATGTGAAAACGGGCACTACGAAACGCAATCCTGATAAAGTGATCAGAAAAGGCGACTTACTCTGAAGTGCTGAAGAATATCAAGACCGCACCCAGGGAATGAAGGACAAGGTACATGGCATTAGGAAGACAGCAAAGGGGAACTTTTGCTAGCCATTCAAATCAATGGGTCCTCCGATCCGGCAAATCAATGGGTCCAAGAAACCATGAGGGCAGCGCTCTCAGGTCAAGCGGAGGTCAGGGCGATGCAAGACACCATTGCGATCGATATAACGGACATCGACGAGTCGACAACAGGCGATTAAGCCCTGGATGAGGACATCCAAGTAGAGGCTTAACCAACGATGAAAAGCGCAATGCGAATAAAGCAAGCCGCGGTGATAAACCCAGCCTCGCGAGCACTTTCTCAAAATTGGGAAAATACGCTTCGGATGGGTAGTCTGTAGAATCAGACGAAAAATGGAAGTAAGAATGCTTCAAGTGCATGGAGTAAGGACACACCGCCAAGCAAGCGGAAGTGCTTCCAGGTGCTGTGTGACGCAGCAGACGTCCAACCCTTTGGTGCCGCTTATAAGTGCTCGAAACAGCACGGGACAGCTTTAGGGCCCGACTGAGTACCGAACTCAGCGCTTAAGCATGGGGTATGGACACACCGCCAAACAAGCGGAAGTGCTTCCAGGTGCTGTGTGACGCAGCAGGCGCTTCAAACTCAGCGCTAAAGCTCATAATTGCCACACATCCGATGTCTTCGCGCAGATGTACAACTGTCGCATCACAGACCGAGTGGTATCGAAGGCCTGGAAACTCCGAAAACTGGTTCTCATTCCAAAACCAGGAAAGGACCCCAGTGACCCATCGGCTTACAGCCCACTTTGCATGCTAGACTCAATAGATCTTTGAGAGGATAGTTTGCAATCGGGTGGAAAGCGAACTGACGGCTAAACGAAGGATTTCTGAACTGCAGTACGGATTCAGGAAGAAACGCTGCACCGTAGATGCAATCAGCACGGTGGTAAGACTCGCCTCTGATCTCAAGTACGAGATGGTCAGGAGGGGAGAGGCACTATTACCTGGTGTGCGTCAAAAATGCGATCAACCCGGCCAACTGGAGTAGTAGCCTGGAGTTCCTTACAATATTCCTGGATATCACAATATTCTACGCAAGTACTTATCTGATCTACGAGACTGAAGAAAACAATGCCGACACAGAGTGACTGGAGGGGTCCCCCAAGGCTCAGTCCTCGGTACGACGCTGTGGAACGCGAGGTAAGACGACATCCTGAGGCTCCCACTTCGTGAGGGCTGGGCGACATTGCCCTGGTAACGGTGAGGAAAGAGATCGATGAGCTAAAAGCTTCCTGCAACGCCGCTGTAAGCAAGGTTTGTCAATGGCTACGACATAACGGGCTCCAACTGGCAGAGCTCAATACGGAGGCAGTTCTGATGAGCAAGAAGAAAAAGTAGAGCAGGCTAGTATCACAGTTGGATCCACAGAATTAACATCTGGGAGGTCCAAAAAATATCTCAACATCATGCTCGATGATGATTAATGGTTCACATTAAAAGCCCACCTTTAATAAGTCGGAGAAAGAGCTGAAAAGCCACAGATCCATCAGCAAAATATAGTATAGTTAGTGCGATATCGTCAGCGATACTTTACGGATCGAGCAAATGGGCAAAAGCCATGAAGTTCCCGTCATAGAGCAGAGAGTGTAGACGCAGATATAGGCGATTCGCCCTCAGAGTCTCCAGCTGCACAGTTGCAGAGGTTGCGTTCAGTCGACTCAGTCCCACGGAAACAGCGACACATAACCATCGAGAGCTGGCAACAAAGATGGGGTAACACCAGCACGGGCCACTGGGCTCGGCGTCTTATGCCAAGCATCAAAGCATGAACTCGCAGGAAGCATTGCCACGAATAAAAAAAAAACACTCAGGAGGGCGAGAGCGGGACAAGGAGGGTTTTAAAAGCCGTATTCACCGATACCGTCTAACGCACACATGCACAGGTTTCGTAGGAGGCGGAGGGGGAGTCCCGTTACCGGTAAACGTCACCGCGGATAACGAAACCGAGTATGCGCGGAAACCGAGGATTCGTCATCGACGAAGCTGCATGGATCAGGTCTTTTCAAAAAAAGATCGTAGTCATGAGGACACGCGGCAGTAACAACGAGCAGGTGTAACGCGAGGTGAGGGAGGAGCGCGCCAAAGAACAGGAAACCAACGCAGTCGCTGAAGCAGCAACAGACACTGCAGCAGCAGCAACCGCCGCAGCAGCAGGAGCAGCGACAGCAACAGCAGTCGCAGTCGCCGTAGGCATCGCTTCCACCAAAAAAAAGGTCGTCATCCGCAGCAGCCTATCGCGTAGAGCGCATGGGCGGATCGCGAGGCTGCCGCAGCCGCGGGGCGATGGGGTCACTTGCTGTTGCAAGGGTCTCCCGGGGCACGCGGTTCAGGGTCAGCAGCCCGAGACATGGCTAGGGCATCATGGGCATAGTGTAGCTGAAAAGAGAAAGAGGCGTTTGACAAGGAAAAGTCTCAAAAACCTGTCTGGGCGGAATATTCAAAGTTCACGCAGGGAACTGTCTGGGGAACGATAAAAAGTCTTTCAGGGAACCGTCTGGGGAACGAGATGCAGTTTAGGGAAAATTTCGGGGAAGTGAACTCAGCCCCAAATAATAGAGCGAGAATAAAAGCGAGTGAGTGTACGCGAGATCAAGATTTCAAAGTCGAGACGCCGAACGACTATAAGTCTACAACGCTGAGGCTACAACGCTGAGATCCAACGGGTGCTAGGTCTTAAGTAGTCGAGCTGGGCGAAAGGCAGAACCTAGTTCTGCCTGCTAGGCGAAACACCTTGCCGACACAATCCAGACCGATCTAAGGGAGTCTGCCATAAAGGTGGCTGGGCGAAGAGGCAGAACCTAGTTCTACCTATTAGGCGAAACACCTTGCCGATCCCGACAGTGAGGTTCGCAGTCAACGACGAGGAGCGACGCCACCGAAGGAGCGACGACACAAAGGACGACAACAAGTAGCAGCAGTATCCGAAGCACCGCGAGGTTATATGTAAGGAGACAAATAAAACCTTTACGATCCCAACACAACCCTTGCGTTGCCTCTAGGTCTAAATCAATCAACCCATATATATTTGGTGGAACTATCCCACAACCTCTCTGAGCTAGCCGCACGTTTACGTAGGGAGCGAGATACTTAAGAAATCAGGTCGTTTCAATATAAAAGATCAAACAAACCTTAGACGAGCAAATTCAAAAAATCTATACTAAGTATTCTTTCCATGGAGCTGCAAATGCACTTAACAATCTACTTAACCGTTGTTGTTGGTTTTAGCGACCTAGTCTTTTTTGTATACATAAATCGAAGTTAAAAACTCGAGGTCATAGTTGGTTATAAATCTTTATAACACAACTTTTAAAAACTTTCATCACACGAGTACCCCCTAGGCAGTGAACCCCGGGGCCCAGATAGGGCTAGCGCTAGTTTCTTCTGCGCGTCACCGCAGCTATCTACCTAACCCAGACAACGTAGTTGGAAAATGTACTGAACAGTTTACTTGTACCACGGATTTTAGAATAGGGTACCCAAAATATAAACCAAGGGGAGGGAAAAACCTCCTTGGTGTAGCCAAAACCTCTCAGAACTCAGGTCCAGCTGCAGAACCCACTTTAATAAGGCAAAGCCAGGATATGAACATGCGAAATGGGAACAATACAAACTCATATAAGAAGGCAATGGCATGGCCATGGCATCTTCTGCTCGAATATAGGGGAAGCACCTGAGGCCGCCAGGCTTAGGAAAATACTCCCCAAAACATCTCCATCCGGGATATCTACAAAAGACAGACGGCTCGAGGACTGACTCAAGCGAAAAGACCTAGCCATACTCCTATACACCCACTTCCCGGGAACTCTACGGGTGGAACGTCTGGTCTAATAACCTGCGCTGAACAAGCAGATAACCACAGCAAACCTAAGCATAAGCGATGCCCTTCGCAGTAACCCAAACGATGCCTTCCTAGACTGGACTTAGCCGGCATGGAACGGACCAAAATAGCGGTGGTGCGCTTGAGAGACACTTGACAATGGAAACCACAAAACATTTGGTCATACCAGAATTCTCCAGCAACAAAAATCAGTCCAAACCAGAACGGATCTATGCAAACAAATAGAATATGATCACACCACCTCATCCCTTTCCTTCCGGATATGGAGAATATTGGTATGCCTGTAAGCTTAGTATAAAAATCCAATACAAAAGACTAGCGAATCTAGCCTGGCACACTGCAGAGAGTAGAATAATAATATGGGTACTTACAGGACGTTGGCTAGTAAGTACAAATGCCAGCAGACTGGGCACACCCCAAAATGATTTCTACAGACGCTGCAGAGACGAGGAGGAAGAGGAAAAGGTGAAACACCTGTTCCGTTACTGTCCGGCTCTATGCAGACTAGGATTGATTCACCTGGACTATCCCTTCATGATAAATCTCTTAGAACTTTCTAGTACAAACCTTACAAGAATATTATGGTTCATGATGGCAACCGAATGGGAGCTATGCCAAATCGGCTGCAACAGAGCAGCACGTCTGGCAGCTGCCCTAACCTTACCTACGCCTAACATTCCTTCGCTGTTACCACACTTTTTTATTTCAGAGTCTTCTTTATTGGCACAGCAACACAGCATGTGGTCACAAGGCATCACTGGTCCGTTATTCTTTCAAATCGAATATGGAGCCGCCGTTACCGTCATTGGTGACCGCTATAGCGGTATGTAAGATGATTTTTTCTTCCCCCGAATGGAAGATGAAAACATCGTTGAAATATGGTTGCAGCAGTCATGTTAAACTTGAACCACTTCGCAATACGTTCGAGAAACATATAAGCTGCCGAAAAGGCGATTTCGATTGGCCGTCTCGCACCTTCGATTTGATCCCGTTGGACAATTTTTTGTGGAGTGCCGTCAAGGACAATGGCTCCGCCAACCATCCAAAGACGATTAAAAACCGAAAGCGCGAGATTGAAGTCGCCACTGAAAAAATTGGGTCGATGGGATGACCTGCTGCAAGGCCTGCCGGTGCACAAATACACAATGTTTTTCTGCAGTTAAAATAAAAATATTTGAAAAATAACCAACCGGTTTTTTAAACCATTTTAAGATGCAACTTTTTTGAACTAATGGACCAGTATATTTGTTAAAAAAAAACTTCACCATTTCATGCAGCGATTATTATTTTGTCGCGTGTAGACGTGTATTCTTAACGCTCCGGAAAAACAATCAGTCACTCAGTCGAAAACGTTCGAGAAAATTTATAAAACTAAAGTTTGAATTAATTAATTAATTAATATTTACGCACTAACAATAAACAAGTGAGTAAGAACGTGGATCACCGCACTCGACGCCAAAAACAACAAGACGAAGCCCGTGAAAAAACTCAGAGAGAGCAAGACAAACGTAGTCTCTATTTGGCCCGTAACAATGCTAATTTCTCTCGAGTAATACTTTAGAACCGAAAGTGCAAGAAAATGCAAGTTTACTGACCGCCGAAAACCAGAGTGCTAGTTCTTGCTCTCCCGCTCTACTTTTCACCGCTCAAACGCCATGGAGTGAGCAATGCAAAACTCCAACCGAGCTTCTGCCACCTAGTGCAACAACAACAGCAACTACTACGTCAACTTCAACGGTCTCTGTCGCCAACAATGCAAAACCGACTCCACTCTATTATTCTGCAGCGTGTAAATCTACAACACAACCAAGTGCAAAAATCGGGTCAAACGACAAAAGCAAAGCTACGGTAGGAGAAATGACAATTCAGCAAGCGGGTTCGGCCATGCAGACAGGCATGGTCGCTAAATTAATATTTCCAAACGCAAGCTAACACCCCCAAAAATCCGACGGCAATATGCCGTTAAATGAAAATAGATTTTCCATTCTGGCGGAGCCTGCAAAAGAGTCTAAAGACTTAACCCCGAAGAAACTTAAGCCCCCACCAATCTTTATTCGGGAGAAGATGTCCAACGTCCTAGTCTCCAAAATAGTTGAGCTTGTCGGAAAAGATAACTTTCATGTTATTCCGCTTATGAAAGGGAATATAAGCGAAACCAAACTTCAAACCAAAACCGAAAATGATTTCCGAGCAGTGTCGAAGTACTTAAACGATGTCAAAAAGAATTACTACACGTACCAGCTGAAAAGTTGCAAGGCTTACAAGTTGTGCTTAAGGGAATAGAACCCGATGTGACCCCCCTCTGAAAATATAAAGGCTTTAAAAGAAAACGGTTTTTGCGCAAAATATGTTATAAATATTATAAGCCACTGCTCTAAGATCAGGCACAGATCACATAGAGCCGAAAATTGATAACATACAGCAGGCCATGGGACAGCCACAAAGTTACACGGAAACTATGATGATAACATTGCAACAAAATATGATGGAATTGATGTCCTTCATGAAAACCACCATGCAAACTTTAATGCAAAACCAAAATATCTTGTTACAAACGCTTGCAGCTCAGCAGTCCAAATAAATTATGCCCAGCATTCGAATACCTCTGTGTAACGCCAACGGTGTTTCACGGCATAAACTTTAAATAAGTCAATTTCTGATCGAAAACCACATCGACGTTATGTTGCTGGCAGAAAAGCAATATAACTTTCAAATACGGGGATACACGTTCTACGGCACCGATCATCCAGATGGTAAAGCACATGGCGGAACCGGCATCCTAATAAGAGACCGCATCAAACACCACTTTCACCAACGTTTTGCAAAAAATTATCTGCAAGCTACATCGATAAAATTACAATTGGGACACTGCAACCTTTCCATTGCCGCTGTCTACGGCCCACCCCTCATTATAGTCTCCGAAGACCAATTCATGGACTTCTACAATTCACTTTGAGAGCGATGACTAGCAGCAGGTGATTACAACGCCAATCACACACACTGGGGATCCCGCCTTGTGACCCCAAAGGAAGGCAAATATATAATGCACTCATCAAAACATGCAAAAAACGTTTCACCAGGCAGTCCTACATTCTGGCCTACAAATCCTAAAAAAACTACCTGATTTAATTGATTTTGCTGTGGCAAAAAATATTTCTCGCAATCTAATATCTGCAAAATCGCTTTTGGATCTGTTATCGGACCACTCACCAGTGCTAATAACTTTTCTTTAAACCCTGGAATTGATTGAACACCCTTGCAGGCCGACGTCGCATCGAACTAACTGGCTGAAGTTGAAAAAGTACGTAAGTTCCCACATCGAACTAACTCTACAGCTCAACTCCAAGGAGGACATCGACTGCTATGCCAATGCACTGGCGTCTCTACACCGCAAGGGAGGGATGGGCACACACACCAACACAAAACTAACCTTGAAATCGAACAGCTTGTTTTGGAGAAAAGACGTTTGAGGCGTGCTTGGCAAACCAGCAGATCGCCATCCTCAAAACATAGTCTTAAGGAAGCTGGTCGCAGACTTACCAGGGCTCTAAGGCACGAAGAAGAAAAAGCACAACGCCAGTACATTGAGAAACTTTCACCCACCAGCATCCGTTGTGAGGGCCCACCCAAATCTAAGTGCGCCGGCCGAAACAGTAACTCCCATAAGAGACTCTTCAGGCAGCTGGGCCAGAAGCGACAAAGACAGAGCTTGTACATTTGCTTTACACCTTCGAAATTTTTTCGGCCAAATCCTACAAATAATTCATTCACACTACGGTCGCCGTCAATTCGAATTGGAACTGAGACGGCGCCAATTCTGTTTCAACCAAACGAAGTTTCAAAAGTCATCAGCGAGCAATTAAAAAAAAAAGCCCCAGGCGGTGATCTAATAACTCCTAAGATGCTAATTGATCTCCCAAACTGTGCAGTTAAGGTAATTTGTAAACTCTTTAACGGGATTACACGACTTGGCTACTTCCCAAAAAAATGGAAAAAGTCGGTAATCATAATGATCCCAAAGCCAGGAAAAGATCACACAATACCAGCTTCATACCGACCGATAAGTTTACTCTCGTGTCTGTCAAAACTGCTCGAAAAATTCCTTTTGACGCGCATAATCCCATATCTGAAAGAACACAACGTTATTCCGGCACATCAATTTGGCTTTCGAGAAAGCCATGGAACAATAAAGCAAGTCAACAGATTAACAACAGAATTACGAACTGCATTCGAGTTTCGGGAATACTGCAGTGCGGTATTCCTTGACGTTGTGCAGGCTTTCGACAGAGTCTGGCTCGATAACCTTATGCATAAAATAAGAATGTTACTACCGGAAAACACTCACAGGATACTTGAATCGTATCTTTACAACAGAGCCTTCGCCGTGAGATGCAACACTACAATTTCCGACGATTACACGACAGAGGCTAGAGTTTCTCAAGGTAGCACCCTTGGTCCAACTCTATTTCTCCTTTACAACGCAGATATTCCCACGAACGAGCGGCTAACTACTTCTACATTCGCAGACGATACCGCGATCTTAAGTCGGTCCAAATGCCCAATTCAGGCAACAGCACTACTAGCTGATCATCTCGTGGTAGTGGAGAGGTGGTTATCAGACTGGCGTATAAAAATAAGTGCGCAAAAGTGTAAACACATAACGTTTTCTTTAACAGACAAACGTGTCCCCCGCTAACTCGGAATAACACGCCACTTCTACAAGCTGACGATGTAACGAACCTTGGCGTCCATCTAGACAGGAGACTTACATGGCGAAGACATATCGAAGCTAAGAAAATTCATCTAAAACTAAAATTTAATAGCCTCCATTGGCTTAAAACGCTCGCTCCCCTCTCTGCCTGGACTTCAAGGTCCACCTCTACAATTCAACGCTTAAGCCAGTCTGGACTTACGGCTCCCAATTGTGGGGAAACGCGAGCAGCAGTAACATCGATATTATCCAGCGAGCACAATCAAAAATCCTGTGAACTGTAACTGGGGCACCTTGGTATGTTCGGAACGACAACATAAAGGGTCCTACCACACCAAACTAACTTCTCATCCAAACCAGCTCGCCAGGGGCCTAGCCAGGGTTTCCAGCCGGACCCGATTACAACGAAATGACCTTCCAGCTAACCAATAGTTTATAGAGCCCTTACATCTCGCGTCAGTCATATTGACTGTCAGATATAGATTTTAATTTAAGATTTTATATACTTATTGTTAGTCTCAATTTAGAGAAGATTCAATAAAAACAATGCATATGTATACATTCAGAACTGCTGGACTGTGCACAAACGTTAGAACAATTTCTTTAAAGGTAGAGCCCATTATATCAGATAATCTAATGCACTCTCCTAGGCGTCAGGATCAACACAGTTAAATTTGATTTCTGGTAAAACCCCTGATTCCCTAACTAAATCAACTAAATTTCGAGCAGCCACATGTATTTTATCATAGCTTGTGCTAGCTAAGCACTCTAGAAATAAACCAAATAGTGTAGGAAGAATTTCTGGCAGAGTCCTCAGGGTATTTGTCACTACTAAAGAATGATTTTTTAAGAGCTTTCCTACTTTAAAAAGACAAAAAACACATAAAAATCACAAAAAATAATGAAACCTTTGTTTGAATCGATAGTATGGTCAATATATATAATAATATATAATATATAATTTAATGTATAAAAATAATTTCATTTAAATGTTGGCCGCGACATCGAACTGAATGCTCCATCCGCTTAGTCCAATTTTGGCGTACACTTTCCAACATTTCTGCCGGTACCTCGCTCATGAAAGCTTCAACGTAGGCTTCCAATGCTTGTGCATGTATGTATTTTGATGTATTTTGAAAGGCTTCAACAGAGACCCAATTGCTGTGAACGGCGCCGAATATATAATTCACGGTCTTCTTGGACACTGGCCGCTACAGCTGCGGTGTTTTCTTCATTTCGCACATTACATGAACGTATTGATGGCTTAATGTCCAATAAGGTAAATTAGGTGCGAAATTTCATCACAACACCCCGAATAGACGACAGATTAACTTTCTTAACCAAGCACTCATTTTGATACTAAAATTCAATAATTTGCAACCTTTGTTCGTTTGATAAACGAGTCATGGTTAAAGTATAAGCCTATCTGAAAACATTAACCAGGGTTACAAGACAAAAAACTAGCGTTAACTGTAAAAACAAGGGCTGCCAAAAAGAAAGTTGCTAAAAAATCACCCTTTACTTTCCAGACATGCAGTGCAGCTTGAAAGACCATCAACGATAAGTCCCTTCGTCTCGTCGAAAGTTCCGTTTTACAGCCGTCTAACAGCCCCAAATTTTCAAAAAGTTTGTGTTTGTCGAGCTCTTGCAGACTTATCCAACCCAATTACTCAGTATGACAATGTTAAAGATTGATCTATTGGCAGTAAAATTTTGTAAAATGCACCAAGATCGGTTAGCCACAACTCGAGATATAAAATAAAACTTGAAAAGACAGCTGACAAAAACTTTAAAAAAAATGTCCCAATGAAAAAATTTTTAGTGGCATACACGTAATCCAGAAGTCGTACTCTACCAGAAATTTGTTTTTTGGCTTGGGGGTTTTTGGCTGTAAACTAGTGTTCGCATAAAGGGCATAATTAGACTTGCACAGAGGAACACACAAAGGCCGAAAAGAACGAACTTTCCTGAATGGTAGATTCCACTTTAGGGAACTAACGAGAAAGTAGGAGTTAACATAAGCATTAAATATTTTGAGCAAGAACAGAACACCATGACAACTTTTACGATTGATCAGGGAGGGCAAATCGGGCTAACGTAATCCATCTCTATGGTAACTGACGGCCCAGTTTAAACCTCTTAGACCTAATAACAAATACTGCGTTTAAACAGACTCTAAGATATTTTGGAACGTAACAGTCCTTAAACCAAAATGTTGTATTGAGCATAGTTAGGACATAAATTATTGAGTTTATACCAAGTTTCAAAGTGATCAAGATCAATTTGAAGTAGATGTTAGAATAAGGAAATGATAAGAGCACAAACAGTTTATCATCATCTGCAAACATTACGACAATAGCGGACTTAATAACTTATGGTAGATCTATTATTTAAAAAATCGATATCTGTTCTTTCGATATCTAAGCTGTCTAGTAAACCACGGAGAGCTACAAGTAGAAGCCTTAGAAAAAAGAACACATTTGTCAAATAAAGTGTAGAGGAAATAATAAAGTATATAGCTCCAGCAACAGGAATATCAATTAGATAATACTAATATAATATAGATTAAAAATGAAATATCTTCGAATAATTGGTTCCTCTTAAAAAACAATTTAAGCTGTGGCGTTATTGAAGGTTTCAAAGAGTGCAAAAGGCAATTTAAAGAAAGCTGTAGGATAGGATTGTAATAATCTTCAGGAAGAAATAAAGGAGGAGTCTAAAGGTTGACAATCATGATTGTAAGTCCAGTTGATCTATTCATTGCTATCGAGTCATAACATTAATACCAGGAGACATTTGGTTAGTTAAAGACACCAAGGGAAATCATTTGATCGTTATCTGTAGCCAATGATTATTTATAACGCATAGCAGAATATTATATTCAGACTCTGCAGGTAAATATGAGCAAGTAACCAGTATGCTGCTCTTGGGAAGTACAAGTTTGACCGAAATAAATACAATATTCAAGGTGTCAGGAGTATTAACAAGCTCATAAATAAAATTTGATTTAACCGCAATTGAAACGCCATTACTACAACGTGACGGACGATCAACTGTGTAAATAAAATAATTATTAGACAAAATTTCACTATCATTTACTGCTGAGAACGCAATAACATCAACATCAAAAGTAGCACTAGCTTGAAATAGATTTATAGATTTTGAAAGCAGCCAAGTTGTAAGCTGCCTGTCGGTATCATTGATCCTGCATTTTCCCTCACATCGGCCCGAACAGTTTCAGCAACACATTGATCCACATCACAAAACTCTCCGGCAAGGAGGACGAAAAGGAACTGCATTGGAATCAAGCAAATTTTCATCTGCGGCGAAGGGGGAAGAAGCTCCATTTGTTTCCATCGGTGAACTGCATAAGGGCAGCAGCGTCTGAAACATCTAAATTGTTATTGGGTAAAGGGCAACTAATTATTTTTGGATTTGAAATGATACTTAACACTTTTATGTTTTGAAGTGGGAACCGGCAGAATAAGATTGGGTGTGAAGTTCACGAAATCCAGATGATATGGCTTGGAACTCTAAATAGGTTTGCCGCATAAACGATTTCATATCAACTTCATTGTGGGTGCAGCTCGGACACGTCTTGTTTAGGTCAACCCGTTGTTTTAACTTGTCAACAATTTGGCCACTAGTGCGGCAAAGCTAGACGGAGCAAGGATGCACTAAATAATCACAAATCCAACAAAAAACCAAAGGATAATTTTGTTGTTGAATGCGCAGGAAACAGCACAACATAAACTCATCACGGATAAGTTTATTTGATTATAATGAAAAACAGAACAAAAAAAAATTAAGACAATAATAAAAAACCAGTGTAGCACCTAATTTATTAACATCCTATATTAAGGCGATAAAACCGAAAGTACCAACAGAAACAAATATGAAGAGACCAAGGGCTCGTTTTCAACGTATACGTACGTCTAAAAACCATAGAATAATAGCTGTATGATAATGTTCGGTACCAAAATTATCTGCAGTCATCTTTCCAGATACTCCAGATATACGATATAATAAGTCTCCTAGTAATTGAACTGAACTTTACCAATCCTTTCTCAAGTTCTGAAAGTAAAAGCGCTAAAGCAGTTTCTGCATATAAATTAACAATTCGCTGAGCTGCCTTCAGGGCTGTTCGCGGTTTTATAATTTGCCCTATATATGGTTTAAATTCTTCTGTAAGTGCTCCAAGCATGTATATAAACATCATAATGTATCTCCGGCATAAGTTTATGCGTTTTTCGACACCAAGTCGTCCAGCTACCTCGGAGAGTCGTTTTGCTGCTCAGCTGCGATCAACACTGCTAGACTCGGAATTTAAAGTTTCTGTTAGCCATGGGAATCAATTTTCAAATGCACTTTTACCCATACACTTTACTATTAAACCAAGTGATCAAACTGATACAGCTCGCACTTAAAGACTGGATTTAATAGAATGACGGGTGCATATTTTTCAAATGTTTCGTTTTTTTAAAAAGTCTTAATACGGTTTATTTGTGGAAGAAACTTATTCAAGGCCACCCTGTACTTAGTAGGCACGGTGTTAAATTTTTTGATCCGATTGTAAAAGGCGTTTTGAACCATTGGCATAATAAACACTGGTGGAAAAGCATCAATAAAATAAAAAAAATTTTTTAAGAAGCTTAGCAGACAAGTAGAAGTACTACAACTTTTCTTTACTAAGAATAGACTATTTACTTACCCGATCCATATATAACTTTAAACGGATAATAATAAATTTATTTAAAAAAATTCTTTAATTACAAAACATATTAAATACAGCAACATGTTTATAAAGCATATTATTTTCAATATAGTTTTTAAAAAGTAGCGATTATGTTTGCAATGTGTCATCTAATTCTTCTTCCTTTATAATGGGCTGGGGTACTGAACGTTTTAAAACTTTTGTTACTACGTCGTTTAAAGAGTCCCTAGCTCCATATTCCAAAAGGTCTGAAATTTTGGAAAAAGTCGAGTCGTCAGATCTTAGCTTTAAAATGGATATCAATGCTAGCTCTGAATTTGATTTCACATATCCATTTTTTTCCTTAGTGCCATTTACTAACATGGGGACCAAATATTTAAAAACATCAAGATTATTTTGATCAATTGTCAAACTTTTGGATAGGTGGGTGCAACTTTTTGCGACTAACTGTTTAACATCATTGCTAGAATGATTCATAGCTCTAGCAAGTGCACTAAGAACATTTAATGGAAGTTTATCACTATTGACAAGATAGTGCTCCAAAAGATAAGTGGCAGCTCTTATTGCATTGCAGGCAACTGGCACTTTTTCTGATAAAATATTGACCAACACGTAAGCTGTAATTTTTTCATTCAAATTTGATGTCAGCACTTCATTGGGACATTCTTTTAAGGCAACGAATAAAACAATTGTGTGTCCATGCTTTACTATTAGATCATCTGTATTATCCGAAAGTATTAAATTATTAAAAAGGTCATCAACTTGTCCAGGTGATATGTACTTTACCATGGCCCCCAGGCAACCGCCAACGGCATTGCGAGTTACATCTTCTTGATGGCTCAGCATACTCAAAAGAGTGATATAAATTTGTTTTTTTATGGGTTCAGACATTTTATCTCCAGATCGACTCAGTATGCTACGAAGAGCATGGAGCATCGTTTCTCTAACTGAAGAATCATCCGAATTTTTTATTCCATTATGAATTTCATTAAATAATGGATCTGCTCTAGAGTGAATTGCTACTAACTCAGAAAGAGCTCTACCGGCTTTCATCCTTACGTTTCTGTTTTGATCATGCAACGCTTTAAGAAACGTGGTCTGAAGTTGTGGTAAGAACTGTTTCAAAAGAACACCAACTTTATGAAGTAAAATTGACAATGTTTCTAGTACAGCAGCTTTAACCGCTGCATTAAATCGGTCTCCTAGTATTCGAATTAACGGACCAGTTATATGTACTACGGAAGGCTGTAACGATTGTGCGTTAGTTAGAAAAATAGCTTCCCCGAGACCTTGAGCTGCATTTTCTTTTTCCTCTGGTAATCCGTTTAAAATAGCTTCTCTAAAAACGGGTAATAGTGGAGATATTCCTTTCGGCAAACAAAATCCAGGAAGCTCCGGACCTTTTAGTTCGCTTGCTGCAAACTTAACTGCTTGACGAACATCAGAGACATGCGAGATTTGCTGGGCGGCATTCAGGCCTTTAATTACAGCATTGAGAGCTTCCCATGATTTCTGTAAAATATCTTTATCATTATCAACCAATAATTTAAGTAAGCATCTTAACAGCTGGGGAATGTATTGCGAGTAATTTCCCGGGGAATGAATACAAAATGCAGATAGCAAACTGGCTGAGGACTTTCGTGTGCATAGATTAGAAGAATTTGCTGAAATTAGCAGTGTATCCATTACTGTTCTAATTCCAGTTTCATCTGTTACTGACAATATAACAGTTTGGCAATAATCAATCTCTTGAAGTTCATGCGGAGATCCATAGGCTCCTGATAGAGCCTCTAATAATGCAGATAATATTTTCGGCAAATATTTGGTCAATGCTTCACCAGCCACAGATACAAGAATAGATAATGCTTTTGTATTAACAGGTGGAGATGTTAATTGGGGCACAAGATATGGCAACACTACTCTTGATTTTATAGACATTACCTGTCTAAGTCCATCCAAAGTATTCTCAGCAATAGAGGGGTCAGGATCTGAGAGACCCTCTAGCATAAACGGAAGAATATCATCTAACGCCCGAGCGCCTACTGTGCTATGTAAAGATTCAAATGTCTTTGCTGCTGCTTCTCGAACTTCAGGTAAGGGATCGCACAAAGCCTTCCGGACTGTAGGAATGAGGCTGTGCACAAACGTAAGAACCATTTCTTTTGATGTAGAGCCCATTATTTCAGATAGTCCTATGCAGACTCCTTGACGTTGATCAGGTTGATCAGAGTTTAGTCCATTTTCAAGGATAGGAATGATTTCTGGTAAAACTCGTTCTCCTAGTTTTCTTACCAAATCCCCTAAAGTTCGGGCAGCCACTTGTCTTTTATCATAGCTTGTGCTAGCCAAGCATCCTAGAAGTAAACCAAACAGTGTCGGCAGAATTTCTCGCAGAGTCCTCGGAGTATTTGTCACAACAACTTTCCAGACATGCAATGCAGCTTGTCGGACCATCAACGATACGTCACTTCTTCCCATGTAAAGTCCAGATAATACTCTATTTCTTCGTTCATCGCCCAAAAAGCGAATTATTGCTGTATGTGAATGTTCGGTACCAAAATTATCATCTTCACTAGCTGTTTCTGTTGTCATCTTTCCAGATACTCCTGATATACGATATAATAAGTCTCCTAGTAATTGAACTGAACTATACCTTATTCGCCAATTATCATCAAAAAGTCCTTTTTCAAGTTCTGGAAGTAAAAGCGCTACAGCAGTTTCTGCATATAAATTAACAATTCGCTGACCTGCCTTCAGAGCTGTATCACGGACATATTCGCTTTCATCTGCCAAAGCTTTTAAGATCGGATTTATAATTTGCCCTATATATGGTGTAAATTCTTCTGGAAATACCCCAGGCATGTATATAAACATCATAATGTATCCATCTTTCACGTGTGGAGCAATATCTACTCTTTCTGCAGTCAAAATTATTTCGGGCATAAGTTTATGCATTTTTTCAACACCAAGTCCTCCAACTACCTCAGAGAGTCCTTGTGCTGCTCCACTGCGGTCAACACTGCTAGACTCGGAAGTTAAGGTTTCCATTAGCCATGGTAATAAATTTTCAAATGAACTTTCACCCATACCCTTCACCATTGCACCAAGTGCTCGAGCTGATACAGCTCGCACTTCAGGGACTGGGTCTAATAAGGATGATTTTAATCCAGGAATTATACTTGGTAAATACGGTGCTAAATCTTTCTGGTCCGTTAGTGAATACATATTTCCTATTATTTGTGCAGCCATTTTTCTTGTTTCTGTAGATCGGTCCATAAAGGCACGTTGAACCACTGGCATAATTAACGCTAATGAGGGAGCATCAATAAAATGAACAAATTTTGTTTTTAGTAAGCTTTGCAGACAAGTTGATGTATTATTGGAGGGATCTTCCAATGCATCCAAAAGTACGGGAACAATAGCTTGAATTTCAGGATTTTTAATAACGGACCCTATTACTTTAAGAGCTTCCGCACCAGATTCTTGTACTTTAGTGTGAGAATCTCCCAAGACTTCAATTAGTTTTGGAACTATACTAGGAAGACAGGATGAAAGTTGTTTTGGTGCACAAAACGCCATTGCACCCAATAATTCTACTGATGCCGTTTTCGTTCTCCAGGAATCTTCGTCAAGAGCTTCCAAAAGAGACGGAAGTACTAGTTTTACTCCATGAGCGGAAAGTTTTCCCATAACTACTTTTGCTGTGTCATCGGCTGCTTGTCTTACATATTGGGAAGGATCACCAAAGCATTGTAACAAATGCGGCAATACATGAACTATATACGGTTCAAATAAACGACCAAGTGTTGTACATAGCACTTCAAAAGCAAACAATGCTCCCTCTCTGGATCTATAATTTTTTTTTTCTTGAATATAAACTGTAAGTTTTGACATTATGTCCAATTGTTTTAAGGATAAAATACCAAGACCTTTAACTATGCCAGCGATACCATAAGCAGCTCCACGTCTCTCGCCATATTTATCAGATTTTGCTAGCGAATGTAAAAGTTTTTTTATCATAGCAGGGGCTTCATCTTTTACGGATGGCATAAGATAAGGTAAACAGTTCGACACCGCTTCCTGGACTTGTTGGGACGGAGTCGACAATGCTGTTAATAGCCTTTTAACAATTGGATCAATTCGCTTGTCATCCTTTTCCAAATGTCTTGCTAAGGAACCCATCAGAATGACAACAGCCTGGCGAATATTGTCGTAACTTTGCGATTTTGGTGCTTTATCAAGAAAGTCTTCAAACACAGGTAACAAATTTACTATTGTTTGATTACCATGTAAGTCGACTATCTTTAATGCTGCTGCTAACATTTCTTTGTGTACAATATCTTCTCGATCACCAAGTCCTTGTGATACCATAAAATTCATAATAATATTAATATCTTCAATAGATAGTAAGGGAGCGATAGTGGAAAATGCAATAGCAACACCTCTTCGTGGTTTCCATTGATCGGTAGCGGGCTCAACTTCACGGTCGAATTGATCAAGTACTGGGGGTATTAGTGACAATTTTTCATTGTAAATAGAAAACAATTTCCTTATTACGCATTTTATTAAAGTTTTATTATCAGCTATTAGTGGCATTAGGGATTCTGAAGCAGATTTTTGAATACATAGTTCGGGATGTGTGATATCATCAATTATATCGTCAAATTCGGGTAACGGCAAGTTAGCCTTTTTCCAAAAAAGCTTGGCCAGTTCTCTATTTTCGCCTTCTGTATCATATTTTGCTATCCAAAGTCGGTTTAGAATAAGTCTTTTAACATTATTATCAGTTTCAGTTAGATCTAGAATTCCATCTGCCATTATATTTAATGATTGTAAAGCAACTTTTCTTACAGTGTCAGTATTGCATTGCAAAGCTTGTAAATGTAGATCTATAATCTGGTTATCTGGGTTGGCACTGAAAACTACACCATTTGAAGATTTTGCAACTTCTAAAATGGCTGCTGAAGCTGGAACTGCCAGATTGTTGTTGTTTTTATAAAGATAAAACAAAATGTCAAACATACCAAATCTAGGCATAAATTTTGGCTTGCAATTTATCGCAGCAGTTGTATGCATAGATATAATTTGAATGCCTTTTAACATGAGTTCAACATTCGAATCTTTATTTATCAATAATAATGCTCGTTTAAGAAACTCAAAAGCAAAAGAAAATGATGGCGAATCAAGTAAGTTCGATTTAACAATTTTGTCAAGATCAAATATGATATTGTCAATAGCTTTGTTTATATCTAAAATATCATATTCTTCCTTTAAAATGCATGAGGGGTTTTGAAGCTTAATTGTCGCTACTGCAATTTCGCGACCAAGTTTTGGATGAAAAGTAAAACACAGATTATGTAAAAATAAGTAAAGATTGGTAAGAACCTCTGCACTTAAAGGGCTTTTGGAAGCTTTTAAAATGTCGTCTAATATAGTGTAAAAATATTGTGCAATTTCTTCTCCATTCCCAGAACACGATGCTTTTAGTAAGGAAATTTTACTTATTAGTTTTTCATAAAGCTGATGAATCCGCAACTTTACCCGCATTTCTTTTTCCATTTGATTTTTAATTTGTTCCTCCTGTTTTTGTGTATACTTTATAGTTTTTAATTTTCCTTCTTTTTCTCTTTTTTCATCGATTTCACGTCGAAGTTGAATCTCTTCCAATTGTTCCTTGTAGCTGTAAACTTTATTTTCTCTTTTGACACGAACTGTTTCATACTGTGAGTCTATATGAGGTATTACACTTTTATCATACAATTCCCCTTCTGGAGTCAAAAATGTCAAATACTCCTCGTTGGAAGCATAATAATTCGAAGATTTAGAAAGATAACTTTTTAGGTGAATCACAACTAATGAGACCATTGGATGGGGACATATTCGAACCAGTGCTGATATGGTATTTTCGTATTGCGCAGTAGCTTTAAAATTATCGATGTATTCGGTAACTATCTCATTTTTTTTAGTTAGTATAAAATGTTCAGGATCCAAATTAAACTGTTTCTGGATGGTTATTTCCCATAAATATGCCTCATTTAATACAATTGCTGGATGATGTGATATAAGTAATAAGTCCATAGCAACATCCAGAGAATGGTCATATGAAATATTTTTTAAACTGGTCAAGGCTACTACTGCGTCTACATACGCTTGTGTCGGAGTTCCAAATTGATCAACACAAGTATCTCCATCATTTTGAAAGCTTACTATATTAATACGTTTACCAAATTCGCGTAAAGCTAATTGTACGAATTCTATTCCTTTCGAAGCACTTATTATTTTATTGACCTCACCAGTAGTATATTTTCGAACTTTCTCTGAACTGCAACATAAGTTATAAACTAACGTTTGAACTATAGGTTCAAGCTCTCCTTTAATTTTGTCAGGATATGTATTTAGCAATATTTTTATCATTAACGATATATTGCATAATGTCTCGGTCGGAGCAATTGCCGTATACTTTTCATTAAAAAAATATTTTTTTTTCATATCAAAAACTGTCGCCCAAAAGAAGTTATAGTTTTCCGATGGCTTTTCTAAAGTAAGCATTATACAGGCAATACAGGTTGCTTCAGAAAAATTACATAATTGCGAAGAGTTTTGCAATGCTTTAGAATAAAAAGAAATAAGATCTGGTATTATAGCACAATGATTACTAATCTCAGTATTTTGTATTGATAAAAGAAGCCATTCAAGATAGCTTTGC
Source organism: Drosophila elegans (assembly GCF_018152505.1). Lineage (NCBI taxonomy): Eukaryota > Metazoa > Arthropoda > Insecta > Diptera > Drosophilidae > Drosophila > Drosophila elegans. The sequence continues at coordinate 630,188 of NW_024545895.1, read as the reverse complement.
CGAATTATTTGATTCGTGTTTTTCAGTCGGATACCAGTTTTAAATATATTAATAATAACACTTGGTAGCTCATTTCTAAATTTTTGAGTCCACAAGGAAAACATTTCCAAGGTGCAACATATTACTTTTTCCTGCGTCTCACACTCCAGTGCTTTCCAAAATAAGGTAACAGCTTCATTTAAAATGTTGGGCAAATGGTCTTGATTTATGTTGTTAAAGCTTAAAAAGCCAGCTCCCTGGAAAAAAAGGAAAATTATCAATTATTATTATAAATTACATTTAAGCTATGTGCACTAGGAAGATTCTGTGTTTTTGTAAGGTAGTAACTAATATAATACCAAAAGCAACCACTTTTTGATTGCTTTTGGGCGGGCGATGGCGGCTAGTTCAGAAAACTACTTTTGAATTCATGCTCAAAAGTTTTAAAGGCGAAAAAAAAAATGTGTTAATTTTTTTGCGGCGACATATATATGTTTAAACCCTTGCAGAGGGTATTATAATTTCAGTCAGAAGTTTGCAACGCAGTGAAGGAGACATCTCCGACCCTATGAAGTAGATATATTCTTGATCACCATCACTAGGAGAGTCGATCTAGCCATGTCCGTCTGTCCGTCCGTTTCTACGCAAACTAGTCTCTCAGTTTTAAAGCTATCTGAATGAAACTTTTCCCTTGTCTTGTCTTTTTATTGCAGGTAGTATATAAGTTGGAACGAGCCGGATCGGCCGACTATAGCATATAGCTCCCATAGGAACAATCATAAAAATAATTTTAAAAAAATTATAACTTTGGTGTTTATTAATTTTTTTTTATTTCTTCGAGATATAGATAGATATATAAAAAAAATAAAAACGCTTTTGAACTCACGCTCTCTCTCTCTCTCTCTCTCTCTCTCTTAAAAGTTCCTTAAACTGCTCGCTTACAAATACAAATTTAATAAAATATGAATAACAATTTTCTGTGTTTCTGCAAGAAATGCAGTCTGATCAGTTAAACATGACATGTAGGTACCAAAAGCAACCACTTTTTGATTGCTTTTGGGCGGGCGGTGGCGGCTAGTTCAGACAAATACTTTTGTTTTCATGCTCAAAAGTTTTAAAGGTGAAAAAAAGAGTGAAATAATATTTTTGCGGCGACATCTATATGTTTTTTTTAATTAAATACACATTATTATACAACACTTAATATTCTCAACATATTGTTGATTAAAAAAAAAATATTGAAACCCTTTTGAACTCTCTCTCTCTCTTTCTTAAAAGTTCCTTAAACTGCTCGCTTACAAATACAAATTTAATAAAATATGAATAAACAATTTTCTGTGTTTCTGCAAGAAATGCAGTCTGATGGTCAGAGCTGATCAGTTAAACATGACATGCAGGTACCAAAAGCAACCACTTTTTTAAAGCTTTTGGTCGGGCGATGGCGGCTAGTTCAGACAAATACTTTTGATTTCATGCTCAAAATTTTTAAAGGCGAAAAAAAATGTGTAATAATTTTTTTGCGGCGACATCTATATGTTTTTTTTTTATTTTTAATTAAATACACATTATTATACAACTTTTAATATTCTCAACATATTGTGGATTAAAAAAAAATTAATAAAAAAAAAAATTAAAACCCTTTTTTACTCACGCTCTCTCTCTCTCTCACTCTCTCTCTTAAAAGTTCCTTAAACTGCTCGCTTACAAATACAAATGTAATAAAATATGAATAAACAATTCTCTGTGTTTCTGCAAGAAATGCAGTCTGATGGTCAGAGCTGATCAGTTAAACATGACATTTAGGTACCAAAAGCAACCACTTTTTTAAAGCTTTTGGTCGGGCGATGGCGGCTAGTTCAGACAAATACTTTTGATTTCATGCTCAAAATTTTTAAAGGCGAAAAAAAATGTGTAATAATTTTTTTGCCGCGACATCTATATGTTTTTTTTATTTTTAATTAAATACACATTATTATACAACTTTTAATATTCTCAACATATTGTGGATTAAAAAAAAATAAATAAAAAAAAAAATTAAAACCCTTTTGTACTCACGCTCTCTCTCTCTCTCACTCTCTCTCTTAAAAGTTCCTTAAACTGCTCGCTTACAAATACAAATGTAATAAAATATGAATAAACAATTTTCTGTGTTTCTGCAAGAAATGCAGTCTGATGGTCAGAGCTGATCAGTTAAACATGACATGTAGGTACCAAAAGCAACCACTTTTTTAAAGCTTTTGGTCGGGCGATGGCGGCTAGTTCAGACAAATACTTTTGATTTTATGCTCAAAAGTTTTAAAGCGAAAAAAAAATTTGTGATAATTTTTCTGCGGCGACATCTATGTTTTTTTTTTTTTTAAATTAAATACACATATTATACAACTTTTAATATTCTCAACATATTTTTGATTCAAAAAAAAAAATACAAAAAAAAATTAAAACGCTTTTGAACTCACGCTCTCTCTCTCTCTTAAAAGTTCCTTAAACTGCTCGCTAACAAATACAAATTTAATAAAATATGAATAACAATTTTCTGTGTTTCTGCAAGAAATGCAGTCTGATGGTCAGAGCTGACCAGTTAAACATGACATGTTGGCTATCTGAAAATTTAGTGCACACTGAGTTTTACATTTCGAACAAGTGATGACCTATCGTAGAAGCCCAATCTGCGATTCTGATTTGACGTTTGTTTCGAGGTTGCGAACGAAATGTACATGCACCAAGATAAAGGCGGCCTTTTAGAGCTTGTTAGCCACAAGCTATTAACGGAGTCAACAAAGCGCAATAAGGCGCCAGAGGGTAGGCCCGCAGTCATCAGCACGCGAGCAGCAGAACGCTTCTGAGGATCAGCAGATTTGGGACCCGAACAATGCGTAGCGGATGGTGTGCAGCCAGGGACTTCCCAAATTTATTATTTGTCCGCTGTGGCTTCACAATCCGTGAACGCACAAAACCCAAGTAACTTAACTTTACCGCAGGCTGGTTCTGCAAAGACTTAGTCTGCAGATCCGAAATCACTTCCACTCAAGAAACAAATATTTGTTTCCCGGCTATCCCCTGCTCAGACATCTTCTTATGTGCTGTCATATATACAAAAAAGAACTAAAACCGATCATGTTTAGGTAAAAGTGAAAAAATTTAACTTTCCTTACGCTAGGGACAATTCCCAATCGAGCTTTATGCTGTGACGACTTTTAGCCGCAACACATGCCAAAAGAGTTCAAGGCTGAACCAAAAAGAAAAGGCCCGTTATGGTCAGTAGTCCGACTAGTGTGCCAACTTCTTCTTCAGCTCCCTTTGCTTCCTCTTCAAAAAACTAACATCCCGCCTCCTTCTTTCTTATCAAAAGGAGCTTACTTATTAAGTGGTATTATGATAGGTTTTTATTTTTATCCCATGTTAATACTCTATGTTTACAGAAACCTAATTAAAACCTAATATTTAGCTCCGGAGTTTTTCCGGGTAAGTACACAATTTATAGGCTTGATCGTCATACAGATGAGGAGGAGGCGTCTCGATTGCTGTTGACTCAAACCTCACGTCTGAATAACTACCTTTTAATGAAATGAATGACATTGAATTTCTAGTTAAAAGAATTATCGTTAACTGATAGTTTTATATGTATTGCTTGTTCATACATTCCGCCAGCATCTGAGTTCCCGTCCATTTTAAAAGAACCGTCAATAGTTTCAGGTGAATTTTATTCACCGAATGCGACTTGGTCCACAGATGAAAAACTAATATCTTACTTCTTTTGGCGCAGCAAAACTTACGCAACCTGAAAATCCTTATCAAACAACTTTAGAGCTGACTGTTGATGCAGGATCGGAGCTTAAGGAAAAATCTGAGAAGTCTGTTAAACGAAGCTAGACTAATTTTGACCGCCTAAATACCTGTATATCAGGCTTTAATTTGTCTAAACTTTCTTTATGCTTTAACATGGGTGAGGCTGTTAATATCTTTTGTAGTGCCTTAAAATCCTTCTTTCTGTGTGCCTCCAATAAGCCTCCACTCCATGGTTTAATAATAAATTATTTCGCCTAGAAAAAATGAAGTCCAGACTTTATAATAAATTTGTAGTTTTTCGAAAAAAAAATTACCTTTTCTAGATACATAAGTGATCGGTCTAATTTTACCGTGCTAACGTTCAATTTTATATATTTAATTGTAGTATCAAATTTTCAAAAGATCCAAAACAGTTTTATAATTTTGTTAACACTAAGCGCAGCCGCTTACCCAGCATTGCTATTATTTCCAAATCTGGAGCAAACTCTGAACAGGCTATTGCCGATCTTTTTGCGCAGTTTTTTCAAACTATTTTTCTTGGAGTCTAAGTGAAAGCTCTCTTCTTCTAGATCTGCAAAGGGTGAAGCCAGTCTACTTACCGGGTCCTGACGGTGTTCCTAGCTATGTGATAGAGACAGAGACCATATGCAGACCACTTAAAAAATTGATTACCCTATCCTTAGAAAGTATTGTCTATTTGGAAGGAATCATTTGCTCTTTCCCTTCATAAAAAGGAAAATAAATCAAATACTAGCAATTATAGAGGTATCCCAAAGGTCTATTTCCATGGATTTCGAGTTATCCTTTTTAATAGCTCTTTCAGTAAGCTGATCCAACCAAGGCTGATCCAAGGGCACCACACTTCTTTTTACATTACATATTAAAGATCTCCCTTTATCTTGACAAAATCGTCCTTATGTACGCAGGTAAGTTATAATGAACTTCTTGACCGAAAACGTACATTTTCTGACCATATTTAGTCCATGGTGAATAAACCCAGGGCTTGGATTTATAAAAATTTTATGATCCGTATGTCACAAAGACCTTATTTATTTCATTAGTTCGTCCAATCCTGGAGTATTGGTCACCACGTTGGAGTCCCGAATATGGTGTGCATAGAGACCAAACAGAATCTGTGCAAAAAACTTTTTAATACTTGCTCTACGGGGTCTTAAATGAGATGAAAACCTTACCTTACCATATTACTCTAGTTGACTTCTCCTAATAAAAAATTCCAACTTCAGAACGATGCTTGGTGTTACTTTTATTTCCGCCCACATTTTTCAGTGCCTAATCGTACTACTAGGAACTATATTCCTCATATTTTGAAACATTGTAGATCGAACTCTGACATACATGAGCCATTTAGAGTACTATGTAATGTCTTCAATATAATTTTTGCTACTGACAACCAATTTTGTAAGCATTCAGCTTATCTTACTTAAAACGTAATTAGTATTTTTAATTGGTTTTTTAGCTTGGTATAAATTTTGAATTAATTAGCCCATTCTTTTACTATCCCTTTTTCCCTTAGGGAAGAGGGCGCCGAGCGTAGCAAGCTTTGCTTGGTGACATAAGGCCACTTGTTTGTACTGATCATAGCGCATCAACGTGCGAAATAGCGCCCAGGCGTAGCTGACGTTCGGAGATGAGACAGTTCTTATCATAACTACGTGTTTTAAAGTTTCTTTTAGTTTCTATACGTCCAGATATAACACTTGCACAGAAAAGCAGCAAAACACTTTTTTAATTTATTTTAATGATTGTTCCATAGATGGTATATGATAAACTCGGCCGATCCCACTCCTTTCCGCTTATATACTACCTGCAAAAGAAAGATGACTTTTGAGAAACTCGGCTTTAGCGTTCTCATTATAAAACCATACAGGCCTGTTATAGTTTTTACTCGGAAATGAATTTAATAACATTTTCATTTTTCCTTTAAACATACAAAAATTTTATATTAATTGTTAGGCGGCTCGAGGTCAGGATGTTAAAAAAAACAAAATTATTTTAATTTTGGTTATTTGTCAATATATTTCGGATGCTCTTCGGCAACCGTCTTCAGGACAACTATAAAATAATTACAACGATTTTAATATTTTTAACAAACAGAAAACAATTTACATTTGACATACATTTAATTTACACGTCTGCGTCCGGTGACGTGGAGTTGTTAACTAATTTTTCTTTCCCTAGTAAGTGTCTACATAAATAAGCGCAATTGTCAGTGTCCGTTTTGTAGTTCATCCGTATGTCTGTAGGTGTTTTTATGATATGTAGCATTTCTATGGTGAATTGTTTGACATAGTGTTGTTATTTGTTGTTTTTTGCGCGTTCGTATGGTGTCTAGCTTTGAAGTCCGATTTATGTTGTGCTAGTCTAGTTTTTAGTTTCGATTTTGTTGTTCCTATATATATCATGTTGCATATTTCGTTGTTGTTGCCGTTGCACGGTATTTTATATATCACGTCTTTTTTGTCAATTTCATTTATCTTTGATTTTGTTCTGTTGTATATAGATTTTAATGTGTGGTCCGGTTTATGTGCGATACTTATGTTTTCTTTATCGTAGCATTCCGATTTCGCTACACGTTCGGATAATGCCGGGACTTATGTAATTGACATCTATTTTTTGTGTTTATTGTTGTTAACGCTATTTTGTTTTGTTGTTTTGTATTCCGATAATAATGTTTTTATTATGTGTTTTGGGAAATCATTGTCTGTCAACATTGATTTTATCTCCTGAGGCGTCTCTTCGTCGTAATTCGTGTCTGAAATTTTGAGCATTCTATGTATACAGCTTTTAGCTGTATTTATTATCATTTGTTTTGGGTGTTTGCAGTTAAAATTGATGATTCATCCGGACGCAATGTCCAGGAGAGTTTCCATTACAATATCTGCAATGACCGGCGAGGCTGGCGATCACATAGGCATTCCTTTTAATTATGTGTAAAAATTGTTTTCAAATTTGAAATATCTGATTTCTTGAATACAACATTTTATTATGTCCATAAATATTGTTTGAGCGGTATTTTACTGTGTTTTTGTATTATTGTCCATCTGTTTTTAATTATATCCAGGGGTAGATCTGTCGGTATACTTGGAAATAATGAAATTACGTCAAATGAAATTAATCTTTCATCGTCGCCAATATATGTGTTGTTGATTTTTTCTTTGAATTCTTCTGAATTTTTTATGTTATATTTGGAGTCTATTGTTATGTTTTTTAATATGTCAATTATGTATTTGCATAGTGTATAGGGTGGTGATCCGATGGAGGAGCAGATTGGTCGTAGAGGGGTTCCTTTATGAGTTTTGGGTAGTCCATATATTCGTGGTGGTAAAGCTGTGGTGGTTGTCAACTTATTTCTTTCGATCCTTGAGATAAGTTCCATTTTTATTAGTTTGTCCACTATTTCGTTAATTTTTCTTTGTAGTCTAGAGGTGGGGTATTTCCTTAATGCCCTGTATGTGTTCATATCCTTTAATATGTCCTTCATTTTTTGGTTGTAGTCAATTTTGTTCATAGCTACCGTCTTGTTAACTTTGTCTGAGGTCAATATTAAAATATCGTAATTTTCTTTAAGAAATCTCCTTGTTTGTCCCACTGTGTCTAGTATTGCACGGTCGAATGCTTTTTCTTTGTTTGATGTTTTGTGGTCTTTGATAAGCAAAGAGAATTGTGTTCGCGCCTCTTCTTGTTTCTCTTTGTCAATAATAGTTTTGAGGATTTCCTCTCCGTCCGCAATGTATTTTAAGAGAGGGAATTTTTTCTTCTCTATTGGGAGAGCGAACTTTGGACCCTTCGCCAAAAGTGATTTTATTGCTGGCGGGAATTCGGTGTCCGTTTTGTTTACAAACCAATCAGCTGTTTTTTTTTTTGTCTGTTAGAACTTTGCTCCGTTCCATCTGCAGTCTTTCTAGTTTCCATATTTGTCTCATCTTGGTTGTTTTTGTTAGTTTTTTTGCAATGTTTTGCTCGCTCTCCCTAAATGATGTGAAGTCGTTCGGGTCTAATTGTTTTTGTAACATCGTTCTCTTATCCTCTCTCTTTTTGATTAGTCTTGTAGTAATGTGTAGTAATGTGTGTGTTTGTCCAGTAATTTGTTTATGTCAAAATGTATGTCCTTATCGTCAGTAAACAATTTGTGGCTCCTAGTGCTGTCTTTTATGAATTTGGGTATTATTTTTGTCTTCCTACATTTTAAAAGAAATAATGTTCGTATTTAACTTAGTTAATTTAGTTGACGTCAGTTGAAATTGTTAATCGTTGGTCTTGCTTTGTAGTAGTTACGTTTAATTTCCGCATATCCCATTTTGAAGTGTTATGCTATCGGCGTGCCTTCCGTTATTTTATCTAGTTGGTTTTGGTGACCTTTCCAAAGTATATTAATTGTTAGCCGGCTCGAGGTCAGGATGTTGAAAAAGAGAAACAAGAAGAGGCGCGAACACAATTCTCTTTGGTTATCAAAGACCACAAAACATCAAACAAAGAAAGTGCATTCAACCGTGCAATACTAGACACAGTGGGACAAACAAGGAGATTTCTTAAAGAAAATTACGATATTTTAATATTGACCTCAGACAAAGTTAACAAGACGGTAGCTATGAACAAAGATGACTACAACCAAAAAATGAAGGACATATTAAAGGATATGAACACATACAGGTCATTAAGACAAGACCCCACCTCTAGACTACAAACAAAAAATAAAAAAAATAACGAAATAGTGAACAAACTAATAAAAATGGAACTTATCTCAAGGATCGAAAGAAATAAGTTGACAACCACCACAGCTTTACCACCACGAATATATGGACTACCCAAAATTCATAAAGAAGGAACCCCTCTTCGACCAATCTGCTCCTCCATCGGATCACCATCCTACAACAATAATACAAAAACACAGTAAAATACCGCAAACAATATTTATGGACATAATAAAATTTTCTATTCAAGAAAACAGAGATTTCAAATTTGAAAACAATTTTTACACACAATTAAAAGGAATGCCTATGGGATCGCCAGCCTCGCTGGTCATTGCAGATATTGTAATGGAAACTCTCCTGGACAACACGTTAGAAAAACTAAGACGACCTCCAATATTACTGACAAAATACGTAGATGACCTGTTCGCAATCATTCAAGTGGATGACATTAAAACTTCACTGACCATGCTCAACTCTTTCGCCAATAATATAAAATTTACAATGGAACTGGAAGAAAACGATTAATTAGCGTATTTGGACTCAGAAATAATTAAAAACCGATTAGTCTTAAAATGGTACAAGAAACCAATTGCATCCTACGAATCATCAATTTTAACTCCAAACACCCAAAACAAATTATAACATATACAGCTAGAAGCTGTATACATAGAATGCTCAAAATTTCAGACACAGATTACCACGAAGAGACGACTCAGGAGATAAAATCAATGTTAACAGACAATGATTTCCCAAAACATATAATAAAAACATTATTATCGGAACACAAAACAAAATAGCGTTAAAACAATAAAAACAAAAATATATGTCAATTACATATGTCCCGGCATTATCCGAACGTGTAGCGAAATCGGAATGCTACGGCAAAGAAAACATAAGTATCGCACATAAACCGGACCACACATTAAAATCTATATACAACAGAACAAAATCAAAGATAAATGAAATTGACAAAAAAGACGTGATATATAAAATACCGTGCAACGGCAACAACAACGAAATATGCAACATGATATATATAGGAACAACAAAATCGAAACTAAAAACTAGACTAGCACAACATAAATCGGACTTCAAAGCTAGACACCATACGAACGCGCAAAAAACAACAAATAACAACACTATGCCAAACAATTCACCATAAAAATGCTACATATCATAAAAACACATACAGACATACGGATGAACTACAAAACGGACACTGACAATTGCGCTCATTTATATAGACACTTACTAGGGAAAGAATAATTAGTTAACAACTCCACGTCACCGGACGCAGACGTGTAAATTAAATGTATGTCAAATGTAAATGGTTTTCTTTTTGTTAAAAATATTAAAATCGTTGTAATTATTTTATAGTTGTCCTGAAGACGGTTGCCGAAGAGCATCCGAAATATATTGACAAATAACCAAAATTAAAATAATTTTCTGTTTTTTTTTTTAACATCCTGACCTCGAGCCGGCTAACAATTAATATACTTTGGAGAGGTCGCCAAAACCAACTAGATAAATAAATTTCGCTTCTTTTGATTCCTTTTATTTTCAAACAAAATTAGGTGACTGTCACCTATCCCCTATTAACAAGGCGTTTGGTTTGCCAGAGTTTTGCTGCCTCGGGCTGATAAAATTTTGGCACGCTGATGTCCTTCAGGTAATGGAATTAATGGTATATTATTTTAAAGGATAATATACAACTAGAAGGCCCAAAAAAAACATAAACATAAAAAAACAAAAAGGAAACAAACTTCGGCAAGCCGAAGTTCATATACCCTGCAGCTATTGGAAAAACTAAATATTCTTGAAAACATTAAAATTATGATTTACTTGCGTATATGCTTAAAAACATTGAAGCTATGATGATTTGCAGCTTAAATATTCGATAGTTTCTGTGGCAGCAACGTTTTAATAACATTAAAAGCGAAATTCTAAACTATCAAGTCTAAAAGAATTAAAAAACAAAATTACAAAATAGAAGTTACATTTAAAAACAAATTTTTATATATTTTAACTATTTCTATGGGAGCTATAAATTAAACCATAATTCTGAAATATTTTACTATTACTATATAGCGAAGAACTAAAAAAAAATGTAAACACACCAAAGTTATAATTTTTTTTGTATTTTTTTCCGATTTTTCCTATGGAAGCTGTATGATATAGTCGTCCGATTTCGATGAAATTTAAACCGTAATTCTGAAATATTTACTATATGTCGAAGAAATTAAAATAAAATTAAAAAACAGGAAAGTTCTAATATTTTTTGTATTTTTTTTCGATTGTTACTATGGGAGCTATATGCTATAGTGGTCCGATCCGGCTCGTTCCGACTTATATACTACCTGCAATAGAAAGACAACATTTGGGAAAGTTTCATGCAGATAGCTTTAAAACTGAGAGACGGACATGGCTAGATCGACTCTGCAAGTGATGCTGATCAAGAATATATATACTTTATAGGGTCGGAAATGTCTCCTTCACTGCGTTGCAGTTCTGACTGAAATTATAAAACCCTCTGCAAGGGTATAAAAATGTATTCAATCAAACTGATTGCACGAGGTAAACAAATTTAAGTAAATACCGTTATATTCAAAATGCATTATTTTAATTTTTTGATTCGGAGCACTCCATTAAACGTTTACCCACTTTGAAGTGTAAGTTTGATTTAAAGATGTCTAACTAAGAGCATCTATTGCCCGAAAATGAAGCTGAATGTACGCTTTGTATTCTATTAGAAACCCGGCTTACCATGAAAAGGTTGTGACACAAAATTTGCTTACTACGTGAATCTTTTACTAAAAATAAGACACGGAGGTATATCACAGAATCAGGTAAAAACCTTGGAAAATATCACTGATATTTTAAAAACAATTTTAGATCCAAAGAAGACCTTAATCGCTTATTTGACGGAGGAAATTTTTCAAGTAATACAAGACGCCTTCTCGAAGTATTTCGCAGACTCTTAATTTTTTAAGATGCTTGACTTTTCTACACAATCTCAGTGACCCTGACGAATCTTTTTTTAATAGAGCTTAAATCTATAAATTTAGTTAGTACCCATTAATAGGGCTATTTGGTTGATGAGTCATTTTGTGTTCTAGTTTTGCAGAGAGCGCGTGCTAGCTGGTTTGTGAAGCCAGTAATGATGATGCCTTAAGTGGAAGTTTTGAGCGACTTGAGATAGCTGTATGATCGGCGAACGGGGATGTCATCAGTCGCTGGGTCGTGGGTATATCCGCCGTATGTATGAGGTAAAGACTGGGTCGTAGGACGCATCCTTGTGGTACGACTTCTGCGATTTCAACCTCTTTAGTTAAGCAACTTTTGTGTCGTACCACCAAGAAGACTCGGTTTAAAAGCACCTTGTGAACATTTTGAGGAAGTAGGAGTTTAATTTTATAGATAAGACCTTCCAGCCCTACTCTGTCAGAAGCCTGAGAGACGTCCTTCCTGTGTTTTCAAAGGCAGTTCGAATTTCCGAGGTGATTCTATTGACTTGTTCAATGGTACGATGCTTATCTCTAAATCCAAGTTTTTCCAAGAGCTTGGACAGGCATGAAAGGAGACTTATCGGTCTGTATGACGAGGGAAGAGTTTTATCTTTTATCTTTTCCTGGCTTTGGAATCATAAATTTTTACCACGGTTGCGGATTTCGTTATGGCATTAAAAAAGTTTTCCGATGTAATCTATGATGACCTTAGAGATATGTGGTGTGTTCGCCTTGGCTCAGTGCAGGTTTTTTGAACGTGCCTGCAGCTCCATTTAGTTTAAAAACGTAAAAATGCTTTGTGAAAACGTTTGCATTTTCTGGATTGTTGTTAGCACAAGAGCCAACTTGGTCTCGCAACGGTGTTTCGGCTGGAATTAGTGGGCTTATATTAGGGTGAGCTTTCCAGAGCGGAAATCTTGTGTTCGTAGGTGAGCATTTTTGAGTAAAGGTTTCTTGGGCCTGCCTTTCTTCTTGCATCAGTATTTTAGAAAACTTGCGGATGGCAGCTACTAGTTTTTCGTGTGCAGATGGGGATTGGAACCGTACCTGGATACCGAAGAGCGTTAGCGAATGACACTACGGATGTTGGGTGAACGGAGTTTTTCTTGATTTGCTTCGTTTCTTGACTAAGGTCAATACTTAACATAGGCTGCGGAACTTTATTGCTGTTAATTATGTTTATGGCTTTTACCGACAATAGAAACGTTAAGTTCAATTCCTTTTATTACCACTTGCAGCCCTTTACTGCTTTTTAGCTGGTACGTATAAAAGCTTTTAGTTTTGTCTTGTAACGCTTTGATTAGTAGTAATTTAGAATTGCGAGTTTTGTTTCTTTAAGGTTGCTTTTGGTCAGTGACATTACGTAAAAGTATTTTTTGTTTACCAGCTCATTGCTTATTGTTTCACGTAAGTAAATGAGAAGCGGTTTGGCCTTGGGGACTTGTTTGGACTCTACTTCATCATCGTCGTCTTTGTCCAGCAGTGAGAACTTATTTTCGTAAAGAGGGTTTTTGATCTTGGCCAATTTGCGGGCTAAGCTTACGCTTTACATTTACCTATCCATACCAGTTTGTAGCATAGGGTGGTTTGATGCATTTTCGATTTATAATGACGGTACCAAGCATTTGTAGGTCGGCTACAATCTGAAACCGACGCTCTTGCCGAGCTTGTTGTTGTAGTTGTTGTTGTGAGGGCAACAGTGTAACAGTGCTGGTTAATGATGACCCAACTGACGTATTTATGCTTACTTGCCTTGTTTTGGCGATATTTTGCAGAGTATTTGGCGACTAAGAGTGCCAAGGAATGTTTTGCAAGCTAAGGGGTGCCGGAGATACCCATTTGTCGTACTCTTCGGTGCTTTTCGGAGAGTAGAAAGAGAAATATGCGTTTCGTCGATCGGTTGGAAGCCTACGTTCAGCTTCTGAGACTTCTGGGTTCGGCGCATCCAATTTGGTGCACTTTACGATTGTTTTTTCGGGAATGACGAGGCGCACGGGTGCCGCTTGTATTTTATTGCATGTTGGCACTTCCAATTGATTTTTCCACGTTGACTTTTTGGTCAATTTTAATATATATATAAGACATAACAAAGCAAAAGTGCTAATGAGAGAGTGAGTCTTTTTGCGTTACTAATTATTTGTGATTATTTTTTATTTTGACTGGCCTTTTTGCTAATTTTGGCGGAGCGAATAAAGCACACGACCGCTCTGCTCGACTGCATAATGACCAAATTGACAATATAATAAGGACTCATCACAGGTGAGTAGAGGAAATGTGTCAGCGTTTGAAATAGGAAATCTTTGTACCCCAATTTCTCAAGTAACCAGGGGTTGCCAAATTTGTCTTACCAACAGAAGCACCCTTTCATTTTTCCCAAAACCCCGAACGGACATAATTGGTCATACTTCAAATACAATTGATAATAGCTACAATTTGACAATTATAGACACTTATAACCGATGGACAATTGGACTCTGTACTCGCCACCAAAACTTTCAAATTTTTCTTCAGTCAATTCCGGATACCAAATAAATATAGTTTTTGATCAGAGAGCCAAGTTCTCTAGTGCTGTCTTTATAGACTATTTGTCACAGTGCAACATAGAATTACATGTTACATATATTCTACATACAATCGAGTTGTAACTCGACGTTTGAATGTTTAAACTCCACCCTGACAGAGATTTACAGAAAAGTATTGAGTAAAAGGAAAGAACTACGACTAGCCCTAGACCACGACGAGTTACTTTCTGAAGATTTTATAATATATAGTAAGAATATACATTCAAGCACAAATCTAACAATTTTCTAGCTTTTTAGTGGCCGAACCCAACTATTTGAAAAAATAATTTGGTTTCATAGCGAATATGACTAATAATCAAATTGAACGAATTTCAAACTACACTTTTCCCTACTATCAAAAAGGTTATGGAACATACGACTATAATACGAACAGAGCTACTGAACAAACATCAATAACTTTATATATCAGAATAATATCGACATACTTTACAACCATTTGAAAAACATAACTCAAAGCCTCTTATTTGCAAAATTAAAAACAATTCCAAAATATACACGTAATGACAACGAAATTAAAATAAACAAAATTTTCTTACAGAGCAAAAAATTTGAATTAAATTAGAACACGAATTTTATCATTAGAATCTAGCACAACAAATAAAACACTCATGTTCAAAATTAAAATTCCGATTTTATCACAAAACCAATACAATATATACCGTCTCACACCTTTGCCGTTAAATGAACACCATTGAGATAAATCTCCCATACATCCGTAACTTGACACTTTGTAGCCTATTAACCTCCAGGGACTTACACCTTGGAAATTTGGATAATGGTTTAGCAGTCACTAACATGGAGGAAGGTACCACATCAACCTATTTATAATATATATACTAGTCGCATTGTCTATTTCAATTACAACCGTCGCCTGGATCTCCACAAGAAGGAAGATAATTTTTTCACCTACTTTTGCAGATCCTGTTGTCACTCCCACCATACCGAGCTAGCGTAAACAACTTGGCCCAGGTTTCCGGTCCAATATGCTGAACAAGGGGGTTTCGCCACAAAGCATTATATGAACACCACTTCAAAGCCTTCTTATGAATCTTAAAGAAAAATAAAAATCATTCTTTGAACGACACTCAAAGCAGTCACATTTTTTTCGGAACTAAAACTATAATTTAATAGCTCACATCAGCCAATTTCGGACCATAGACAAAACTTTTAGAGCTAGACCTTGGGGATAAGAAGCCCTCTCAGCTCTAGCGTCAAGTGACGACGAGTGAGCCTCAGCGTAATCTGGAAGTTTTGCGCTCAGTCTCTATCAAAGAGCAAACTGCACTCGCCAACGATCTCCTTGAGGATAAAACCAGCTCTTTCGTAATGGCTACTGGACATTCCGGTCGCGGCAAGTTTCGAAGGACAGCGTGGTCGAGTTAAAGTCCGAAACTACTGCGATTAAAACTTCTATGGATATTCTTTAAAGTAACTTGCGGTTCAGCAATTCCAGCAAAGCCGGTCATCAAAGCAAGGTGCAAGCATCCAGTTTTACGTTTCTACCACGCCAAGTTCGGCAATATTACCCAAAAGTGCTCGCAGCCCTGTTCGTTGGTTCAGCTACAGGGAAATTAAAAGAGCTGTCTTCCGTACAGGACGATGACAGCAAAATCCAGAATGCTCTGCCCTCCAAGTAATTCGACTGCATATTTACGACCATTGCATCAAATTTCTCATTGATTCCGGATCAGTCATGTCACTCATAACGCTTTCGCTATTAAAAAAAGGCAACGCTGTACAGACACACATTAACGCAATGTCGCTAACTCATCAGTGATTGATACCAATGGCACTCTGAGTCTAACGTTTGGCCGCAATCTACAGCGCAAATTCAACTGGCTTTTCGTCGTTAATGACGTTTAATCAGAAATCATTGCAGTTCCGTCAAATTAAACAGCCAATATTCCGAGCTGCTTAGTCGTTTTATCGAAACCTCTTTAACCCATTCGACCCCGAAGTTGCCTGTGAGCAATTTCAAAAGTTTAACGGCTATCGGTAGTCGGTGCTTTTGTTTTTGTCTGCTTATTCTTCGAGATAACGGTGCTTTGATGTGTATACTTAGAATGTAAGCAAAAAAATTCTAGTTTGCGCATCATTTGACGAAATTATTTGGAATGTGCTGGACGTGCCTCGCGTAAAAAGTGATTGTTGTATTGTGAGGTATATTGAAAAGAAAGTGATTTACTTTTTAATTACGCATTAAAAGTTGAAGAATGTGAGTGAAATTTGTTAATAAATGAATTCTTTAATGCATGTTGTAGTTCAATCTAATTGATTTCTATTAAAAAACAGCTGAGGAATTTTCAAAGTAATAAAGTTGCTTGTGAGCAACCTTGGGCCATTGCACCACCAAAATATGAGACCAAAAGAAAAAGGTTTATCAAATGATGATATTGAGAGAATTGTCAACTTCGATTGGGATGTCTCCAGTGACGAAGAAAGTGGTGATGAAATGGAAGACATCTCTGGAATGTTGGAGAATAATTTAAAAAGTATATTGGAAAGGGGAGAATCAATAGAATTTGAGCATATTGAAAATTTGATTGATGAAAAAAGCATTCAAGAAAATAGTGTTGTGGCTGATAATTGCTTTGAAAAAGTTGATCCCAAAACACTTAAGTGGAGAAATAGGCCATTTCAAGCTCCAGGGTGTATTTGGGAAGAAGATAGTAATCGCCAAATCGATGAAGTGAAGACCCCTGTAGAGTATTTCTGCAGCTTTTTTGACAATAATGTTATTGATTTAATTACAAATCAAACTAATTTGTATGGGTTGCAAGAGCACGGCATAGAGCTGCAATGTACTGGAGATCAAATAAAAGGTATATCGGAATTTTATTGTACTTGGGTGTCATAAAAGTACCTCAATTTAAAATGGCTTGGTCAAAAGAATACAAGCTTTCTGCTATATCGGATGCAATGCCACGAGGAAAGTTTGAAAAAATCAAACAATGTTTACATTTCAACGATAATACAAAACAACTAAAAAAAGGTGATTTGAACTATGATAAACTGTACAAAATACGCCCTTTACTTGACATTCTCAAAAAAAGTTTTGGTAAACTACCCCAAGAAGAACATCAAAGCGTTGATGAGCAAATCATTGCGTACAAAGGTATTCAGATTTAAATTTTATTAAAATTTAATTTTAATTTTAATTCAATTTTAATTTTTTGTCAGGCCAATCGTCTTATAAGCAATACAACCCAGCTAAGCCTCACAAATGGGGTTTAAAAATGTTTACGCGCGCTGGAACATCTGGATTAGTTTATGACTTCACACTGTATGTTGGCGAAGGCACTTGCCCAAACTTTGGATTGGGAATATCTTCAGATGTGGTATTATACTTATCAAAAGGTCTTCCCAAAGGCAAACCTTTCAAGCTGTATTTTGACAATTGGTTTACGTCAGTTAGTCTCTTGGTTGCATTGAAGGAAAATGGCATATTTGCAACCGGAACTATCCGCAAAAACCGCATAAGCAGCTGTAGACTTCTTTCAGATGCAGAATTGAAAAAACGTGGAAGAGGATCATTTGATACAAAATATGAAGTAAACAATAATCTGATATGCGTCAAATGGTTTGATAATAAGTCGGTTCAACTACTATCTTCGTATGAAGACCATCAGCCAGTTGGAATGTGCAAACGATGGAGTCCTAAAGAAAAAGTTTACATTGATGTTGTAAGGCCTGCTATCGTAGGCTCTTATAACAAGGGTATGGGAGGAGTAGACTTAGCGGACATGCTTATGGAGCTATATAAAATAAACCACCGTTCAAGAAAGTGGTACATTAGAATTTTTTATTGGTGCTTGGGAACATCAATGACAAATGCATGGCTGCTGTATAGAAAAAATTTTCATTTTCTAAACCCAAATCAAAAGTATATACCGCTCATCAAATTTCAAATGGAAGTTGCTCATGAGCTGCTACAATGTACTTACTCTACTTCATTTGAAAAAAAGAGGGGTCGGCCATCAAATATGCAAAGAGAAAACTCAATAATATCTTTGGGTTCTCCAACTAGCAGTGTGTCTTCCAATCAATCCAAAAAATCAGCCAAATCCTACAAATTCTATGCGTTACGATTGCATGGAACATTGGGTGGTATTTACTGAAAAAGGGCGTTGCAGACTGTGTAAGACAGGAACCCCAATGTCAAAATGTATTAAATGTAAAGTACACCTATGCTGTAACAACAATAAAAACTGTTTTATGTCTTACCATACTTAAAAATTGAAAATAAACAAAAATAACCATCAACTAAAAATGTATTCTTTAATATACACTATGGCCCAACGTTGCCCACAAGCAACATCCGGTAGCGCCCAAACTAGTGGGGGTGGGGAGTTCAAACTTTACTCAAATACTGCTTGGCCCAATACAAACAGAATACAAAAAAAAAAATATTTTTTTTTCGACAGGGAAAAAGTTGGGGTCGAAAGGGTTAAACATGCGTCAATAATGACGTAGCGCATTTTATCGAGACAATTGACCCCGTTTTCGATAAGCCAAGACGGGGACTTCGACGATTTAACAAGGAGTATTTCGTCCTTCAAGTAGCCAATGGGCGAACCCGATTCACAACGAGTGTCGTACTAATAGTGATTATCGCAAACTTAATGCTTACACCATTGGAGTCGCCCTGGCGCAGCAGGATGGCGATGTCTGGCTACCAGTAAGTTTCTTCTCTCGGAAACAGCCCTCAACAAAGCGAGGGCACAACACATACGATCTCAAACTACCGGCCATATTTTCCGGCATTATAGCTTCTAAACACATTTTGGAGGGACGTTCTTCTTTTGTTATAAAAACTGATCATAACCCATTGCAATAACCTTTAAATCAAAAATCCGCCAAAGCATATCCGCGTCAATTGGATTTCATTTCTCAGTTTTTTACGGAAATCGGTTACCACCCGTGGAGAACAATGCAGTCGCAGAAGCACTGTCACTCATAAATGCATAAATGCATAAAAGCATGCCGACTAACGTCATCGCCTAAGCGATATTTGACGCACAGCAAGCTGACAAGGAAATTGCCGAACTGTCTGACCAATTGACCAACTTGATACATTGAGTGATATTCCATATCTTTACTCCTCTTTCAAACATGTCTGCGGAAACGGTTGCGAAGGCGTTGTACATCCACTGGACTTACAAGCAATGCAGTTGAAAAACCTTTGGAGCAACCCCATACTGGACCACACCAAGTAGTTCACCGCGTGGATGAGAAAGTCTACATTATAAACATGGATGGTCCCGAGAAAGCTTTACCAGTTGATCTGTTTTCTCGACTGTGTGGATTTCAGCCAGTCACCAGAACAGAAAGCTTTGCAACCGCCTTTGTCACAATTTCCCGAAACAATGCTTTAGCAGTTTTTTTTTACCTCGCCAGTCGACGAAGTCACTGGAGGGGGCATAGATGTGGCGACCAGGGCTCAGACCTATTTCGCAACGCGAAGCAATCAGCTGTTTTTATAGGAACCCTGGCAAAATGGTAATTGATATTGATAACTCTCTCTTCTACTGGCTTCGCAGCTGAGCTAAATTTGTAATCCTAAATTAAACACGTCATAAAGTGAATTTAAAATATTCCACATTGCATTGCATCATTGCATTCGGTCGCGTGTAGACGTGTTTTCTTAACGCTCCGGAAAAACAATAAGTCACTGAGTTGTAAACGTTCGGAAAAATTTATAAACGCGTGGTTTTGCGATTCGCGATGCTAATTCGCATATCGTAAACTAAAGTTTTAATAATTAATTAATTAATATTACGCTCTATCAATAAATGAGTAAGAACGTGGATCAGCGCACTCAACGCCAAAAACAGCAAGACGAAGCCCGTGAAAAAATTCAGAGTGAGCAAGACAAACGTCGTCTCTCTTTGGCCCGAAACAATGCTTATTTCTCGTTCACGAGTAATACTGTAGAACCGAAAGTGCAAGAAAGTGCAAGTTTACTGACCGCCGAAAACCAGAGAGCTAGTTCTTGCTCTCCCGCCCTGCTTTTCACCGCACAAACAACATGGTGTGAGCTGCGAAAACTCCAACCGAGCTTCTGCCACCTAGTGCAACAACAACAGCAACTACTACGTCAACTACAACGGTCTCTGTCGCCAACAATGCAATAACGACTCCACTCTCTTCTTCTGCAGCGGTTAAAGCAACAACACAACCAAGTGCAAAAATCGAGTCAAACGGCAAAAAAAAAGCTACGGTAGGAAAAATTACAATTCCGCAAGCGGGTTCGGCCAAGCACAGACATGCATGGATCGCTATATTAATATTTCCAAGCGCAAGCTAACCCCCCCAAACAAATCTGACGGCAATATGCCCAAAATAAACCGTACCAACAAAGGCACTGAAAATCTCGGGCCATTAAATGAAAATAGATTTTCCATTCTGGCGGAGCCTGAAACAGAGTACGAAGAATTAGCCCCAAAGAAACTAAAGCCCCCACCTATCTTTATTCGGGAGAAGATCTCTAACGTTCTAGTAAATAAAATAGTTGAGCTTGTCGGGAAGGATAACTTTCATGTTATTCCGCTTATGAAAGGGAACATAAGCGAAACCAAACTTCAAACCAAAACCGAAGATGATTTCCGAGTAGTGTCGAGGTACCTAAACAATGCCAAAAAGAATTACTACACGTACCAGCTGAAAAGTTGCAAGGGCTTACAAGTTGTCCTCAAGGGAATAGAACCCGATGTGACCGCCAAAAATGTTATAAACATTATGAACAAAAACAAGAAGCCGCAACCCCTTTTCAAGGTCGAGCTGGAGCCAGACAGCAGAACTTTGAAAAAAAAGGCAGTGCACCCGATCTACAAGTTGCAGTACCTTCTGCACCGTAGGATCACAGTTGAAGAGCCGCACAAACGGAACGGGCCAGTGCAATGTACAAACTGCCAGGAATACGGACACACCAGGGCTTACTGCACCCTCAGGTCAGTTTGTGTAGCTTGTGGTAACTGCCACGGCTCCGAACCCTGCCCTGCCAACAAGGGAGACTCTCTCACTAGAAAGTGTGTAAACTGCCAAGGAAACCACACAGCAAACTACAGAGGCTGTCCAGTCTACAAGGAGATGAAAAGTCGGATGCAAAGAGCGACAACGGCACGCCAGAACATTTACATGAAATCACAAACGACACCCGAAGTTTTCTTCGCAAAAGCAGCCAGGTCATCATTTGGCCCTTCAATTACCACCAACAGCATTTCCTACGCCAGTGCTCTAAGATCAGGCACAGCTCACATAGAGCCGAAAACTGATAACATACAGCAGGGCATGGGACAGCCACAAAGTAACATGGAAACTATGATGATAACTTTGCAACAAACTCTAATGCAAAACCAAAATATCTTGTTACAAATGCTTGCAGCTCAGCAGTCCAAATAAATTATGCCTAGCCTCCGAATAACTCTGTGGAACGCCAATGGTGTTTCACGGTATATACCTGAAATAACTAAATTTCTGAACGAAAATCACATCGACGTTATGTTGCTGGCAGAAACGCATCTCACCAGCAAATATAACTTTCAAATACGAGGATACACGTTCTACGGCACCGATCATCCAGATGGTAAAGCACATGGCGGAGCCGGCATCTTAATAAGAGACCGTATCAAACACCACTTTTACCAACGGTTTGCAAAAAATTATCTGCAAGCTACATCGATAAAATTACAGTTGGGCACCAGCAACCTTGCCATTGCCGCTGTCTACTGCCCACCCCGCTTTACAGTCTCAGAAGACCAATTCATGGACTTCTACAATTCACTTGGAGAGCGATTCATAGCAGCAGGTGATTACAACGCCAAGCACACACACTGGGGATCCCGCCTTGTTACCCCCAAAGGAAGGCAACTATATAATGCACTCATCAAAACATGCAACAAACTGGACTACGTTTCACCAGGCAGTCCTACATACTGGCCAACAGATCCTAGAAAACTACCTGATTTAATTGATTTTGCTGTGAAAAAAAATATTTCCCGCAATCTAATATCTGCAAAATCGCTTTTGGATCTATCATCGGACCACTCACCAGTGCTCAACTTCAAGGAGGACATCGACTGCTATGCCAATGCACTGGAGTCTGTACTCGTCGCAGCAGCCAAAGTCTCTACACCGCAAGGGAGGGATGGGCACACACACCAACACAAAACTAACCTTGAAATCGAACAGCTTGTTTTGGAGAAAAGACGTTTGAGGCGTGCTTGGCAAACCAGCAGATCGCCATCCTCAAAACATAGTCTTAAGGAAGCTGGTCGCAGACTTACCAGGGCTCTAAGGCACGAAGAAGAAAAAGCACAACGCAAGTACATTGAGAAACTTTCACACACCAGCACCAAGCATCCCCTGTGGAGGGCCCACCCAAATCTAAATGCGCCGGCCGAAACAGTAATTCCCGTAAGAGACTCTTCAGGCAGCTGGGCCAGAAGCGACAAAGACGGAGCCTGTACATTTGCTTTACACCTTCGAAATGTTTTTCAGCCAAACCCTGCAAATAATTCATTCACACTACCGTCGCCGCCAATTCGAGGTGGAACTGAGACGGCGCCTATTCTGTTCCAAACAAACGAAGTTGCAAAAGTCATCAGCGAGCGATTAAAAACAAAAAAGGCCCCAGGTGGTGATCTAATAACTCCTAAGATGCTAATTGAACTCCCAAACTGTGCAGTTAAGGTAATTTGTAAACTATTTAACGGGATTACACGACTTGGCTACTTCCCAAAAAAATGGAAAAAGTCGGTAATCATAATGATCCCAAAGCCAGGAAAAGATCACACAATACCTGCCTCATATAGACCGATAAGTTTACTCTCGTGTCTGTCAAAACTGTTCGAAAAATGCCTTTTGACACGCATAATCCCATATCTGGAAGAGCACAACATTATTCCGGCGCATCAATTTGGCTTTCGAGAAAGCCATGGAACAATAGAGCAAGTTAACAGATTTGAACAGCATTCAAGTCTCGGGAATACTGCAGTGCGGTATTCCTTGACGTTGCGCAGGCTTTCGACCGAGTCTGGCTCGATGGCCTCATGCATAAAATCAGAACGTTACTACCGGAAAACACTCACAGGATACTTGAATCGTACCTTTACAACAGAGCCTTCGCCGTGAGATGCAACACTACAATATCCGATGATTACACGATAGAGGCTGGAGTTCCTCAAGGTAGCGCCCTTGGTCCAACTCTATTTCTCCTTTACACCGCAGATATTCCCACGAACGAGCGGCTAACTACTTCTACATTCGCAGACGATACCGCGATCTTAAGTCGGTCCAAATGCCCAATTCAGGCAACAGCACAACTAGCTGATCATCTCGTTGTAGTGGAGAGGTGGTTATCAGACTGGCGTATAAAAATAAATGCGCAAAAGTGTAAACACATAACGTTTACTCTTAACAGACAAACGTGTCCCCCGCTAACTCTGAATAACACGCCACTTCCACAAGCTGGCGATTTAACGTACCTTGGCGTCCACCTTGACAGAAGACTTACATGGCGGAGACATATCGAAGCTAAGAAAATTCATCTAAAACTAAAATCCAATAACCTCCATTGGCTCATAAACGCTCGCTCCCCCCTCTGCCTGGACTTCAAGGTTCTGCTCTACAATTCCACGCTTAAGCCAGTCTGGACTTACGGCTCCCAATTGTGGGGAAACGCGAGCAGCAGTAACATCGACATTATCCAGCGAGCACAATCAAAAATCCTGAGAACTATCACTGGGGCACCTTGGTATGTTCGGAACGACAACATCCACAGAGATCTGGGCATTCTACCACACCAAGCTAACTTCTCATCCAAACCAGCTCGGCGGACCCGATTGCAACGAAATGACCTTCCAGCTCAGCAATAGTTATTAGAGCCCTTACATCCCGCGTCAGTCAACTTGACTGTCAGATATAGCTTTTTAATTTAAGATTTTATATACTTATTGTTAGTCTCAATTCAGAGAAGATTCAATAAATAAAATGCATAAGTAAAAAAAAAAAAAAAAAAAAAATTATTCCACATGTCACTTATTTTATTACAAACTGAAAAAATAATAGTCAATAAAGGCCTATCCCTTTCCAACAGTTTTTCAATTGACAACGTCATTCCACAAGGCTTCCCAAACTAAGTTATCCTTTCATACAATGCCCTTACTAACATTATCGCGCTCACAAGGCAACTTAAATTTTTAGTAAACTAACGAAATTCTCTTTTAGGATATATAAAAATTTCCCATTAACATAGCCGCCTTGCTTGCCAGTCAAAAATTACCTTAATAAAATATACAAAATGTAATTAATAATTAAAGCTACATTTAACTTCTCAATTACAAAAATTCAACACCACACCAACTACCTTCAAACCTACCTTCCTTAAAGAACAACCTTCCTTGTCATAAATTGCTGTACACCTCAAGCTGTAGCGTTACAGATAAAAAGATCACAATTAAAACTTTACTATTCCTCAGTTCTCTCGAGTGAATTAATAATTTAAAAGGCCAATCTTAAAAATTATGGATGATATGGCAAGTGACAGTTGTTGACGCTATGTCGGCCGAGCGCACCAAGCAAACTTTAATCGGCGTTTTCTCAAAACCAATTTTTTCATCTATCTTTTTTTTAAAAGCATAAAAAACTACTGTCGGTACTCTTCGGACATGAAAATTAATCAAAAACCAAAATATTTTTTTCAAGCCTATTTTTCCTGGATAATGTTAAAATTTTTC
Organism: Drosophila elegans; assembly: GCF_018152505.1. Lineage (NCBI taxonomy): Eukaryota > Metazoa > Arthropoda > Insecta > Diptera > Drosophilidae > Drosophila > Drosophila elegans. The sequence continues at coordinate 605,388 of NW_024545895.1, read as the reverse complement.
AAAAATCGTAGAATACCGACTATCAAAAACTCTCTTGAGTGGAATAACGTTTGATTTTATGATTTCAGATGAAAATTGCAGTCAGGATCTCCTACGCCTACCGTTATATGACAATCAATTTTCCATTTTTTATAATTTTATGTTTTCATTTTCTTCAAACAGTGCCCTATTTATATATGACGTTAATTTTATGTGCACTGTTTTCATTTAAAAAAAAATCGAAAAAGCACTCGGCCTCTACGGGTACTTCCCCCCTCTGCAAGCCCCAGGAAAACACGTAATTTGCATGTCTCTACTATCCTGCCTTAAATCCCAGACTTACTTTAACAACTACTGCTACTACCAGTAATAACCATTTCCAAAACACAAAACTTATTATTATGGATTCCTATCCACATCGGCATAAAGGGCAACACAAGCGCATATAAAACAGCAAAAGAAACACATATATACACACAAAATAACAACGCTAACGACATTTCTCATTATCGAAAAAATAATATAAAATCAAAACAATCAGACCTATACAACGACACTACTTCTTGGTTTAAAAAAATCAATACAAATTTTCATCCAAACCTTATTGGAACATTAAACACAACAAAAAAACTGAGATAAACCGACACATGGACAAATCGAACCCCCCAGATCACTAGACTTTAAGGTGTTGCTTTACAATATCACTTTTAGACCAATATGGATATTAGGATCCCAGCTTTGGTGAGCAAAAAATCTCTGAGCCTATATCGAATGTTCGATATAAAAACGTCCTCGGGGACGTTGCACTCAAATTATTTTGCAAGAGGTTTAACTCGGGTTTTCAGCTGAAGCCGTCTACTACGACATAAACTTCCAGCCAGCAACAACTATAAAGGCCTTTTAAGCCTGTTTCAGTTTAAATAAGTTTCATTTGAATAATAATAATTTTTATTCTAAGATTTGATTAAATTAATGTTAGTCTCCGTAAAGAGAAGATCCAATAAACCAAAGCATACACCAAAACTGAAACCATGTTTCAGAGTGAAATAAGATAAACAGATACAACTATTTATCCAACAAAACAATTTAATGTCTGCCATACCACACAAGCGGAAAACCACCGATCAATGCACAAACTGTTGAAAATTCGGTTACAACAAGACCTATTGGACCATGCGCTTAGTATGCGTTACATTTGAAGACACTCAAAAGAGTTATGCAAAGCCAACAAGGACGATGCAACTACCCCAGCGTTAGTTCTTCAGTACCATCCAATAAGAGCACCCAGACACCCAAACGCAGAAACGCCATTATACAATACACAATGCCGTTCGCTAACGCTTTTCGCTATCCAGGTATGGTTCCAATCTCAACAACAGGGCCAGTACCAGAATCAAACATCAAATCAACAAATCCAAGAAGAAACACTTCAAATACTTCAAAAATGGCAAAGAATATTGATCGCCTTTCTGCAAAAAAACCTCATGAACTTCATGACATTCCTGCAGACAACAAAGTCGGAGCTAATAAAGAATAAAAATAACCTGATCCAAATACTTACCAACCAGAATGATAAACAATGTCCTCTCTAAGTATTGGCTTCTGTAATCGAATTTCCCAGCACAAGCTAAGAACCGCATCAAACAAGCAAGCCCATGGTAAGAACGGCAATAAAAACGTATAAAATTTTTCTTCCAGCGTATGAAACAACATACCTGCAGCCTAAATACAAACGATCACATAAAGAAAGCAGTACGAAAAACTTTAAGACGACATTATTAGTTTCAAGACTTATCAGACTCCATCTCTACTGCATTGCATAGAAGTTTTTGGAAGCTGCTATTTATTTATTTATTTATTTATTCGCCAATGGATAAATCCTTATCTGGCTATCAGCTAACTTAACTTAAAACTAAGTATTATTTAAAAAATATTCCCTAAGTATTTGCCTAAGCACATTCTTCTTGGATCCCAAAAGCAATCGAATACTTAGTGGCAAAGATTTAAAAAGTCTTAAAGTTCTTAAGATTGACTCATTCCGCGCATAGTTAGTCCTCGCAGCACTTTTAAAAAATGGGATGACGGTACGGAGACTCCTGGCAGGGATATTGAACTTAATTGAGCTTAATATGAATGGTCTATCTATATTACCAATTATAACATCATTGATAAAGAGCAAGCTCGCTATCGAACGCCGATCTACTAGACTGCAGATATGCCACATTGGCTAGAATAAGCTGGCAAAGGTTCCGAAAAGTTTAACGGCTGAAGTGCAAATTTTAGGTACTTTTTCTGCAGCCTCTCAATTCTATTGATATGAACAACACTTGACGGGTTCCAAATAAAGGAAGCATATTCCACTCTTAAACGCACAGAAGCTGAGAACACGGTCAGCTGTGAGTATGGGTCCTTAAAAAGTATAGTGTTTCTTTTGACAAATCCGAACATTGCATATGCCTTCGGCAGAACATGGTTTATATGGTTAATAACCAAAAATTACTGTCGAAGAGGACCCCAAGATCATAATCTCAGTAAGTGCAGAGAGTGAATGGTTATTGATAACATATGTAGAAAGAATATTTAAGATACATTTACACAACAACATAACATTTATTTAGGTTGAGAGGAAAATTGTTCTGAATACACCATAAACTGATTTTGTTCAAGTCCGATTGTAGCAAATAACTGTCATTTAAGGAATTCACTGGTATGTATATTTTAAGGTCATCCGCATAAAGAAGATACTTGGCAGATTCAATGCAGAAACAAATATCATTAATGAAAATAATGAAAAGCAAAGGACCAAGAGATTCGAGGTAGTAGAACGACCAGGCATGAACCCGTGCTGATTAGGGTCAATATAAGTACGTATCAGGAAGGATAATTTTATAACTACAATTCTATCGAATAGCTTTCCAATATTGCTTATTTTAGCAACAGGCCTGTAATTAGAAACCTCAGACTTGCTTCCGCCTTTATGAACCAGTAAAATTTTGGCAATTTTCCATCTAGAAATAAATTTACCCTGAAGTAGCGAAGACGAGAAGATCATCTTAAGAGGTTGAAGAAGACTGTGATAAAATTTTTTAAGAAAAAATGAAGAATCTCCATATATGTCAGGCTTAATGGAGTCGTCAAATTGCTAGATAGCTTCAGAACTGTCCTCATCATTTTTTTCAAGGGAACCAATATTAAAAATTTCTGAAATGTTATTTAGAATTTGCTCGTCATTCCAGTCACAAGCAGGCTCAAAATTGGCCGAAAAAAAGGAAGCAAATAAGTTTGCAATATTTGTCCCAGAATTAGCGGTAGTGTTGTTATATGACACAGTTGACGGTATGGAAGAATAAGATTTCTTTGAATTAATAAAACGCCAGAACACATTTGGATTTGACTTTAAGCTATTTTCAATGTCGGATATAAATTGATTATATAGAAATTTATTAAGAAAATTAAATTTCCGCTTATGCTGTCTATATCTATCACGATCCAATGATTTACCAGATCTAATCAACCGTTTGTAAAACTTATTTCTTAGATTTTTATATTTCTGGAGACCTTTTGCATACCAAGGAAGCCTATAGGAACCCCGTACCTTGGTTGAACAAGTGCTGTCAAGATTATTTTTTAATGCGACAAGAAAGTTAGTGTAGTTGGTCTCAATACAAGCATTTGATAGCAAGGAAACGCAATCCATAGACGTGAGGCAATCACTTACGGCAACCAAGGCATGGTCAATGGCATGATCAAAATTATACATAGGAATAAAGTTAACAACTGGTAAGAAATTATAAAATTCAATATTAAAGTATAAGGGCTTATGATGAGCATCACAACTAGAAATACTAAATTCAGCAAGGCTTACCGAGGAATGAACAATAGAATTGATGAATATTAAATATAGTAGCCTATGCAAATCATTAAAACAATCATCGATAACAATAATTTCATGTGGCTGGTGTACAGGCACCATAGCATGGAATTGCGGATCGCATGACCATACAACAGATCCCAAATTAAAATCTCCTGTCACAACGAGACCAACAGAGTTATCTTTAATGTTATTCATATGCGCCTGATAAAGCGTAAAGTCACTTCCAGGGGGAATATAAGAAGCAACTAGTCTTTCCAGACAATCCAGATACCTCAACAGCCAACCGGTCCAGAAGGGAGTCCTCGTTTGAGAGTACAGCTGCGCAGCAGGAGAAGGTACGGCGGACAGCCACGATGACGCCTCCACCTCTCTCGCACTTCAATCTGCTGAGGTCTCTATCCTTGCGATAGACATGGAATAAATTAGTATCGAAGAACTCATTGGAGTTGAAGTTGGGGTTGAGCCAGGTTTCAACCAATATTATTATATCATAATCACTGTTGGAAGTGCTCATTAAGACAGTCTGAGTTTTAGTTCTCATTCCAGATATGTTTTGAAAATAAATTTTAAGGCAATTAGTTCCAATTCGTTTGACTGATGAATTCTCTGAAACTGTCGCCATGGTTAACGAAAGTCATGAAATGGTATTGTAAAATCCACATGCGGCCTTTGCCTTGCAAGTCTAAAAAAGCCATTCAGAGCCGTACGCAATATTCCAGTCCGGATACGTATTGGCAGTGGAAGATTATCATTACGTAGGTTATATATGCAATCCATTCGCACAGTCGTAGAAGACTAAATTGCAGATACTTCCAGAGTCGGTGAGTGCCCTTGGGAGCGCAGGGAGGTGAAGGGAGCGCAACTCGGAAGAGAGCGCTGTATAGAAGCGGACTCTTTTCAAGCAAGGAGATGCATAATGAAAAGGGCAAAGTCATCCGATTTTGTTGTTGTTGCAAATATAGGTGCGAAGAGAGTGATAATTCAACGCAATCGCTCAACCTTCCACGAGTAAAGCAAAGCAGCGAGGCTTCGAAGAGAGCGCCGTATTGTTGTTGATGCGAAAACAGCTGCGGCTGCGCGCCTTGATTCGAAAGCACGATATAGAGGGCGAGCGGCCTAAGCACCAGCTTATGCATTTGTTGTTGGTCATGAAGTTGAGAACTGCAGTTATAAATGATGCACGAAAGTGAACCAATAATGACGTCAGAGCCAGTGACGTCGATTACTGAGGGTTTTTTGATGGAAGCTTGGCAGGGGTAGATGTACGCAATGGTTCTCCACCCAATGTATCCATCACGGTAGATTCCAAGTGCTCTCTCCCTGTGGATGAATCGGCTCACCTTAACAGATTGTGGCCAGAAATCACCGCTGAAGACAGTCTGATAATACTGCTGCGGGACTCCAAGCTTAAAGTTAATGAACCTTCAGTGTGCTAAGATCTACCTCTCTTTTTTTAATATGAATAGCTTGATATGCTGTCAGAATTTACTTTTAACTTGTCAGAAACAAACTTGCACAGCGCCTCTGACTTTGTG